>NC_136264.1:116080948-116628448 GCF_964187855.1 Myxine glutinosa
GATGAGATGATGCTGTGTGAGAACTGGACAGGTGTGTGGGGCAGTGTATGAGTAGTGAGTGTGTGGATCAGCGCGAATGCGCTTGGGGAGAGAAGGGTGCAGGTGGCACCAGGTGTGAGAGCACAGGTGTGCAAGTACAGGTGTGTGGAATATATGGAGCAGAGAATGAGTGGTGTGGAGAGAGTTGGAGTAAGTGGTATGGAGTGGTGTGCATGGTGCGAAGGTGTGAATGGGGGAAGAGTGGACCCCCATCACGGATACCCGGGGCGGGTAGTGTAAGTGTTAGGTAGAGGGTATAGGTAAATTGTGGTTGGATATTGGCATTTGTGGTGCGGTTGCAGAATGGTATTGTGAATGGGTGCATTAGTGTTGTGGAAATGGCTGGGCGTGTAACCTGTTAGTGTGTGTAGTTGGTTGGGCACTCCACCACTGTGAGGATGTCGGCCAGGTGAGGCCGCAGGTGGGCTCTGGGAGCCGTTAGTGTCAGTGGGTGCCTGAGGATCCCGGGTGTGGATCGGGCAGCCCAGTGCCAGAGAGGGCACCGAGTGGGGAGAGCGCCAGAGGGCCTTCCCCAGGTAGTTAGGTTAGGGTAAGGAGCAGGTAAGCTCGGAGGCAACTGCAGTGGTGGAGGTGTGCAGGTGGGTAGACCCGATGGGAGAGGTACACGCCACAGCCCGGAAATTGTGCGAGGGCACCGGGAGATGAATCGGGGGAGTGAGACCCCAAATTGAAAAGCACCACAGTTGGTCAATGGGAATTGGTTTTTAGAACCCATAGTGTAAGTTGGCCAATGGATTGGCAGGGAAAGACCCCGGGTAATGTAAAGTTGTTAAAGTCATTTAGGAAATAGTGAGGATTGATGAACCTGTCGCACCATACGCAGCCACTTACCTGTGGTGATGATGATGACTCCACACCTGTGTTTTCTTTGTTTTGTGTTGCAGGAAGTAAGGACTGCTGTTGGATTTGTGAGACGCATCACGACGTGGATGAGACATTGGGGTGATTCCATCTCTCCCTCCTTAGGAGGGACTGATGATGAATTGGTAATGGCAAATTATGATGTTGAGTTGGAGATGGCAAATTTTGATGAGAGTTGAAAATGGCAAATTTGATTGGTTAGGAGGGAGAGAAGACGAATTTGGTTTATGGGAGGAACGGGGAAGACAGTAGGGACGTTTGTTGATTTGTAAAGTAGATGTTTATGGGTAGTGTTGTGTTTTGTGGATACAGTAAGGGGTAAGGGAGGGGCCATGTAGGTTACCTGGTGGGGGGGGGGGCGTACGGTAGGAACGTACCTGTCTCACCTGGTTCCCATGTGCCCCCAGTGTGCATTACCTTACATTGCGTGCACTTTTGCGCCCTTACCACCTTACTCACTTGTCTGCTTCTTTTGTCTCCCACCTCCGAGGATCTGGCTTTGGGGCAGAGAGAGAGGAGAGAGAGGTGCTGGCTCCGCAGTTGTGGGCCTGCACTTTCGCTGCTTGCTGCCTGGATCGATACACCATATGGACCGCAATTTTGGTGGCCACCCACAATGGACCGCAGTTCTTTTGCGGCCAAGCACCACCCGTGGATGGACCTATGGGTCAACGTGGCACCTATGCCATACAGGTGAACCACTTATAGTTGGCCCCCTGACGGCCACAATAAAGAAATGGACGCGGTTGGCGCCTTTCTTTATTTTTGAAAGCAGTAAGAAGGCCAAGTGCACCACACGAAGGCAAGACCAGCGGCAGACCATCGGCCGGCTACGACACCACACCGTGATTTATAGACACTTTATTGGTGCACCGGATGGTGCTGACTGTACATGATGGGGTGGTGCTTTTGGTGCTTGGATGGGGTGCTCTGCACATTATTAAAGGCCGTAAGGCCACAGAGCACTCGTGGGTTGGTGTATCGATGCTGGCATGCGTGCTCTCTCTATGCATAACATCTGCATGTGTTCCTCCAAAAACAGGTCCTGGATCGTAGTGTAAATATCAGCGTAGTCTTGTAAATAATGCTCCCTACCGGCTGTATGTTTAGTTTGCGAATTCTTTCCGTGATTCGGTTATCCTGTGGGTGTGTTTCTGTGAGGAGAAGGGTGCAACGTCGCAGGGGGACATATTTACTCATTTGTGAATATCTGTAAAACTGTCGCACTCAGGGTAGAGTTAATAGTAGCGGGAACTACATCTGAGTGCCACACTAAAATAGGTAAAAATTTATCGGGTCGGGACGCCCCGAGGGTAGAGAAGGGTGCAATGTTGCGGATATGGGATTTGGCCTCCATATCCGCTTGTAAATATTCCCCTATTTCCCCAATACTCCCCAACTATCCCCAATCCCCCATTCCCTAGTCCCATTGTCTGTAAACAACACTCTGTAGAACCGACCTTCCCCCTTTTCCCCCATTAAATGTCGTACCCAGGTCCACCGCATCTCACGTAGACAACTTTCGGACATCTTGCTAGTTATTCTTAGTCTATGTCAGTTAAGGACTCGTTTCCATTAATTCTGACTCTTCGTTGCACCAGAATGTGATTGTATGGCACCAGTAGTGAGTTTAGGACCTCCCCATACCTCCTCCCATCTTCCCCATGAAACAACAACAACAACTACAACAACAACAACAACAACAACAACTACAACAACAACTACAACAACAGAGGGGGGCGGCGCGGCGCGGCGCGGGGAGTGTGCGTCCTCACTCCGGCTTGGTTAGCCGCCATTGCCCATGCGCTCCACGGGGTTACCACGAAGGGGCTGGCTGTCAGCTCCTCGTCAGGGGCGGAGCCCGGTAACCCCCCGCAGCCAGTGAGAAGCGGCGGGCCGATTCCATCTGGGGCGGAGCTAACGAGCCGAGGGCGTGTCACTCCCCGCCGGATATGCACAGCCACTTACCGGACGTGAGGTCAGATGCGCCCCCAGCTTGGAAAGACAAGTCGCGACCTCCGAGCGCTGAGCGACCTCCCCGCATCTTTGGACCGGACCGGGTCGATTTTGCCCCTGAGCCAAGGTGCACCTTGAGCCATCGAATACCTGCCCCTCCTTGCCATCAATCCCCGTGTGAGTCAGTTTTGTCCCGTTTATCTGTGGTCTGTCGGGAATAAGATAAGTGTGTCTAAGTGCCTATATTCCTATGCTGTCTCTCTCATCCCTGTAATCTAACCTTCCGCAATAATATAACCTCCTCCGGAGGCCTTGAGAACTGTACCCCTGGTGTCGTGTCGATTAACCTAGCTGTTGTGTCCTTTCCTTCATTGATCTAGCGTAGCGCGACTCGGCCAACGTTCGAGTATAATCGGGTAACTTGTGCGAACACGGCGGCCATTCCGCTCGGCCCATCATAACATCTAAGTCGTGTCCGTAACAATATTTTAGAGCAATATCACAGTACATTTCCTACATGGCGTTTTGTCAATTTTCAATTTCTCAAAACCTCTTGGTATACAACATTTCTGTTTTCTTACTTGGTGCCAAGACATAAAGATTGCTTGGTTTTCCAACCCTCGAGCAGCCCACGTACAGCTGGCCATGGGAAGTACTCGGCATTGCCGGGCGGGGTAAGGGGGGGAGGAGGAAGGGGAGGGGAACAGGGCGGGGGAGGGGAGGGGAACAGGGGGGGGGAGGGGAACGGGGGGGGAGGGGAGGGGAACGGGGGGGGAGGGGAGGGGAACGGGGGGGGAGGGGAGGGGAGGGGAACGGGGGGGAGGGGAGGGGAGGGTGGGGAGGGGAGAAGAGGGGGGGAGGGGAGAAGAGGGGGGAGGGGAGGAGAGGGTGGGGAGGGGAGAAGAGGGGGGAGGGGAGAAGAGGGGGGGAGGGGAGAAGAGGAGGGAGGGGGAGGAGGAGAGGAGAGGAGGGAGGGGAGGAGGAGAGGGGAGGGGGAGGGGGAAGGGGGGGGTGAGGGGGGAGGGGAAGGGGGAGGAGGAGAGGGGGAGGGGGAGGTGAGAGGGGGGAGGCGGAGGGGGAGGGGGAGGGGGAGGGGGAGGGAGGTGAGGGGTGTGGGGAGGGAGGTGAGGGATGTGGGGAGGGGAGGAGGAGGGTGGGGGGGGGAGGGAGGAGAGGAGAGGGTGGGGGGGAGGGGAGGAGAGGGTGGGGGGAGGGGAGGAGAGGGTGGGGGGGAGGGGAGGTGAGGGTGTGGGGAGGGGAGGAGAGGGTGGGGGGGGGAGGGGAGGAGAGGGTGGGGGGGAGGGGAGGAGAGGGTGGGGGGAGGGGAGGAGAGGGTGGGGGGGAGGGGAGGAGAGGGTGGGGGGAGGGGAGGAGAGGGTGGGGGGGAGGGGAGGAGAGGGTGGGGGGGAGGGGAGGAGAGGGTGGGGGGGAGGGAGGAGAGGGTGGGGGGGAGGGGAGGAGAGGGTGGGGGGAGGGGAGGTGAGGTGGGGGAGGGAGGGAGGAGGGGTGGGGGGAGGGGAGGGGAGGGTGGGGGGGAGGGGAGGATAGGGTGGGGGAGAGGGGAGGAGAGGGTGGGGGAGAGGGGAGGAGGGGAGGTGGGGGGAGGGGAGGAGAGGGTGGGGGGAGGGGAGGAGAGGGGTGGGGGGAGGGGAGGAGAGGTGTGGGGAGGGGAGGAGAGTGTGTGGGGAGGGGAGGAGAGGGTGGGGGGGAAGGGAGGAGTGGGTGGGGGGAGGGGAGGAGAGGGTGGGGGGGAGGGGAGGAGAGGGTGGGGGGGGGAGGGGAGGAGAGGGTGGGGGGAGAGGGGAGGAGAGCGGTGGGTGGGAGGGGAGGAGAGGGTGGGGGGGGAGGGGAGTAGAGGGTGGGGGGGAGGGGAGGAGTGGGGGGGAGGGGAGAGAGGAGGGGGGAGGGGAGAAGAGGGGGGAGGGGGAGAAGAGGGGGGGAGAGGGGAGAAGAGGAGGTGGGGGGAGGAGGAGAGGGGAGAAGAGGAGGGAGGGGGAGGAAGCGAGGGGAGGGGGAGAGGGGAACGGCTAGCTTGGCATGCGATAGCAGGATTTTTACTTTTATTTTTACCTCAATGAGGGCTATATATATAGTCCGTGCTTGGAGCCTTAAAGTTCAACATAAAGTTTTTTAATGAAAAATAATGCAGATGTATAACAATCCACCAATGCAAGTTTCGAAATGAATGCATATCTTTTACTTTGCGATACAAACGCAATTCCCGCCATTTCCACTCACGATCAAGGCCTCCAGAGTGATCGCGCGTCTTCTTCCTCCTTCAACTTCGTCTCACTTCTTTCACTCAAAATGCACGAAATTCTGCCGCATGAAATTATGTAGAGGCCTCGTCGGGGGGATATAAGGTAGATAAGGAAGGCGTTGTAACAGAAGATTCAAAATAAACGTAGAAGGACAAAAGGAAATTGGAGCTATTCTGGACCCACAGCCAAACCCGACAAACCATTGCAATACACCCCGAACGTCTAGCGCCGCCACAAACTACACCATGGAATTGCAGCTGGCGCGGTTTTTTTTAACCATTGATATTAAAATAAAACGTAGCCTAAAACCACCGGGATTTTATGCTGATTCCGAATCTGTGTCCAAAACTTTTCTCCGATGTGTAGTTCTTGAGTTTTAAGCGGACATCCAGACAGATACACATATATATATATATACACACACACACACACACACACACACACACACACACACACACACACACACACACACACACCTCCTTTATATATAGAGATAACATCAGGTTAATTTGGTTGGGAACATTCAATGATCAAGAAAAGGGCACAGCTACTAAACAAATAGTACAAAATGCTACTCTACCTATTTTGAATAAAGACAGGAAAGAGCTTACTTAGCCTCGGGTGATGCTACATTCGTGAGCCACTAACAATCTCAGGTAAATATTCCAGTTCTAGTTTTTTGTGGCGATTTTCTATCCAATTTGCAATTACATTTTGCCTCGTGCCAACACACGGAATTGTTTTGGAGTGTTCAGACATCGTTATCACGCCTGTCTTTCCTGTATCACAATTGGCCTGATTTGGTGATAAACATACGTGGTTGATTATTGAATGGTGGAATAGCCCATAATCCGAAAGAACCCCACTTTCTTCCCCTTCTCCTCCTTTGCAGTTGCCCTCTCTCTGTGTATATGGTTGTGCTTGAATGATTTTTGATAATTTGGATATCAGTGTGGTTAATCTATAGTTTCAGGTATGGGATCTAATTCATTCATTAAAGGGCTTGAAACTTCTGACACCAAAATTATGGATATAAGAAAACATTATGTAGTGTAATTTGAAACAATTACCCTGCTTATAGTCCTCTCAGATTTTCCTTTAGGAGCAATCCATCTCGTCAAAACCTCATAATGGTCACAATTGTGAGGGTGACATCAGTTAATGCTCCTCGGTCAACACACTAGAATTTCAATTTTGTCAAACAAGACATTCCCAAATCAGAGTCTAACATGTTTTGATTGGACCACTTTGCCTCATTTAGACTTTTCCTCATCTTGAACACAAGGCTCTGTAAATGTAGAACCCCTCATGAGAGATTTCTAAAAAAACATACACTCATAGGTACATTGCTTATTTCACATGTAATCAGGTCAATAATATATCTGGGCATTGATGAAACATAACAATTTGCAATGTGTTATGTAGTTCATTAAGTTTGTAAGTGAATGAGTAATGGAAGGAATTTGAAATAATTGAATTAAATATAACAATATATCTAGGCATTGATGAAACATAACAATTTGCAATGTGTTATGTAGTTCATTAAGTTTGTAAGTAAATGAGTAATGGAAGGAATTTGAAATAATTGAATCGATGCATGGATCGATATCCAACAAAAATTAATAATCATTATATCTGTTAATGCCGTTAATGTCCATTCAACGTGTCTTTTCTGCCCTCTGCTGGTCACACATCTCATTTTACTTGTAAAAGAATGAAATAGCATTAGTATATACTCCAGCGACCTCTCCTGGCAAATTCCAGAATATTTAAGTTCAAAGTGCAAACAATCCGGCCGTAGCTCCTCCGAACAGCCTGAACATGTTTATGATTTCTGTTCATTCATCATCCTTTGTTGAAGGTACTTCAGTAGGATAGGACCACCACAGTCATTATGGACAAGAGAGGGTTGATTTGAGAAAAATAGCTGAGCACTATCATCACTTGCAAAGTGGCTTGGAATGTACCTCGTGTAAAAACAATAAAAGGTTGACACAGGGAAATAATCTGCACTGAGAGGGTGATGAAACGGTAAAATAAGACCTCAAGTAGGAACTTCTGGGCCTTTTATAACTTTGTGTATTGGGCAATAAAATTTAAGCAATTTTTTTTTCAACCAATGTTTCTTGTACTTCACTATCAGTCGTTGCACTCAAAATTGAGATTTTAGAGTGGCAGAGTTATCTTGTGATCGCAACTGAAAAATGGCAAGATAGCTGAAAGCTGGCAGGATAGCGGAGAAAAATGCAGGCTGGCAAGATAGCCAAGGGGTATGCAAACTCACTTCTGAGTTGTTTAGCCTGGGTATGAATCTTGGGCCAGATATGAAATGTCATCCCAGTATTCCATCGGCAGGGCGATACATATATGTGTGCCAATTATTGGATAGATGTTAAAATGGACACCCCATCTGCTGGCATTAACTGATGGAACTCAGAAGATCCCACGGTATTCCTCACAAAGAGTAGGCGAGCGATCACCAGCACCCTGGCCAAATTCTAAATTGTTGCTCTAATTGGCAGGGGGTACTGCATCAGTGGCACAGACACGCTAACAGCAAAATTGATGCAAACCCGCAGCAATGTGCTGCATACGAAAGAAGAAGAAGAAGGTAGCACAGTTAAAACCCTGGTTAAACATCCCACAAAAACCAATAGAGACCAGTAGGACATTTGTATGGGCCTCCATTGGAAACCACAGTTTATATTGGTTTCTCCAGGAAGCAGTAGAGTTTCCAGTAGAAACCTAACCAGATTGGGTTGAAACCAATAGAAACCAGGAGATGCAACTGATCTGACACCCATATAAACCAATAGAAACCTTTAAGTCCAACTGGTGCTGTAGAAACCATTAGAGTCAATTTCTCTGAAAACCCAAAGACCAACCAAAATACTGTTATGAATTTTGGGGTAGAGTAATATATAGATCAGGTAGATCTGTGTAGGTATCATGCTCCGACTGTCGTGAAGAAGAAGAACCAATTCGATGTACATAAGTAGAGGACCTGTTGAGCCCGGATGTCGGTTTAAGCTTGTACATTTGTGGTCATACGAGGATGGCCTTGTGATAATTATCGTAGGGATTATGCTGATTCCCTGGTGTGTAATCTGCACTATATCCTTGTGATTTATCCTTCGTACCTTATGGCAATACACCAATAGACACTGGGCAGGCCGATTAGCACCACACATACTAATTAAATTCCCCCCACAATAAAACTCACCGGAAGTGCAGGCAGGAAGCGCCCACGCATTGCACCAACATGGCTATAAAACATCACACAGGCAGGCTGGAGGCCACGACCAAAAGGACTCGTTATTAGGCGAGAGCTGACCAACCAAAGGCCAGAGTAAGGAAGGACTTGTGATTGGCCAGGGGCAGAGCAATGAGTGACCCGCTGATTGGTAGAAGGAAGCAATGGACTGATTGGCCACTGACTGATGGCATGAGGAGAGCGCAAGGCGCTCGGCCAATGGTGAAGGACTGACGCGGGAAGAACATTCTTGAGGTCAAGAGGCGACGGACTGATTGGAAGGGAGGACCGATGACGTCAAGAGACAGGACATAAAAACCACGGCTGCCCGGCATTTCCCCCTTTCGTTTTGGATCCCTTGGTGCCTGGACCTCGTTTGCTACTGCCTTCACGATTCCTCGACTCCAACCTCTTGCCCTCAAGCCTTCCTTCACCCTCGACCCTCTCTCCCTTCTGATACGGACGTTGGGTGCATCGCAGTTCCGTGCCGAATTTGTGAGGACATTGCACAGTGGAGCAAGCGGGCTGCACGCTCGTTCGCTTCGCGCAGGAGTCCTTCATCAGGGCCGAGCGAACAAGGGCGAGTCGAGGCCTTCTTGGTGCCAAAGCATTTTGGCGCACACGGAGCCGTGTCCGGACTGCGTACAAAGGACCGGACGAGCCGACGGACCCCGAGTGGTTGAGATAAGCACACACACACACACACACACACACACACACACACACACACACACACACACACACACACACACACACACACACACACACGACGCTTTATTTTAATATATTATCCCCTGTGCGTGTGTGTGTCTGTAACAGGAGCGCTCTTATTAGGTTTTATTTCATTGTCACGTTTTCCTTGTTCTCGGGTTCCGTTTAATAAACCTGTTTATTTTTGTACATAAAATCCGGTTCGTTTGAGTTACTTTTTCAGGGATGAAGACTGCTCGGAGATCGCGTCAGGTAAAAGCTTCCAGCTTCTTCTCCTTCTCTCTTCCTCTCGCGCTTGCATAGTGAGTCCGCATTTGATCGTCGCCTCGGAGTTAAAACTCGCTTTGGCTATCCGTGATTTCCCCGGTATTAACCAAGGGGGAGTCACGCAACAACTTTAATTACCTCCGCCACCAAAGGTGGATGGAGGTTATGTTTTCACCCCTGTCTGTATGTCTGTTTGTTTGTTTGTCTGTGAACAAGATAATTTCAAAAAGTTGTGGACGGATTCAGACCAAATTTTGCAGAGAGGTAGCGTATGTGACAAGGATGAAATGATTAGATTTTGGTGAAGATTCGGATTCGGATCCGGCTAGTAGAATTTTTAAAGTGATTATTCACCATTGTGAGATAGGGCCAATAACGATATGTAGCAGGATATCTCAAAACCGTTGTGGACAGATTTGGACGAAACTTGGTGGAGATGTTGTGTGTGTGACAAGGACTAATGAATTCGATTTTGGTGAAGATCTGAATATGGATTCGGATATGAGAGTTATTTAATTTTTAAGTGATTCTTCACAATTGAGTGATAGGGATAAAACCAACATATAGCAGGATATCTCAAAGTGATATGGAGAGATTTGGAAGAAGCTTGGTGGACAGGTTGTGTGTGTGACAAGGAAGAATCGATTCCATTGTGGTGAAGATCCGGAGCCGGCTTGTATAATTTTTAAAGTGATTCTTCACCATTAGGAGATAGGGCCAAAAACGATATATACAGTAGCAGGATATCTCAAACAGTTGTGGACGGATGACAATTGTTGTGGAGTTGTGGACGGACGGAGTTGTGGACGGAATAAATGTGATCCTGTATTGTGATTTTCTGGTCTACTCTGGGATACAAAACGTAAACTGTTCACCTGGCGGAGAATGCTCTCTTGTGAGTGCCGTTATAGTTATATTTTGTTATAAACAAACCCAAAACGCACAGTTCCATATAGAATTGAGTTCTAGCCATATTCGTTATAACAGGGTTTCCCTGTAGATTATTTGTTGTACATGTGAATGCAAGCTACCCCAGATAGCTCAAATGGTAGAGCACTGGTACAGTTGACCAGAGGACCTGTGTTTAATTCCTTGTCTGGGATTTGTCCCACATATGTTGATTCATTATTTTCGATTTCTCACCTTTTGATGTAACCGAGACTTAAACCATCTAAGCTACTATGACAAATGAAATTAGATGGTAAATTATAGTTGAGATAATGTTGTGAGGGAGTCTGAATGGACTTTATATCACAGGCCTTAATTTCATTTAAAATGCATTTTTGTCCAATTTTCTTTGGACAAAAATGTGCTAAGAGCTAAGAGCTAGCACATTAAACACAAACGGACAATTAAAACATAATAAAGAGAGGTGAGACAAGATGAGAAGAGAGAGGGAAGCACACAAGCACAACAGTAGAGAACATGGTCATCGGGAGATCTGTGGAAGGGAGAGGGCTGGAGGGGTGGGGGGGGGGGGGGGGAGGGAAGAGGTACACAGTGTACAACAAATTAACACGATCAAGAATTTCAGGAATGAAGTCGGAGATTGAAAGAGGTGGATTTGGGGTGTATTAACGGGGGTAGAAAATATCAAGGTTTTGCATGGGAGAAGATGAAAGATGGTGGTGAACAGCTGTTATAAATACCTGGAGGGAGGAGAGGGATTGGAGAGAGTGGAGTTTGTTCCAGAGGCAGGAGAAAAGAGGAATGAAAGAGTGAAGGTGAGCAGAGAGTCTTGATTTTGGCAGTTTCACCAGAAGAGGATTGATGGCAGTTCTTGTGCGATCTGAAGGAATATTTGGGGGACACAGCACAGACAGAGCAGGGGAAGCTAGGCCAGAGAGGAGTCGGTAGAAGACAGAAAGACCACCACCCTGCTTGAGGTGAGAGAGTGAAAGGCCCTCAGAATCAGCTTCGTCGCAGGAGATACCAATGATCCTGAAAGCTTTGGTTTCTACAGCGTGAAGCCGAGCTAGGAGTGAGGCAGGAGCACCTGCCCGGAGGGGAGAGCAGTATTCATCAAGCTGCAGATGAAAGCTTTGTATGTGGTGAGGAGCTCAGAGGTGCCAAGGAAGTTCTTCGCATGATGGAGGATGCCCAGTCGGCAACTGGCTTTGGAGGCCAGCTTGGAAATGTGGTTGTCCAGGAAAGATCATAGATCATGGCTGATAGTGAGACCCAAAAGCTTGAGTGACAGAACCTCTTTTAGAGGATTGTTGAGAAAGTAGATGGGAGAGTTGTCCAGACGGTCTTTTCGGAGAGACAGTGAGAGTGTGAGATTTGTCAGGATTGAAAGACATGTTCCACTTGTTTGACCAGTTTGTGATTTTGTCCAGGTCTGCAGAGAGTGAAGAGGCTGCTACCTGCCGATCTGAGGGATGAGATATGGAGCGGCAGAGAGTGGTCATCAACAAAAATATAGAGATAGTTATTTGATAGTTCTTTGCAACAGTCTTAAACCACTCAGCGACTATGAAAAATGAAATCAGATATGAGAGTTTAGATAAAGCAGAGTGAGTCATTAAGTGCGAGCCTTACAAAAGTGGCTTCAGAAGCCTCAGAGCTATGCAGAGTGAACAAAATGCTTGCCATTTGATTTTGAAGATCACTTTGCCCCTCCTTGAATGGGGAAGCTCCACCCTGAATGGATGGACAGACAGACTGGAGGAGAGTATTATGGTGCTGATTCCTCATTTTCCCAAGAAGCTTCCATCATCACTCCAACCTATTGGAGTTAAAGAACAAAACAGGATTGTGTGGCCGAGAGAGACATGACCAGCACCCGGGTGGAGAGACTTGAGAGGTTTGACACAGGTGAACATGATGTTGGGCTCTGGCTTATCAAAGGACTTGCACCCACGGCCAAGCTGTCGGCCAAGCTGGGTTTGTCAAAGCGCAGAAGGGAGTAGCCAGGATGGGAGACAGAGGAGTCAGGAACATCCAATGAGAAAATAACCAGGCGAAAGATTTTATAAGAGAAAGGGGAAGATTTGATAAAATTATCAATAAAGGGAGAGAAAGAAAAGTGCAATTTGCTTGAATTTTTTGAGATTCTCAGAAGATTAATGCACAGGTTTGTTTACAACATGTTCATCATCACGATAGTTACACATGTTCCTGATAACTTGTATGTTTTTGGCATGGGTTTATGCCAGTTTGTCCATATATATATATACAAGCGTCGTTTCAGAGGGATAGGCATCTTTGACCATTTCGGTGTCTTTTGGATATTCAGGGTCTTTTGGGTCTTCATGGTGTTTTGGGTCTTCAGGGCCATTTGGGTCTACAGGGTCTTTTGGATCCTCTGGGCCTTTAAGGGTATTTGGGGTCTTTTGGGTCTGCGGTGTCTTTTCTTTTTTCTTTTTTATTGCATACAAGATTGAGGATCGTGTAAGAGCTAACATTGATCACAAAAAGACAAACTGACACATAAAACATATGATAAAGGGAGCAGGAGACAAGATGGGGAGAAAGAGGGAAGCACAAAAGTACAACATTTGAGAGCAGGGACATCGGGAGATCTGTGGGAGGGAGAGGGCTTGGGGAGAGGAGGCATGGGGAGGGGGAGGGGGTGGGAGAGGTATAAACACATGGACACTGCTATGACTTCCAGGAAAGAAGTCGGTATTTCAAAAAAGTGGATCTGGGATGAATTAACGGGGGTAGAAATGATCAAGGTTTTGAATGGGGGAAGATAAGAGATGGTGGTGAACAGTCTTCAGGGTCTTCTGGGTATTTAAGGGTATTTTGGGTCTAAAGGGTCTTTAAGGGTCTTTAAGGGTCTTCAGGGTGTTTTGGGTCTTCAAGGTGTTTTGGGTCTTCATGGTATTTTGTGTCTTCAGGGTCTTTTGTGTCTTCAGGGTGTTTTGGGTCTTAGGGTGTTTTGGGTATTTTTGGGTCTTCCGGGTGTTTTGGATCTTTGGAGTATTTTGGGTCTTTGGGGTGTTTTTGGTCTTCGGGGTCTTCAGAGTCTTCAAGGGCTTTTGGATGTTTTGGGTCTTCAGGGTATTATGGGTCTTCAGGGTCTTTAAGGGTATTTTGGGTCTTCAGGGGTCTTGGTGGATTTAAAGGGTCGCCAAAGGTCTGAGGGGTCTCAGCAGTCTAAACGTAATTAAGAGTTCACTGACTGTGTTTTGGGTGTTAATTTTATTTGAAGAAGAAGATGTTTTGGTCGAATATAAACAAACAAACATAACCATATACGTTTGCTCTATTATAATAAGAAATAAGATATATATATATATACACACACATACATACACACGAGTATATACACTACCAATCAAAAGTTGTACTTTACTGGTACACTTAACACTTAAAAGTATACTTAAACTTTTGACTGGTCGTGTGTATAATATATATATATATATATATATATATATATATATATATATATATATATATATATATATATATATATATATATATATATATATACATACATATATATATACATACATATATATACATACATATATATACATACATATATATACATACATATATATACATACATATATATACATACATATATATACATACATACATATATATACATACATATATATACATACATATATATACATACATATATATACATACATATATATACATACATATATATACATACATATATATACATACATATATATACATATATATATATACATACATATATATACATATATATATATATATATATATATATATATATATATATATATATATATACACATACATACATACATACATATATATATATATATATAGTATATATATATATATATATATATATATATATATATATATATATATAACTTTAAGTGAGGAAGCACATTAACCCTAACCCTATGACATGACGCTGACATCATGTGCATAAATTATACCAACACATCACCTCCAAACTGGGCCGGATTTATGAATGGGCAAGCTGGGCAGTTGCCCAGGGGCCTCCACAACCAGGGGGCCTCCACATATGGACGATCAGAAGAAGCTGCACTCTCACTGTCTGAAAATTTCGAGTTCAGAATTTTCTTCCAGTAATTGATCAGTTTCTGAGTTCATTGGAGCAACGATTGGAAGCCTATGAGAACACCTGTTCTCTTTTCGGTTTCTTGCGTAAACTGGAATCACTGGACTGCGATGAAATCGAAGCTGCTGCAGCAAAATTGGTTGCTGAGTACAAGGATGATCTAGATTAAACACTTGGTGTTGAACTTGTGCAGTTTGCAGCCTTCTTCACTCATTTACTGGAATACGAAGATGATAAGATAGAGAGAGAACATTTCCTTTACAAACTGTTGATTGACAAGAAAGATGCGGATGCATTTCCAAATGTCGAGATAATGCTACGGATGTACTTGGTGCTCATGGTCACAAACTGTTCTGGAGACGTTCATTCAGTAAAATGAAGTTCATCAAGAACAGACTCCGTACTACAATGTGTCATGATAGGCTCAGTCACCTGGCCTTGATGAGTATTGAATGTGACATTCTCAGAGAGATTGACTTCGACAAATTGATCCAAGACTTTGCAAGGGTCAAGTCTCGTAAAGTGCCTGGTCTGTAAATATAGGTGTTAGGTACTTTACTGGATTCTTATGATTGATCATGTTTGGCCTGCTTGCTTATTCACTATTCAGATTCTTTATACTTGAAACATAGGAACTTTGTAGATTCTTATAGATTGGTCATGATGTTTAAAGATGTGCCTGCTTGCTTATTCAAATTCTTTATACTTGAAACATAGGAACTAGATTCTTATATAGATTGGTCATGATGTTTATAGATGTACATTTTTATTCAGATTCTTTGTACTTGAAAAATATACTTCATGGATGACTGTAACTATGTCTTGTCACCTTTTTAGTATTCTAAGGTAGGGTGGGCCTCCACTACTGAAGGCTGCCCAGGGGCCTCCACATGTCTAAATCCGGCCCTGCCTCCAAACTCCGAGGCATCCGCGTGGTACTCAAGTCTTTGCAGACTGAGATTAAAGCTCTATGGTCACAAATAGACAAAGGCAGAGATGTCGATATCTAGATTTCGCCCTTGTTATGGGCCTTATGAGGCCCACCTTTTTTTATAATAAAAAAGGTTAAAAAATCAAACATCTAAACAGCCTTAGACGTGCACCTTGACCCCACGGCCAAGGCACACCGTCCATCAAGACTGTCCCATTGGCATACACATGCACCTCAACCCAAAGGCTGAAGCACATGGTCAATCAAAACACATGCATCCTCACCCCGAAGGGCCAGAATGCATGGTCATACAATTGGACCCCTCCTCCGTAGGAGTGAGTCCCCACGACTTCAACACCATGCCGTCCCGACGAGGGCTTATTTTCCCTCATCGGGACAACAAACTGCAAATTGTTTATTTGTGACCAATCTAAGCCGTTAATATACAAAGGTTGAACCCCCTATCTTGACTGGGAAGCAAGGCACAGATTGAGTCTCACCCCAGGAATTGCTGCACAACCTGTTAGCAACAAGTGTCGCCTGCCACGTTGACACATTGTCTCTGCCCTGCTCCTCGACAATTACGTTTGCAGTCAGGAACGCTGTAACTGTTAGGGTTAGGCTGTAACTGTTGTGTGGTCTATACAGGTTGATATCCACACTACAGAGATACTACGGTCATCCTGTATAGTCTGACCCTCTGTCCATCCTGTGTCCACTGGTCCACTGGTTGCGTTAAAGCCACTGGTGGATGGTGGACTCACTCCTATGGAGGAGGGGTCCAATTGTATGACCATGAATTCTGGCCCTTCGGGGTCACGATGCATGTGTTTTGAATGACCATGTACTTCAGCCTTGGGGTTGAGGTGCATGTGTATGCTAATGGGACAGCCTTGATAGACGGTGTGCCTTGGCCGTGGGGGCAAGGTACACGTCCAAGGCTGTTTAAATGTTTAATTTTTTACCTTTTTATTATCAAAAAGGCAGGCCAAAAGACTGGCCTCAAAAGCGTGTGTGAATAACGTGCTGGTCGTGACCACATCATGTAAGTTAGATCTTTATTGTTGTACCATAGCATGTAAAAGTGTTATGGGAGGTCATGAGATTGTTATTATAAATTGTTTCATTGATTATAATTACTCTCTTGAGATGATTATGATCTGTCTGTTATGAAAGTCAAATCCACAACATTGTCCCAATAGTAGGTTTAATGACAATTCGATCTCTGGCAACATCCTGTAAAAATACGATCATGCAATATATCAGGATTATATAATCAAGGAGAAGTTCAGCAATTATCAGTCAGTGCAAGCAAGCCTAGTTCATCTACATATACGCACCATTCGAGTCTACGTGTCACAGATTAAATGTCACATAACAGGAATGATCCGGAGCGATGGCCGTCCGAGTTCTTATAGACGCCTCTCAGTGGTTGGAGAGAGCAAAACACCTGGGTTCAACTTAGATACAATTTCATTACACCATCATTGTGTATCTTTCAGATATCCTTGATGTAAGCTGATTAGCCATCGTTTTTCCCGCTTGATTTACCTTGCCATGTGCAGAACTCCTCAATAAAGCGTTCATCTGGCCGATGAATGTTGTGCCTACTTGTCTATGCGAGTCCTGTAAGACTTCATATACAATATATATATATATATATATATATATATATATATATATATATATATATATATATATATATATATATATATATATATAAGTTCAAAACACACCTGGTCATAAGTGTGCCGCACTGACCGGGTCCTCAGTCGAGGTCCTCAGCATCATCCCGTTTCGGCCCTTCAACCTCGATACGGTCAGCTAAGGTGGGCCAGCAGGGGCACATACACATCCACATGCAGCAACTGCACCCGGATGCGTACATACCCCCCACCCCCAGCCAGTGCGAACGCAGACGACAACAACAACACCTCCGCATCCAGAATCCACAGCACCAAACAAACATGGTGGAACACTCAAACACCCACCTTTATACCCTTCACCACTCACCAAAAAAACACACCAGATCATTCATACACACACATACACACCCATACACACACAACACCAACCAACCACCGACCCTTACAACCTACACCACTCAACATACAAAAACACACACACTCATGCAAAAATTCATTCATGCAAAAACACACACCCTCACCCACTCACTCACTCACATACACAAAATAAGAAATAATAATAGTAACAAAAACAAACAAACAAACAAAAAGAACCACACACAACCAAACACCTACCCTTACCAACATGCACCACTCATGCAAACATGCAAAACCATTCATGCAAAACCACACCCACTCATGACCCACTCCTGCAAAACACACACACACACACACACACACACACACACACACACACACCTCCATTTCTATTCCGTAACCTCAACCTACACCATTCGACGTGCCTCCATAAACACCCTCCAAATCCAAAATGAGCCTTTCAAGGCAACCTGGGCCACCTTGTCACACATCCTCCTTCTTTCTGTCCCACACACTCCAAGCCGAGCAAGAAATGCAGAAAAGGAATTTCCAATATACGCTCTACACCCCACCTCAAATGGCTGACACGAAACGCTACACCCCACCTCAAATGGCTGACACGAAACGCGCAAACCCTTCTCCCGGCACTCTGCCTCCAGCTCACTGTACTTTCCTCTCTTCCTCTCGTGTTGCCTCCTCCATGTTCTCTTCCCAAGGTACAGACAATTCCCCTAAGATGACCTGTCTTGTTGCACCTGACCAAATGACAATGTCAGGCCGCAACCTTGTCACACAGATCTCCTCTGGGAATACCAATTGTGGCTTTAGGTCTGTCACCACCTGCCAATCACAAGCATCTGACAGCCCTCTTGCTTTCCACCTCCTCCTCTTTCCACCATTTACCACTTGGCCCTCCTTGACAAACCACACCTCTCCCCCATCAGTCTCCTATCTCCACTCTTCTCTCTCTCTCTCTCGACCTCAGCACCTCTTGTTGCACCATCTGCACCACCACCGCCAGCACCTGATCATGTCGCCACCTGTATTGTCCTGCTGCCAATGCTACTGAACATGCACTCAGTGCATGCTGCACCGTTCCCACACCTCCACACAAATAACATCTCTCCTCCTGCAAACAACCCCCACAATCTCAAGTTTACTGGTGATGGAAGCACATCATACGTTGCCCGCAACAGGAAATTCAACAATATTGGCTCCATCCTCCAAATCTCTTGCCACTTTAACATCCTCACCCGCACACCTTCCCACCTAGTCCAAGCACCTTGCTGTGCCTGACCGACTCCTTTCACATATCTCCCCTCCTCTTCCTTTCTTCTCACCTCCCTTTCAACCATCTTCCTCCTCTCTTTCACACATGCCTTTCCCCATCGCTCATGCTTCATACACCCCAAGCCATGCTTCCCGTGCTGTACCAACCCCATGACCTCCTCCTGTTGCAACCGCTCCTCCATCTCGTCCACCTCGGCTCTTGCATTCCACTTCCGACTTCCCTTCTTCTCTGGGAGAGCATTCTTTACCACTGCATCACTTGAATCCCGCAGCATCATGAACTCCCGCACTCCCACCACCTTAAACTCCTCGGTTAATGATGTCAAGGGAAACTGGAGTTTTCCACCCTGACCATAAAAGGCAATGTTTGTCAAACCGCGTGGCACTCCCAACCACCGCCTCACAAACCCGCTCACCACAACCTCCATCCTCTCTGCATGCCCAATCGCAATATCATACATTTATCAATGGCCACAATACTCGTGGCATCAACCCAAACTTCAAACACCATACCTTCAACTTACCTGGCAAACCACATCCATCAATCCTCTTCAAACCTCCCAAAAGCTTGTTTCTGACCTCCTCCACTCTTCCCACATCATTCAACTCCACTGTATACCATCTTCCCAAACCCTTCACAGGGGCCTCTACCAATGATGGAACCACCTCCCCTCCCAGCTCAAACCTGTGCATGTTATCCACCACTCCTCGTCTCACTACCACACTCCTCGACTTTCTTGCTTTAAATCCCATTCTTGCCCACCGCATCAACCTTTCCAGTCGTCCCAGTACCTCTACTGCTGCATCAGCGGACTGTTGGACAACTGTCAGGTCATCCATGAAAGCAAACATCGCTGGCAACCTCTAACCAGGGGCTAGCTCCACTTCTTTCCCATGCCCACTCACCGCACGTATCAACAACTCCATAACCAGCACAAACAAAATAGGGGAGATGGTACATCCCATCGGGATCCCCACTTCCAACTTCTGCCACTCTGTTACATAGGACTGTGTCGCAAACCGCATCCAAAACTGATCATAATATGCCATCAAAAAATCCCTAAATCTCCGTGGCACCCAAAATAAATCCATGGCATACCTGATCAAAGCATGTGGCACTGACCCATATGCATTCTCCAAATCCAGCCATACCACCGCCACATCCTTCCGTTGCCTCTTTGCCTCCTGTAACACTTGCCAGACCATTGCCGAGTGTTCAATGCATCCTGGTGATCCTGGTATTCCTGCCTTCTGCACAGAACCATTCCCTCTGATGAAGCCTGAGAGCCGTGCCGCAAAGACACTCATCAATATCTTCCCATCTACATCGAGCAATGATATTGGTCTAAACTGCTCCAGTGTCACAGCCTCCTCCTGCTTTGGAATATAAACTCCTTCCGCCCTAGTCCATTGACTGGGCACCACTCCTTGCCTCGATACCACCTTCAGAGCCTTCCACAGATACTGCCTGATGCCTTCACAACTCTTAAACACCTTGTATGGCACTCCACTTGGTCCTTGTGCCGATGCCGCCGTGCCTTCCTCAAAACTGCCTCAATCTCAGACATCTTTGGCTCTGACAAATCAAATGGAACACCTGGCTCTGTCGGTCTCACCAATCCTCCGATGTCCTCCACCACTTCATTCCTCCTTGTGTCTGCATACGTGACACGCAGGTGACCTTCCAACTCTTCCTTTGGTACCTTCAGTACACCACCTCGAGACGACTCCAACAGATCCTTCATAAACTGAAAAGGCTTCTCAAAGAACCTCTTTCTCTTCCTCTGCCTCTCCTTTCTTCGCCTCTTCATCCTTTCCACTCTCTTCAACTTCACCAACCTCATCCTCACATGCTTCGTCAACACCTCAAGCCCATTCCTCTCCCCTTCCACTGCCCTCTTCCATCTTCCATTCAAACTCCTCAACTCCATTCTCAACTCATGGATCTCCCTCTGCCTCCTGCTCAAACATGCCTCCTTCTCACCCCTCTCTGCACACTCTTTCACTCCAAACGTGACACATGCATACTCAAACACAATCTCATTCATCTTTCTCAATCTATCTTCCACCCTTCCTTTCAACCTATGAAGCGCCCCACACATCACTCCATCCATTCTCTCCCATACTTCCCTTTCTCCCATACCTGACCATTTCACTCTCCTCCTCACATCCTTTCCCTGCTGAAGTACAACCCCAGGACATAAAACACTGTGGCTTGCTACCTGGCTGTTTCTCCCGGCCGTCTTACGTGTCCCCTTTTCAAAGGCACTGCGTTGCTGTACCTCCTCCTCACCCACCTTACGCACACACCCCATCCGGCTCTGATGGACATGCAATCCTCTCACCGACTCAAACTCACAGGACACCCACACTTCTCTCGATTTTCAAAGGCACTGCGTTGCTGTACCTCCTCCTCACCCACCTTACACACACAACCCCTCCGGCTCTGATGGACATGCAATCCTCTCACTGACTCAAACTCACGTCCACACCCACACTTCTCTCGAACCTGCCCTGCCCCCACATGCACACCATCACCCCAGAGACATACATCTCCCCACACGATCACTCCCACACTCTTTCCTGGCCTGATGGATCCTCAACCCTCTGATGGATCCGAACTCACGTCCACACTGACACCTTACCAGATTTGCATCCACAATCCGTTCTCGTTTGTCAACATCAGTATAGGGGTCTTTATCTATTTTATCTGTCCGTTTGGGCCCATCTTCCACCCCACCTCTCGGAGAGCCCTTGGGGTGTTCTCTATTTTTAATATACATATTTAATATACATTTTATTTTTATGCCTCCACCGACGAAGTCGCAGGAGGCATTATGTTTTCAGGTTGTCCGTCCGGCTGTCTGTCCATCGGTCCGTGATAGGTTTTCATTAAGGCGATAACTTGAGAACAGCTGAAGGGATCTTGGTCAAACTTGGCACAGGTATGTATAATGACGTAAAGATGAATTGATTAGATTTTGGGGGCAAAAGTTCAGAGGGCATGATGGGTAAAAAATATTTTTACCACGATAACGTGTGAACCAGTGATGGCATTCTGACCAAATTTGGTACACTTATGTAGAATGATGTAAAAATGAACTCATTAGATTTTGGGGTCAAGAGGTCAAAGGTCAAAGTCTGTAATAGGTCTATAACTTGAAAACGGCTGAAGTGATCCAATTCAAACTTGGTACAGATATGTATCATATTGTAAATATTAAGTGATTAGATTTTGGCGTCAAATGTCAAATCTGTAATTGGTCTAAAACTTGAGAACGGCTGAAGTGATTGAATTCAAACTTGGTACAGATATGTACAATGATGTAAAGATTCAATGATTCGATTTTGGGGGTCCCGAGGTCAAAGGCCAGAGGTCATGTCAGGTAAAAATGTGAGAACTTGTGAACAGCTGAAGGGATTTAAATTAAAACTTGGTACAGGCATGTATAATGATGTAAACATGAACTGATTAAATTTTGGGGTCAATAGATCAAAGGTCAGAGGCCATGACAGGTAAAAAAAAAAAAGGTGAACTTAGGCACAGCTGAATGGATTTAAATCAAACTTGATACAAGTATTATAATGATGTAATAATGTGGGCGGAGGCATATCAGTCGACGTCGTGACGTCGAAGAGTGCCGTTCTCGTTATATATATATATATAATAACGAGAACATGAACATGCAATTGGGTATGTAGAGAGGATGGAGGTTGTGGTGAGTGGGTTTTTGAGGAGGTGGTTGGGAGTGCCACGCTGTTTGACGAACATTTCCTTTTATGTTCAGGGTGGGAAACTCCGGTTTCCCTTGACATCCATCATTAATCGACGAGTTTAAGATGGTGAAGGTGCGGGAGTTCATGATGTTGCGGGATTAGATTGATTCAGTGGTAATGAATGCTCTTCCAGAGAAGAAGGGAAGTCGGAAGTGGAATGCAAGAGCAGAGGTGGATGAGATGGAGGAGCGGTTGCAACAGGAGGAGGTCGTTGGGATGGTACAGCACGGGAAGCATGGCTTGGGGTGGATGAAGCATGAGCGATGGGCAAAGGCATGTGTGAAAGAGAGGAGGAAGATGGTTGAGAGGGAGGTGAGAAGAAAGGAGGAGAGGAGATATGTGAAAGCAGTCGGACAGGCACAGCAAGGTGCTTAGACGCGGTGGGAAGGTGTGCGGGTGAGGACATTGAGGTGGCAAGAGATTTGGAGGATGGAGCCATTATTATTGAGTTTCCTGTTGCGGGCCACGTATGACGTGCTTCCATCATCAGTACACTTGAGATTGTGGGCGTTGTTGCAGGAAGAGAGATGTTCTTTGTGTGGAGGTTTGGGAATGGTACTGCATGCACTGAGTGCATGCTCAGTAGCATTGGCAGCAGGAGGATACAAGTGGCGGTATGATCAGGTGCTGGCGGTGGTAGTGCAGATGGTGCAACAAGAGGTGCTGAGATCGAGAGAGAGAGAAGAGTGTAGAAGGAGACCGATGGGGGAGAGGTGTTGTTTGTCAAAGAGGGCCAAGTGGTAAGAGGTGGAAAGAGGAGGAGGTGGAAAGCAAGAGGGCTGTCAGATGCTTGTGATTGGCAGGTGGTGGCAGACCCAAAGCCACAATTGGTATTCCCAGAGGAGATCTGTTTCACAAGATTGCGGCCTGACATTGTCATCTGGTCAGGTGCAACAAGACAGGTCATCTTAGGGGAATTGTCTGTACCTTGGGAAGAGAACATGGAGGAGGTGCACGAGAGGAAGAGAGGAAAGTACAGTGAGCTGGGGGCAGAGTGTCAGGAGAAGGGTTGGCAAGTTTCTTGTCAGCCATTTGAGGTGGGGTGTAGAGGGTATATTGGCAATTCCTTTTATGCATTTTGAAATTGGTTTAAAATACCCTTAGTCAGTGCAGTATACTTTCTATTCTACCAGGTGAGTGGCTGGGGTATTGCCCCTATGTTTTTTTAAAATTTTATGTCGAAGGCTGCAGTCATGGACGAAATAGTCCTCATCGAGGCCAGGCCTTATATAAAATAACTGCATCGATAAATGTGAGGAAAGAGAAATAAAATAGAAAGAATGTAATAGACTGGTCGGAAATCTGATAAATGTGCTTCTATAAAATCCTAGAAGCATTTTTGGGGAAAAGTTGACAGACCACTTTTTTATCATAATTTGGGTGTGCTGAGTCCATTTTTGCTGTCTGTTACCCTCTCAAATGAAGGCAAAAGCTTCAAAAATGGCCGAAAACAAAATGGCTGCCAAAGATTCAATTTTACTGTATTTTTTTAATACCTCTCTAAATTAAATACAAAGTTGAGTACTCTCCTCATTTCAAAAGCATCATTATGTACAAAATTATTCTCAAATATGCAAAATACTGTTATTAGTTTCTTAACATAGGTTGATGGTGTCCATATTGAATTTCAAGATGGCTGTCATTGTTAATCGGTATGTTGCCAATATAGGAAATATGAAGGCGACACGAGAGGCTATTTGTAGGCACATTCATATGATGACAAACAGTGAATTAGATAAGGTACAAGCATTTAAGCAGTACATAATGCAACTTTGTATGTATTCAAATAAATATAGCCATGTATAATACAATGTACATGTGATGTTATCTGATAGAATGTGCATCTCCCTCCAATGTGTCATATGAAAATGATCGAATTTTCTGCAATTGTGTCACACAGTCATTCATATACAGTTCTACTCATTGTGACAGTTGTCGTTATCCTTGCATTTGCATTGTGATGTACACAACAGACGAGACTTTCTGCACTTGCACCGTAAATTCATACAGCCAGAGTTGCAGCTGCAGGAAATCAGTTCCAGACACGACTGGGGTACAGGTGGAAATGACATCAAAATGGGCACCAATTTGTCCTCGCTCTGTTTCCAACCCATGGACTCGGGTGGAGGCAGATCTGAGTAGTTCAGATGTGCTTGTCTCCACACTAATGCCTGATAATGTGAACGTTTCACATGGAAGAATAGTGCATCACTTGTTGGGGGAAGTGACTCTAGAGCGCGGGACTTAATGAAGAGTACTGGTCGAGCCTTGTCAACTGTGTCAACGTGTTGCATCTTGTACATTTTGCAGACAAACAGCTCCGCATCTTTAGCAGTTCCTTCTGTAAGATCTCCATTTCCAAGATTTTGCAGTAGTCCGTGATGCTCGGTAAAGACTTTCCATGCAGTGGATTTGCTGTGGCCCGAGAAGAATGATGTCACATCACTTCCAGTCAAAGCATGGAAGGCTGTAATAGTTTCCAGCACAGTCGGACCAAACGACATCTGTTCTGCTATTGTGTGAATAGGTATATGTTTTCTTTTCTTAGCTGTGCCCGCTTTGAGCCAGAGTTTTGTGCAAGACATTCGAGGGAAGTGAGCCAGAAGAAGAACCAGAATGTCAGTATCTCTGGCTTGAACCACTATTCTGTCAGCTTGGTTTTTAACACAATGTAAAATAATACGGGTATCAGCCTCTTCATGCCGAGCTTCAAGCAGGGATGTGTCCACATCCGGGTTGTTTGATTCAACCCTCTCTTCATCAGTGAATCCACCAGCCACAACGATGGTTTTGTCATGCTGATCATGCCTTACCATATGTTTAGAAAGAAATCGTGCCAGGTCTGCCTTGTTTTCCCCTAAGGCCAGGAAATTACTCCAGTCAGCTGCCAAGGGCACCTCATGGCTGTCAATGACTCTTCGAATGGGTCTGATGCCCTTGGCATGCCTCTTCCTCGTCCCGGATTTAATGGACACCTTATATCTGTCGAATGCAACATCAATGCGGTCAAACAAATATCCTATCTGAAGGACAGTGTTTTTGAAGACATCAGCCAGATCTCCAAATGTAGAAAGTCCGTGTGGCTTCCCAATGGCAATCACCAAGGCTTGTCCATCAAAAATAATGGTTGCATTGCCACCGAGCTCATCTGGTGCCAGCATCAGTGGGCATGGTGTTTCTGCTGTCAGAACTTGAGACAGAATGGCTTTGGATCCTGTACGAATGTCACCATTCATTTCTGCCAGTGCAATCGGCACTGGCAAGAGCTCATGGGACAAAATTTCATCTAGATTGACCTTCCTTCCTGCTTCATAGGCAATGATCAGCCGTTGCAGGATTGATCGGTCTGCCTTTAATACTTTGTCTTTGCTTGATTTTGAGCATTGCCTTTCTGCATCAAAGAGGGATGAAAATATCAATGGCTTGTTCTTGTGCAAAGGGTCACGAAATTTGACCTTCCGTTTCTCACATGGCAGAAGCCTATCCTCGACAAATGTGTTGAGTTGTTGAGTTGGACAACAAATTTATATATGGTGATACGTCATATCTATGGATGACACTTCTAAACTGTGCATTTGACCTCAGGAAGACCGGATATAATAGGTAAAATAACATTTTGGCGGCCATTTTGTTTTTAGCCATTTTGAGGAATTTAGCTTCACAGGAGAGGGTGACAGACAGCAAAAATGAACTCAGCACACCCTAATTATGATAAAAAAGTGGTATGTCAGCTTTTCCCCAAAAATGCCTCTAGAAGTGTGTTTTCCCAAAAATCCGACCAGTCTATAAAGCTAAGGAATGAAAATGAGTAAGAAAAGTGTTTGATGAAAAGTGTATGACATTTGTTTGCAAGAAAGAGAGATTAAAGCTAGCCTGGTAGCTGTCGTTTGAGTGAGACAGAAAGTAAGACCAGCAATCCTGACACGGAGTGTGTAAGATGGTTCCGGGCACCACTTTAATGCTCCTAAGTCCGAACGGTAGTACTACCCTGAGCGGTTGCTGTCGACAACCTGCCTAAAATAATATATATATTAAATAATATAGCACAACATCTCAAAAAGTTGTTGATGTGTTATGACAAAACTAGGTGGATGCGTTGAGTAGGTGACAAGAACAAGCCGATTAGGTTTTTGGTTAAGGTTTGGATCCAGTCCAGCTTACTAGTGGATACAAAATGCAAACCGTTCAGCCTGGCGAAGGTATGTTTTACTTTTGTGTTTTTAGCTGCGACGATCAGCTCTATGAGAGGACCGCGTTGTTGTTCTTGTTGTTGGGGTGCCTTTTTGAAGAGCGCATGCACATACACTCGGACGTGCGTTGGTATGAGGTAATTTAATGACTGGTCGAATTTGGTAGTGCATATTGCAACGGATATCCTCATGATTCTACACATCGCAGCTGGTGACCACACTGTGGTCATTTTTCTCCTGTCTTTTGTATAGAGTGTCAAGGCTTGTGTGGAGGTGTTATAACACAGATCAGATAAGGACGTAACAGAACAAAAATAACAGTAGAAAGAGAGGGATACACCAACAGCAGGGTTGTGGGACAAAATAGAGGGAGACTTGAAGAAATAAGGGATGGGAGGAAGAATGGTGCCAGGGGAGAACAAAGGTGGTGAATAACATGGATAAAGCTGCAAACACTCAATCGCAATGGAAATTCGGAAAGAGGTGGGCTTGGGGAGGGATAATGAGGGAAGAAAATAACATGGTTTTGGATGGGAGATGATTTGAGATGGTGGTGAACAGCTATCTTGAAGACCTGGAGGGAAGAAATTAGATTGAAGAAACTGAGGAAGTTGGTTCCATAGGCGAGGAAAAAAAAGGGGAGCAAATGAATGGAGGTGAGCGGTGATTCTGGATTTTGGGACTTTCACCTGAAGAGAGTTGCTGGTGGACCACGTATGTGCGCCCTGCAGAAACGTTGGGTGTAACAAAGCACGTAGAGAAAAAGGGTGCAAGACCAGAAAGGAGGTGGAATAAGACAGAGAGACCACCAACTAGTTGGCGATGGCAAGGTATTGGCAAGGAATATATCGTAAACAACCAATGTTTTTACAGTATATATAGGTCATCTGTTTATTTTGGACTCGTGTTGTCAATGTTAAGACATTCCACATGTTGGACAAACAGGCCATTAAATCATCAGACATTAGCCAACTGTGTGACTAATATGAGCAAATTTTATTTAAATTATGGCATGGTTTGGCATAAAATGTATATTGAGTTATAGTGGCCGGACATTGTCTACATCCTCAAGTAATTTAGACATCAGCACCAAATGGTAAAGAAAATGTTATTCTGCATTTAACTATTCATGGGCACTCTTTTCAACATAATAACACAAAATGAAGCTCCTTGAAAACCTCTGGGAGGCTTTATCTATTCTTTGAAAGCCTCTGGGAGGCTTTATCTATTCCTTGAAAACCTCTGGGAGGCTTTATCTATTCCTTGAAAACCTCTGGGAGGCTTTATCTATTCCTTGAAAGCCTCTGGGAGGCTTTATCTACTCCTTGAAAACCTCTGGGAGGCTTTATCTACTCCTTGAAAACCTCTGGGAGGCTTTATCTACTCCTTGAAAACCTCTGGGAGGCTTTATCTATTCCTTGAAAACCTCTGGGAGGCTTTATCTACTCCTTGAAAACCTCTGGGAGGCTTTATCTATTCTTTGAAAACCTCTGGGAGGCTTTATCTACTCCTTGAAAACCTCTGGGAGGCTTTATCTATTCCTTGAAAGCCTCTGGGAGGCTTTTCCTAGCACAGCAGGAAAATCAGACAATTATTTTCAAAGAGAATATTCACACAGTACGTACGAGTCGACCCACCTACCCCCCACACATTAAGAAATGATCCTTTGCCACGAGAACTCAGCGTAGGTATTAGCCAGGGAAGTAGTCTCAAGCCAGAGTCACCTTAATGTCAACTAAATTACAAGTCATGTGATATTTACATATGGGTGAGACATAATGCTCACCTTCATGAAATGACATCACAAATGAATAGATAGTCGCCTCTGCAAGTTCAGGACATGTAATGTTTCAGACTCAGGTTTTGTTGATTCATGCAACAAATCTTGATTGACCTGAGGAACAAACTGTCACAAATGAGGAACTGATACATACAAGTGTTCAATAAACTATAGAACAAAGCCAGGCCACTGGTTACTGTAAAGATGTAGAAAATGTTGCGCTTCCACTCATACCCAAAAGAGGGTGCTGTAAGCACGTCTGCACAATCCACAGGACCAATAATTCAGCTTACGAGGAGTGATTCCCATGTGAAAGCAAACTTCCACTCTCCACACTCCTGTCATTTTCATGTTAATCCTTACTTCCTTCAACGGCCTACACAATTTATAAAAATTGTACAGGACTTGTGAAAGATGGTATAAATGCTGGGAATTGAGTGTGATATGGGCCAAATGGTACTGAACGTACTGATATGGTATTGAAGATTTCCTGTGGATGATATCCATATTTCACTGGTGCAGCTCATTTAAAGATGGAAGTCAGTGTGTGCAGAATGAACCCCATGCTGAAAGATGACCTCCCTCAAAGAGAACCCTACTGGCAGCACATTCCTTTCTCCAAGGAAATCATGTTTTGTGATGTAACATTCACCTAATAATAAGAACTCCTCATACAGTTTTCTTTCTGCTAACATGGATCAAACAATAGTCACCAGCTTTAACGTTATATTCCTCATCTGTGGTGATTTCAATTGTCACCATGTCGGTTGCCTATGAATCGGCACTGCAACAACCAGTCATGACACTGCAGAAAAACATGAAATTCCATGGGTATGACCCAAACTGTAAACATCCCATCCTACAGTGGCTTCAGAAAGTATTCATACCCCTTGACTTTTTCACATTTTGTTGTGTTACAGTCTGAATTGAAAATGGATTAAATTGGGATTTTTTTTCAGTGCAGATCTACACATGGTGATGATGATGATGTCCACTCCCGCATCATCGGATGCATATGGCTGCCAAAGCAGTTTCTTGATTATTGGGCACAATCCTGGTCAGGGTGCCACTCCTACGCAGGATACTCGAATGGCTCATTCATCCCAGTAAGCTAGTACTCATTTTGCCGACCTCGGAACGATGACAGGCTGAGACAACCCCACCTGGTGTTAATTAAAGGACCGATCGGGATTTGAACTCAGGACCCTAGAATCCAAAGCCAGCACCCGAACCGTTAAGCAAACACCAGGCTTATTCATCTACACATCTTCTTCTTCTTTCGTGTATCATCAGATGGCCAGCTCAGTGTCGTGCAGCCATGCCCTCGTCTCTGGTCCTACGTCGAAGAGGCCGGCTTCTGAAGGTGGTCTGTATAGGGGGCGGGTGGTAATTATGTGTTCGGCAGTCTGCTCAGGCTCGCCGCACTCGCACGCGGCGCTGTCTGCCAGGCCCCACATCTTCAGCGATGATTTGAAGCGGCCGACCCCTGTACGTAGACGGTTCAGCAAGGTCCATTGCAGGCGTGGTAGGTCTTCTGCTACGACGCCACCTCCTGGGTCCCAGATGTAGCGGTGGATGCGGGTGGGCCCGGCCGTTTCCCACACCTGCTTCCAAGATGCCGCCAGCCATGCGCTTCTAGACAGGTCCTTAGGGATAGAACTGAGCATCTCTTGTGCCGCCTTGTTGTAGGGATGGCGGGACTTGAGTCTGCTTGGAGGCGCCACTATCGTTGTGGTGTTGTGTAGGATGTGCCAGTCGTGTTTCTGGGCATTCCTTGCCAGGGCGAGGGTAGCAGCCTCCCGTCTGAGGCTGGCCGGGGCGATTCCCGCTAGGACTGGCAGGTGGAATGCCGGGGTGGGCTTCAAGCAACCAGCTACAATGCGGAGGGTGTTGTTAATGGCAACATCAACCTTTCTCACATGTGGGCTTCTGCTCCAGGCTGGGGCGCAGTATTCGGCTGCAGAGAAGACCAGGGCTTGCGTGGATATTCATTCGTAGGGTCTTGGCGGAGGCTCCCCAGGTCATACCAGCGAGACGTCGGATAAGCGAGACCCTTGATGTCACCTTGGCCTTAACCTCTTCTAGGTGTTGCTTGAAGGACAGTATCTGATCTAGGCATACACCGAGGTACTTTGAGGCTTGCTGGAACTCCAGGCGTTTGTTGTCAACGAACACATCCAGTTCCCTTTTTGCTTCTCTGTTGTTAAGATGGTATGCCACTGACACTGTCTTACCAATGCTGAGCTGCAAACGCCACCTCCGGAGGTAGGCTACCAAGGTGCCCATGTCTTGGTTGATACAGTTTTCCATCGCCTTCCATGTTGGTCGTCGCAGCATGATGGCCAGGTCGTCCGCGTAACCGTACTTTCTGGATGTTGTATCCGGCAGGTCGTAGATGTAGATGTTAAACAGCATCGGCGAGATAACAGAACCCTGCGGGACACCATTCCTCAGTCTTCTGAGCCTGCTGTGCTGGCCGTCGCTGGTCTGTAGGACGAAGCTGCGGTTTGACAGCATCTCCATGATGAAGTTCACCATATGCCATCCGGGATTGTCCTCAGCAACTTCAGGTGGAGTCCACGGTGCCAAACAGTGTCTTATGCAGCTGTCAGGTCCAGGAACACTACGCCAGCTTTCTCATTGTCCTGGAAGCTGTCTTCGATCTGATCTACACAAAATACCACATAATGTCAAAGTGGAATATATTTTTAGAAATTTTTACAAAATACTTAAAAATGAAATGCAGAAATATCTCATTCACAGAAGAGAAGTATTCAACCCCCTAAGTCAATACTTTGAGAAGCACCTTTGGCAGTGATTACAGCTTCGAGTCTCTTGGGTATGTCTGTCTCAGCTTTGGACATTTGGATTTGGGGACTTTCTCCCATTTTTCCTAGCAGATTTTCTCCAGCTCTGTCAAGTTGGATGGGAGCATCGGTGAACAGCAATCTTCAAGTATTTCCATAGACTCCCAATGGGTTTCAAGTCTGGCCTTTGGCTGGCCCACTTAAGGACTTTTAGGTTCTTGTTCTGAAGCCATTCCAGTGTTGCTTTGGCTGTTTGTTTGGCATCATTGTCCTGCTGGATTATAAATCTTTGCAGCAGCCTAAAGTCTTTTGAACTCTGAAGCAGGTTCTCTTCAAGAATTTGCCTGCATTTGGCTCCATTCATTGGTCCATCTATCCTTACAAGTCTCCTAGTCCCTGCCACTGAAAAGCATTCCCATAGTATGATGCTGCCACCACCATGTTTCAAGGCAGGGATGGTGTTAGATGGGTGATGAGCTGTGCTCAGTTTCCACCAGACATAGTGCTTTGCATTCATACCAAAGAGTTCAATCTTCATCTCATCAGAACCCAGAATCTTTTGCCTCTGGCTCTCAGCGTCTTTCATGTGCCTTTTTGCAAACTCCAGGCATGCTGTTGTGTGCCTTTTTCTCAGAGGTGGCTTCTATCTGGCCACTCTCCCATAAAGCCTAGATTTGTGAAGTGCTGCAGAGACAGCTGTCCTTTTGGCAGGTTCTCACATCTCAGCCAGATAACACTGTAGTTCTGTTAGAGTAGTCATTGGGTTCTTGGCCACCCCTCCCCTTTCCCCCGCCTCCTCCCCCCCCAAGCCCTCTCCCTCCCACACATCCCCTGATGTCCCTGCTCTCAAATGTTGTGTTTGTGTGCTTCCCCTTCTCTCCCCATCTTGTCTACTGCTCCCTCTTTTTATATGTTTTGTTTGTCTGTTTGATTTGTTGGTGTGATAAATGTTAGCTCTTTCACGAGCCTCGATTTTGTATACAAAAAAAAAAAAAAAAATCCTTGACCAAGGTTATTCTTGCCCGGTTGATCACTTTGTTCAGACAGACAGCTCTAGGAACAGTCTGAGTAGTTCCATATTCTTTCTGTTTCCTAATGATGGAGCTCACTGTGTTCTTGGGAACGTTCAACTCTAGAAATTGTATTATACCCTTCCCCAGATCTATGCCTCCTCACAGTTCTACGCTGGAGTTCTATGGACAGTTCCTTGGACTTCATGGTAGAGTTTCTGCTCTGACATGCACTGTCAACTGTGGGACCTTATATAGAAAGGTTTGTTTCTTTCTAAATCATGTCGAATCAATTGAATTGGCCACAGGTGGACTCAAACCAAGCTGGAAAGACATATCAAGGATGACGACCAAAGGAAATTGGATGCATTTGAGCTCAATTTGGAGTGTCATAGCAAAGGGGTTGAATACTTATTAACTCAAGACATTTCAGCTTTTCGTTTTTAATTATTTTGTCAACGTTTCTAAAATACTTTCTGAAAGCGCTGTATATCTCTGCAAATTGCAATTACTCCCTCCAGACTCTAGCCATGCCCAATTTTGCATCCAACCTCTCCTCTCCTCCTTCTGCCCTTAACTGTCTCACTCACTCTCACAGTCATCCCAGCTGATGTTCAGCTATCATATCCGATTATCCGTCCTGTAAAAAATGGTACACTGAACACTATATGGTGAAACAATGGCAACCAAACAGCTTGCTTTCTCATCATGGAAGGCTAACAAAGCGAAGAGCAACCTGAGATGATTTGGCAATGCTTGCAAGAACTATATGTCCATTACATCCTTACGTGAGCCGGAAAATATTACGTGGTAAACCTTAAGGCTGAACTCTGCAACCTGTCGCCTTTATAAAATAAAATAGTGGTGGCAACTGGCTATACTGAATGGCTACCTCTGGTGTGTGATACACCAAAATCCGTTCTCTCATTTCAAATGGCATCAGAGCTGACTGCTCGAGCCAAGTCTGAATGTCTTAACTCATTGTTTACATTCAAAACTCATGTAGCCAACCCATCCCTTTCCGACCTCACATTACAGTTTCATACCCACCGCTTTCTAGACACTGACATATTTACCTGAGAATATATTGAGAAATTTCTCCCAACGCTGGCTTTGCCTTGATGATGAGCTAAGATGGCATCAGCACCTGCATTCTCGAATCCTGCTATGCTGCAATCTCTTCTTATTGGTTGGCTCTATGCAGCTTGCCCTTCAGCTCAGGCTGCCTCCCATCTGTTTGAAAGAAAGCTAATATCACTTCAATACACATGAATGAAGCAAAAACATCCTCTCCGCTACATGCCGATTACCTGGCTTCCAGGCTGACAGGATGGCCTCGAGGTATGCACAATCGCCTCTAAGCTGTCTAGCCTGAGTTTGAATCCCAACCCAGCAATAAACTATCATCCTGGTGTTTCACAGGGAGGGTGATTTATCAATGTGTGTGCCTTCCCTGAGATGGACGGGTGTCCTGTCTGCCAGCATTCCTTCGTGGACATTAAAGATCCTAGATGGTGTCCTTTGCGAAGAGTAGGCGTCTTTTCGCTGGCACCATGGCCAAATTCGAAATTCCTGCCCTAACCAGCAGAGGGCATTGCATCAGCGGCACAGCCATGCTCTCAGCGAACTCTGCGACCACGCAGCCTCGTGCTCCATGCGAACAAACGAACTAATATTGCTTCCAATTAAAAGCAAGTCATGGAATCCATCTTCACAACCGACAGTGTTTCCGTTTTTTTAATAGCCTGATATCTAACCAGCAGTTAACATTCCATCACAGCCAATGAATTTTTGATTGTGTTGCTATTTGTCTTAGTCTAGGCAAGAAATTCAAAAATGTGCTTATTTAAGCTGCATGAGGCATTTTTGAGGAAAAGCAAACAAATAGGTTTTTCTGAAAGGGATTTTCGTGCTGAATATGAATATCTTGTTTGTGTTTCCCAAAATTGCCTAATTAGGTCATTAATTAAGGTCAAAGGTCAATAAGTGCAAAATTCAAGTTTTCACAGAAATTATTTTATTTTTAATATCCAATACAGTGGCGAAAAAGTTTATCGAGTATCTATCATATTAAGCCATATATCGTATGTCAAAGATTTGAATTTAATGGAAAATGTGAAAGAAATGTTTGCTTCTGAAGAGAATATCTCCGTAACGGTTGGACTTTTCATGCATTACCATATGGGCTTAACCCCTTCCACTTTTGATATGTCAATGCACTAGTGAAATGGTTTTTCTGGCTTCTAAATTCTGGCTTCTTCTTTTTTTCTCCAGGAAAAACGGAAAACGTTTTTGTCCGGAAAAACGGACAAAAAAGTCCAGGCCAATTCGACGATTGATTGAAAATCGAGATGTCCCCCTCCCAAGCAAATGGACAGACTTCCTGGCATCCACTGACAACAGGAGAGACCTTTCTCTTTTTCTGTCCAATGCACTCATTGTAGTCAGGGCCCTTAAGGATATTTTGGTTCAAATTCTTCCAAAAGCATCAAATTTGGCGCAGATGTTGCCCATGCCATACTCTTTCGATTTTTGACGGGCGCCAAGGGCGGTATGATCCGGGGACCATACCGGTCCGTCCCGCCATGTCACCTGACCTATGACGTCATAATTAGGATATGCATCCAATCACGTGGCGTACTATAAGTGGTCAAAGTTCAAAATGAATCGATCGAAAAATGAAGGCAGGGATCCATTTTTAAGGTTTTCATAAAATCCAACATGGCCGCCAGGTCACATGACCTATGACGTCATATTTATGACATGTATACAATCATGTATACATGAACCCGGATCATGATCGCACAAAAATTAAACACAAGGATATGGCATACAGTTCATAAAACATCAAAATCCGTACCTTTGTAATTAGACTGATGAACTGCATATGCCTGAAAATTAGGAAATAGACATGTAAATATTTCCTCTAATTGTAAAAAATAAGGTCAGAGTTCGATTACCCAACCCAGAAACATAAAATGGTGAACCTCGCGTAAATCTTGACAAAAAACTCAAAAACCGACATGTTTGACTCAAAAATGACCTTTAAGATGACCTTGAGGGTTGACCTTGACCTCGAATCATCAAAATAACATCATAATTGGATTCCTCGACCTCGAAAACCCCTGAAAAGTGGTATCATACATGATTCCAACCCTTTTGGTTATTTAACTGATTTTCCTCTAATCCGGGTGGCGGCCATTTAGTATTTCGCCAATATGGGGCCCCTTGGCGCCCGTCAAAAATCGAAAGAGTATGGCATGGGCAACATCTGGGAAATTTGGTGCTTTTGGAAGAATTTGAACCAAACGGCCCCAAAATATCCCTAGGGGCCCTGACTATTGCATCCGCTCCAAGTGAGAAGACAGTTATTGTGGGTGGAGGGTTCGTTAGCGAGACAGATGTGCAAAGTACTGATCCTGACATGAACATGGAGTTGTTGGAAGGTAATCATGAAGAAGCGGATACCCGAATTATACTCCACTGTATTCAAAGTGATGCACCAACTATTGTGGTGTCAGCCCGTGATACGGATATCCTTGTTCTACTTCTAGCGCATTTTGACAAGATGGTTTGCTCACAGTTATGGCTCAAGGCTGGCACTTCTAAGAAACCGAAGTATGTTCCAGTTCATGATATCAGGAAACAACTCGCCCTCGATGACCACACATTTGAAACAATCCCAGCATTCCATGCAATCACAGGGTGTGATACGGTGTCATACTTCTCTGGACACTCAAAGAAGTCAACATGGGATGTATTCTTGGAACACCATCATCTACTAAGGGGTCTTGGCAAGTCTCTGAGTCTGTCCAATGAAGTGTCCAATGATGCTGAGAGATTTATATGTCGCATATATAAGACATCATCCGAGAACTGTGACCAGGCCCGTGTAAAGCTGTTCAGTAAATGTCAGGCACCAGAATCAATGCCACCATCCAGTGATGCTGCACATCACCATATACAGCGTGCAAATTACCAGAGCTTCATATGGAGAGAAGCGTGCAATCCAAACCCAGTAATTCCTTCCCCAATGGACTCTGCTGGATGGAAGCTGGCTGATGGTCTTCTCTCACCGGTGCTCACATCTTTACCCCCTATCCCAAAAGCATGCAAGGGCATTGTACAGTGTGGCTGTACCAAGGGTTGCACCAGTGATAGGTGTTCGTGCAAGAAATGGGATTTGAAGTGTACGGACGCATGCAAATGCAGTGACTCGGAGACTGTAACATGCAAAAACAAGACTAAATAACGCCAATGCTAGGATATTGCCACAATACGGTTATTTGACACTTCATCAGTGTTGGTTTAAGGGGGTGAAATATAAATATAAAATATAGAAATATAAAAAAGGTGACATATTCCTTTCTAATATATTGTTAGATATATTGTTGTCATATATAGAGAGGAAACCAAAATCCGTTTTGGTGGCCTACGTTGGAAAAGAGACAAATCCATGCGACCAAAATTGAACTGTTATTGAGATATTGGCAATTGAACCGTTATTGAGATATTGGCGATAGAATCAAGAATTCCTATCATATTTTTCATTTAATTTGAATATTCGGCACATAATATGACGTTTAATTTGAATGATATGTAGAAAATTCTTCTAAATTCATCTAGGGGACGTCAAATAGGACCTTACGAAAATTTCATAAAAATTCGCATTTTGTACTAATTAACCCTTGACCCTAATTGGTGGCTAATTCTGCAAATTTCGCAAAACAAACAACAAAGTCTCATTCCCCTGAATCTAGACAATGATGCTATGCCATATACTCTTTTCACTGGTGCATTTTGACATGAAACATCAAAGGGAAATCGACTGACATGGCACTCCGTAGAAAGGTCAACCGTTACGGAGATATGCTCCATAGAAGTGAAAATTTCTTTCACATTTTCCATTAAATTCAAATCTTTGACATGCAATCTATGGCTTAATATGATAGATATTGGAAAATCTTTTTTACCACTGTATTGAATATTAAAAACAAAACAATTTTTGTGAAAACTTGAATTTTGCACTTATTGACCTTCGACCTTAATTAATGACCTAATTAGGCAATTTTGGGAAACACAAACAAGATATTCATATTCAGCACAAAATTCCCTTTAAGAAAAACCTATTTGTTTGCTTTTCCTCAAAAATGCCTCATGCAATCACATTTGCTGGAAATTGAACCAGTCTATCTCTCAAAAAGGATGGAGGCCTTGAATCTCAAGCATGAGGTCAGGGCTATGTCTCTGGATATATATTATTAGACGGGCTATGCATTGGAGACATTCTGGCACCCTGCTCAGTTTGCCAAATGTTCGCGTCTCTGGAATATAAGGCAAACTCCACCAGACTCAATGGCATTACACTTGTCAACAAAATCGAACATTTTCTCTCATCAAAGATGTAAACACACTTTTCCAGAGATTTGCATGCTGATTCCAAATCTGTTTTTGGTTTTCCTTTAGCACGTCTAGTTTTTGTGATGAGACCGATCAAATTTGAAAGATTATTGCCTATGATCGGTCTCATCACCAAAACTTGTACATGCTAGAAAACATGGTTTAGAATCAGCATCCCATGACCTATGTAGCCCACCTATAATTATATTTGATGACAATGACTTGTCGGCAGCCCAGTGTTGTTGTTGGAACGCCTGCACTGTTTCTGGATAGGCAGTTCCATTATGACCTTGGCAGAATCCAACTAACGACTTTAAAAACTGTACATTTGAGGACCTTGATTGATGCTCAGCATTTGAAGAACAGAGCACTGACAAACCCTGTGGAGTGAAACACCATGGGGTTGGGGTGGGTTGACTGTGTCGTGGAAAGTGACATCAGAAGATGGCATCATGGCAAGATGTTACGTGACTGTTCCCAAGATCACCAACCTCATTTTCCTGAAGTCAGATCCTGTGTTGTGTAATGTCAGTCTGCATGTGCTTGCATGTGTAACAGCTCCTATATGAGCATGCAGCCCTGTAAACATAAAAGTTCCTGCCTTCTTGACTTCCTCCACTCATGCAGTCAGTGAATAGCACTCAACAGAATCCTTTCATCCCTCCAGCAGAGGCTGAAGTGTCTTTGTTCTTATTATATGCATAAATGGCATATTTGATGCTCTGGAACCATATTTTCCCCTTTGCAGATGATTCCACATTATACCATACAGTTCCATATACCACCAATAGGTCAGCAGCAGTGCCTTCCCTCCCTGAAGATCAGATTCTGGTCTTGCAATTGGAATATTCCATCTGCCCTCTGTGTGTCCAGAAGAATCATCAAATGAACCAACCAACCTATCCACTTTCGAAATGAACCACTGAAAGAGGCAGACACAATCATCACAAACACGTTATTAGGCTCTCTCCTCTCCACCACTTCTCCTCTGGTCTTGCTTCCTCTATTTTTTCATCCTTCCATCACTCAATATTTTCGAACCACTTTCTTTGTAGAACTCTTAAAATCCAGGCTTACAAGGTCAACACCGTTCTTTTGTTCCTCTCTTCTCCTTATCGTGAAACCTTCCTCAATCTGTTGGATCACACTCGTCCGTGGCATAATGGTTAAAGCATCCGCACCAAGTTGGCAGTTTGATGTCGACCCTGGCAAAATCAAAACAAAGACTTTAAAAAAGGTATGTGCTGCTTCCTTGATTGATAGATAAAGAACAGAGCATGGATAAACGCTATAGGTTGGCAGCCATGTTGGGGGAAATGTCTCCTTAACTGCACTGTTGAGTGCAGCGAAAAAAAGTGATGTCATAAAGATGGCATCGCCGGTACTCAGTGTCCCAGGAAGTTACATCAATTCGCCAAGCTTAGTGACTGTATTTGTCAGAAGTCATATCTTGTGTTGTCTCATGCATTTGTCTGCATGCCATGTGTGAATGTGTTTCAGCTATTCCATGAGCCAGCTTGGACTTGTATTTTTTTTTTAAAGAGCTTCCAGTTGGCAGCATACCACCACCTCAGGTCATCCTCCATCCTGACCCATGGTTTTCCCTACACGCAATAACCCTCCTCTATCTCCCCATGAACTTGCAGGTTGCTGTATTTCATTCCCTCTTTTTCACCTCCTCTTGTGTGCTCATCCCCTTGTTGTGCCCACATTTTGTTGCATTGCCCTAACATCAGTGTGTTGCCTTTTGCCCTCTGTCTTCTCACTTTCTATAAGCCTAGTCATTGTACACTTTGTACAAAAACAAAAAAATATACTTCTTACCACAAAGACACTTCTTTTTACCCGAATTTTTTTTTAATACAGAAAGCTATGCACACAGAGGAGCTAAACGACAGAGGGCAGTAGGTTCACAGCCTAACACAGGATCACAAGATTACAGGTAAACAAAGACATCACACATTACTGGTTGAGTAGTAGAAAGAAAAAATGTTGAGGAGGGGTCTTCAAGAGTAAAAGAGAGCAGGGGTGGGTACTTGAAGAAAGCACAAGGTGAAAATGAACAACACTCTTGAAGGCATGAGACAACAGTCACAATATGTTGGTTACACAGACGAGAGAATAAAAGGATGAAGTAATGGAGGAAAATCTTCAGCTTAGCATTTGGGAGGATAGCCATGTGTGAGATTGTGGAAAAGAATGAAGAGGGATTAAGGCAGGGGGATGCCTGAGGAAGGAGAAAATGGGAGGAGCGAGGCCAGAAGTGGGGTGATAGAAAACGGAGCGTTCATTATCCTGCATGCAAACCTGGAGAATTAGAAAGCAATAATAATCTCAATGATCTTAAAAAGAGAATAATCTTAATACTTAGTAATTTTAATGAGCTGTTCAAAAAAAAAAACTGTGTAAAGGGTGAGAAAAAAGACTGCAGATCAAAGCAATTGCTACTGAGTCTACAGTAATTTTTTTTGTACACTAAGTCGAGGCTCATGTAAGAGTTAACACATAAAACATATAATAAAGGGAGCGGAAGACAAGAGGGGGGGGGGGGGGGAGAGAAGCACAACAACAGCAGAGAACAGGGGCATCGGGAGATCTGTGGAAGGGAGAGGGCTGGAGGGATGGGGGTGGGTGGAGGAGGGTACATGGTATAACAAATGGACATTGGTACTTGGTAGATATAGAATTTGAAAAACGGAATTTAAAAAAGATGGACTTGGGGTGTATTAACGGGGGTACAAAAGATTAATGTTTTGGATGGGGAAGATAAGACATTGTGGTTAACAGCTGCTTTAAAGACGTGGAGGGAGGAATGGGATTGAAGAGAGTGTGGGAATTTACCCAGCGGTGGGAAAAAAGAAGAATGAAAGATTGAAGGTGAGCATTGAGTCTTGATTTTGGCAGTTTCCCCAGAAGGGGGTTGCTGGCGGATCTTGTGCGTCCTGCAGGAATACGTGGAGGGCAGAGCACAGACAGAGCAGGGGGAACAAGGCCGGAGAGGAGTCGGTAGAAAACAGAAAGTCCACCCACCTGCCTACGGTGAGAGAGTGAAAGGCCCTCAGAGTCAGTCTCATTGCGGGAGATTCCAATGATTCTGAAAGCTTTGGTTTCAACAGTGTGAAGCTGAGCTAGGTGTGAGGCAGGAGCACCAGCCCAGAGGGAAGAGCAGTATTCCATCAAGCTGCGGATGAAAGCTTTGTATGTGGTGAGAAGCTCAGTAGAGCCAAGAAAGGACTTAGCATGACGGAGGATGCCCAGTCGGTGACTGGTTTTGGAGGCCAGCTTAGAAATGTAGTTTTCCCAGGAAAGATAATGGCAGATAGTGGGACCCAAAAGCTTGAGTGACAGAACTTCTTCGAGAGGATTGTTGGGAAAGTAGATGGGAGGGTTTTCCATATTGTCTTTTCAGAGAGACATAGCGAGAGTGAGAGATTTTTCAGGATTGAAAGACATGTTCCACTTGTTTGACCAGTTTTTATCCAGGTCTGCAGAGATTGAAGAGGCTGCTGCCTGCCGATCTGAGGGATGAGATATGGAGCGACAGAGAGTGGAGTGATCAGCAAAGAGATAGAGAGGATTTTCCAGAGAGTCGGAGAGATCATTAATGAAGACCAGAAAAAGCACAGGGCCCAGAACACTACCTTGAGGAACTCCAGCCTGGACAGGAAGGGGAGGATGAGAGAATATATCAAATTTGTTCATAGATTAAAATTGTTCAAAGAGCACCTGATGCCACGCAGTCTTAAGAAACAAGGATGGGTGGGATCTGCATGTGGCAAGTTTGATTGGTTGGGATTGTCAAGTTTCAATGTTTAGGTTGAAAGATGGCAAGGATTACGAAAGTTCCAATATGTTTATTACAGCCACGCAGTACATAACAATGGCAGCACCGTATTCACTCCAACTGGATGTTGTCTACTACTTCCGTGTCAAACAGATGAAGGTCAATTGCATTGCAGCTGGAGCACACAAATGAAATCTCCACCCTTTAAAAAAAAAAATATATATATATATATATATATAACACAGCAAAACTTTCAAGGGAAATAAATAAAAGAACAAGTACACATACATTCAAAGTACACCGCCCCATGCCAAATAATTAAATATGCTGCAGCGCGGCATTGCCGGGGCGCCTCCGGCGCCCGGCAATACCGCAGTGCAGCTCATTGAGGCTGCATTGGGAGGGAGAGGTGTACACTAATTGATTGATTAATTGTATAATTAAAATCAATAAAAGATTATCACAAAATATTTTCATAATCAATTGGCTAATCGCATAACTAAACCAGTAGTGCTTCATCCGAAGATGTATCTTTTAGAAATTTAATTAAATAAGTCATTTATAAAAAATTAAATAATTAATTGATTACTCAATAAATAATTAATCGATTAATCAATAAATACTTAATAGATGAAATGATTAATCAATAAATCAAAAATATCCTTGATAGCCACATCACTTGGTCACTCATGTCCAAATATTAGCTTCCCAGCTCAAAAGGTGCCTGAGATATTGGCCAAATGAGAAAGAAAATAAATAAATGATTAATAATGAAAATAAATAAATAATAATCATAAAAAAATTAAATTATTAATCAATTTGGTCAGAGAACACATAAACTACCACTATTTCATCAGAATCTGTAACTTAAAAAAAAAAAAATTTTTTGTCATTAATCGAATAATTAAATAATTAATCGATTAATTGATTAATTAATAAATCAAAAAATATCCTTTGCAGCCAAATCACCTGGTCATTGGCATGTCCAAATATCAGCTTCCTAACTCAAAAGGTGCCTGAGTTAATAATGGTCAGAAGATAAATGAAATTTAATTAATTAAATAAGTACTTAATTAAACGCTAATAATTAAATAACTCCTCAATTAATTGATTATTCAAAAAACAAAAAATACCGTATTTGACAAAGGACTTGCTCACTACTGTGCCGAAATTTCAGCTTCCTAGCTCAAAGGATGGCTGAGATATCGTCCGGACAACCAAGAAAACAAACAAACAAGAAAACAAGAAAACAAACAAGAAACCAGAGTGAAAACTGAGTACTCTCTTTCAGCGTGCGTCACTGCCGAGCCCCCTTTGGTGCCCGGCAATGACGATTTGCAATGCCTGGAGATGGCATAGGAAAGGAGCGGTGTACAACAAGTACACATACATTCAAAGTACACCGCCCCATGCCAAATAATTAAATATGCTGCAGCGCGGCATTGCCGGGGCGCCTCCGGCGCCCGGCAATACCGCAGTGCAGCTCATTGAGGCTGCATTGGGAGGGAGAGGTGTACACTAATTGATTGATTAATTGTATAATTAAAATCAATAAAAGATTATCACAAAATATTTTCATAATCAATTGGCTAATCGCATAACTAAACCAGTAGTGCTTCTTCCGAAGATGTATCTTTTAGAAATTTAATTAAATAAGTCATTTATAAAAAATTAAATAATTAATTGATTACTCAATAAATAATTAATCGATTAATCAATAAATACTTAATAGATGAAATGATTAATCAATAAATCAAAAATATCCTTGATAGCCACATCACTTGGTCACTCATGTCCAAATATTAGCTTCCCAGCTCAAAAGGTGCCTGAGATATTGGCCAAATGAGAAAGAAAATAAATAAATGATTAATAATGAAAATAAATAAATAATAATCATAAAAAAATTAAATTATTAATCAATTTGGTCAGAGAACACATAAACTACCACTATTTCATCAGAATCTGTAACTTAAAAAAAAAAAATTTTTTTGTCATTAATCGAATAATTAAATAATTAATCGATTAATTGATTAATTAATAAATCAAAAATATCCTTTGCAGCCAAATCACCTGGTCATTGGCATGTCCAAATATCAGCTTCCTAACTCAAAAGGTGCCTGAGTTAATAATGGTCAGAAGATAAATGAAATTTAATTAATTAAATAAGTACTTAATTAAACGCTAATAATTAAATAACTCCTCAATTAATTGATTATTCAAAAAACAAAAAATACCGTATTTGACAAAGGACTTGCTCACTACTGTGCCGAAATTTCAGCTTCCTAGCTCAAAGGATGGCTGAGATATCGTCCGGACAACCAAGAAAGAAAGAAAACAAGAAAACAACCAGAGTGAAAACTGAGTACTCTCTTTCAGCGTGCGTCACTGCCGAGCCCCCTTCGGTGCCCAGCAATGACGATTTGCAATGCCTGGAGATGGCATAGGAAAGGTGCGGTGTACAAAAACAAAAGGGATACCAGCCTGTGAGGATTGGTCCCCCACATATCCATATTATAAAAGGAGCCGTCTGTTTGTTTGTTCATTTGTTTGTCGTGTTATAACTTGAGAACGGATTAACGGATTTCAATAAATCCAAGTACAGTGGTTTCAGGTAACTCGCGGGAAGGTTTGTGATGCAATTTTTTATGGGTCCACGAGCACACGTGTCAAAAAAGATGCAAATGCCACTTGCGTTGCTGGTTATCCCTGCACAGAGGGCAGGATCTTCCAGGAATCCTTTTGAGCTCACCTGGACCTTTGTCCGGTGAGCTTATGCGATCGAGCAGTGTCTGTAGTTAAGTCAGTCAATGAGAGTGAGTGAGGCCGTAAACATTTCATTCATTAATCGTATGAACCAAACACACAATTTCAATGAAACTTGGCCATATGCTTCATAACTGATGCCGAAAGGTGTATTGATCACATCAAAATCTGTGCTTCTTACGGGTGTCTACAGGAGGGGAGATTTAACCCCCCACAATAGGTACTGTATTTACTCTCTTCTCCGAAACTACACACATGATTTTGATGAAATTTGGCCACAAGCTTTATATCTGATGCCTAACGAAGGTGTATTTACCTCAACAAAATCTGTGCTCAGTAAAGGGGGTCCATGAGAGGGGAGAAGGGGTTGACCCCCAAAATAGGTATTTGCTCTCTTCTCCGAAACTACACACACAATTTTGATGAAACTTGACCAAAACCTTCATCACCCGTTATGTACCAAAGTTTTTATTCACAGCATTAAAAAAAATCAGCGTCTAAAGGGAAGTCTGCGTGGGGCTTGAGTGTCTGTTGTTCCTAATCCAGGTGAGCTTCCAGGTATCTGCATTTTTTTTTAGCTTTATCACTTTGGAGTGCTTTGAGAAGACTCTATATATTAAGTTTGATTTGAAAGCATCATTAAATTAGCTCAGGTGGCATAAAAATGTGAAAATTTTGGAGGGGTGGATACTTTCGCAGGCCACTGTATGTGTAATGAAGAATGTTTGATGTGTGGCTCAAATGTACATTATAATCAATAACCAGATCATTATAATAAATTACCAGATCATTATAATCTATAAACAGATTACTATAACCTATTACCAGATCAATATAATCAATTACCGGATCACTAACATTGCCCAGATAAACATATATCAAACATTTCAGCAACTAATTTATCCAATTAAAATAAAGGGCGAGTGTGAATATAATTTCCCTTCTCATTGAGATATATCTTTATGAACAGTGAACTCCACAAGAAGCAGCATTTCATTGAAATGTATCACCTATTTATTAAGTGCACAAATATAGAGGAAATGGTAGAATAAATAAAGCCATAAAATGAGTTACAGTGGTGGCCAAAAATATTGGCACCCTTGCACTTTTTTCAAATAATGCACCATTTCTTCCAGAAAATTGTTGAAATTAAAAAATATTTTGTTATCCACATATATATCTTTGGTTTGCATTGGAACAAAAAAAAAAAAAAAGCCAGAGAAAATTACGAATCTTCGCTTACTCCACACAGAAATCCTAAAATGGCCCGGACAATATCATTGGCACCTTTCAGAAGTTGTGAGAAATAATTTGATTTCAAGCAGGTGATTCTCCTTTACTTTGGAATTGACCTCACGTGCGGTGAGTTGCAGGTGCCTGCAATATAAAAATCACTCATTCAACCAGTTTGAATAGAGAAAAGGTGTCATTCTGCTGTTTTGTGTCGCTGTGTGTACCGCAATGAGCATGGAGAAAAGAAAGAAAACCAGAGAATTGTCTGAGGAGGTCAGACACAATATTGTAGCCAAGCATGGACAAACTCAAGGCTACACGTCCATCTCCAGAGACCGTGATGTTCCTGTGTCCACCATAAGCAATGCTATCGGGAAGTTTAAGGCCAAACTCCCTGGACGTGGCCGCAAGAGAAAACTTGATGTAAGATTGCAGCGGATTGTTCGAATGGTGGAGAAAACACCTCGATCAACTGCCAAACAGATTCAAGCTGACCTTCAGACACAAGGTACGACAGTTTAAACTCACACCATCTGTTGCCAACTCTATGAAAGGGGGTTCTATGGTAGGAGACCAAGGAGGACCTACTGCTGAGAGAGAGAGAGACATTAGAAAGCCCGACTTGCCAAAACACACCTGAACAAGCCAAACTCCTTCTGGGAGATTGTCCTGTGGATAGATGAGACCAAATTAGAGTTTTTTGGTAAAGCACATCATCTCTATGTTTACAGAAAAGAAAATGAAACCTTCAAAGAAAATAACACCTTCCCTACAGTCAAACACGGAGGAGGTTCAGTGATGTTTTGAGGTTGCTGTGCTGCCTCTGGCACTGGGTGCCTTGCATGTGTGCATGGCATCATGACATCAGGAGATTGCCAAGGCATTTTGGAGCACAATTTTCAACCCAGTGTCAGGAAGCTGGGTCTCCGTCGAAGGTCATGGGTCTTGCAGCAGGACAATGTCCCCAAACACACTTCAAAAAGCACCCAGGAATGGTTCAAGACAAAATGCTAGACTGTTCTGAAGTGGCCAGCAATGAGTCCAAATATAAATCTCATTGAACACCTATGGGGAGATCTGAAAACAGCAGTTGGGTAAAGGCACCCTTAAAATCTGGGAGAACTGGAGCAGTTTGCACAAGAAGAGTGGGCCAAACTGCCAGCAGAGAAATGTAGGAAGCACTTGACTGCAGTTATTTTGTCCAAAGGCTGTGCTATCAAATATTAAGTCTTGGGTGTCACTAATTTGGTCAATGCCATTTCTTTTTATTTTCTGATTTAAAAGGATATATTAAGACAAAGGTTCTGTAATATTAACAGCAAAATAAAGAATTGTGGAGACCAAAATCTTTTGTCAATTTCAACTTATTTTTAGAGAAAATTGTGTTATTTGAAAAAATAATGGTGCCAATATTTTTGGCCATGACTATCTATCTATTTGGCTCGGTTTCAAGAATGAAGTCAAATACATGCATATAAAGCTATGACACTATTAAACAGATAAAACAAACGGTTTACATGTTTACAAATATGTGATGGTGATTCAAGTGTACATGGAACAGAAAGGCAAGCAGAGATAGGGAAAGAGGAAATTAGTAATATTGAGCCCACTTAAAAGACTGGATGTAAATATGCGATTTGAAACAGATTTCCGGCCACATCGAGAAAAAATTGACATTAGAGGATACAAGACTTGACAAAAGATAGCAGTAGACCAACTTTGAAAGTTGCTGACAGTGAGAAATCAGTCAACACCATACCCCCGTTTCATGCTGGGAAGTCCTGAATACCAAAAGACTCCACAATATCTCTGAAGGCCTTTTTACACTGTACTAAATATTGAGGGTGGCCGAGAGAGTGAACGTACTGAGCTTTTACACTTGTTGTTTTCACCCCGGGGCCAACCTTGAGATTGGTCTTTCCTCGGGGTGAACTCAACCATGCTCCAAACCAGTGGTTAGATTTTTCAAAAAGGGCAGAAACACTCTCCTCGTGGCCAAAAGTATAGTGTGACCAAAAAGGGGGGCAGAGGGGGGGGGGTTGAGTTGGCCCCGAGTGATGGGAGTGGTAGTGGCGAGTCATCCATAATTTGCATAACATGATTTGGGGTAAAAGGTCAACATAAAAGCACTTGTTCTCTGTGGCTTTTAATTTCTGCATTGCTCCCTTTTCACTGTTGCACGTGCAATTTCGTAGCTCAACAGGTCCGTCGTCATAAGTAAAATATTTGCGATGGTGTTTTTATTAATATTGCGCCCAAACAGCGTGCGTTTCTGGCCTTCTCAAATCTTTAGTTTCCTGCACGGTCAGCCCATCAATTGTGTTGATACACACGGGTGATCTCTTGCCCTGGGTTTAAACCTTCAAGTATAAAACATATGTGGTTGACCCCGGGGCGAGGGCGAACATAACATGCTTAGCACTCAACAAGTGTAAAATAATGCGGGAGTGAACTCGGCGGTTAAAAAAAAAACCTTTGCGGTCCCGGAGCCGCTCCGGGTGCCACTGTGGGTAAAGTTCACCCCAGGATTCAATGATCGAGTGTAAAAAGGCCTAAAGAGTTAAAGGTAAAAGTAAGAATCTCAACCAAACACTCTACCCATGCCCCCTCCTATATTATCTTCTTTTGCTGGAAGGGCCATATTCTTTAGCATTCAAAATGAATAGGTTGTAAATTATGTGAAGAGTTGACAGGGGCCAAGGATTTAGCTTTGCAAAATATTCTAAGGTGAAATCACCTTTGGAAGCTAGTTTAAATATATGGTCAACGTAAAAAAAATAATGGCAAGGCCCTAATATTGAGGCATTACTTCAGCATATTCTTTCAAAGCAACAAATTATCTACAATCCATCAAAACTCCTTTGTAGTACCTGACAACCAGCACTCCATGATGTTGCACTATCTTTGAAAAAAATTGTGATAGACTGAGTAAGCCTGGTCTTGATGTGAACACACTCCATTTTATGATGCATCAGTGCATCAGTGGAAGCTAATAATAAACTCTTGAAACTTGTCAGAAATGCAACTTTGTACAGTTCATAACATAGTGAAAAGGATAACCCAAGCTTGCATTTAAACAACGAGTATACCCACTCCCTATGGGAGTGACAGGAAGGGTCATGTTATTATCTTTTCTAGGGTATATAGATAATACAGTAAATCTAAGCTCAGGTCCGTTGGCCTGTGGTGGGCGCGATAAGCATAGAATGCCTCAGGGATGTCGGAATCCCTCCAAATTTCTTTCAGTTTCGTGTTAAACAGAAGTAATGACTGTTTAAAAAGGTAATCATATGTGTTTGTGATTTATAATATTTTTCTTCAAGTAGGCTTGCCCCATGAAATGACATGATAAGCTATTTATACACGATTATATTACAACAAAACGTACTTATTGTTCGCGGGAATTATCGTCCGTAGTTGTCCTTTAAAGTTGATTTGTGGTATGTAACTTCTGCGCAACAAATGTGATTATTGTCTCTGTGTTTTCACGGGTACCAAAATAAATATTTATTCACTGGACTCAACTTTCACCGAAATTACTTGCCAGCCAAAAGTGCAAGAGTTAGATCCATGTGGAAGATAAGTACTTTACGGTAATTTGTATTGTTTGGGACATCATTGCCAACAAAAGAGTAGGCCATTATGTGTCAGTGCCCTGGCCATATTTGTTGCCTCGAGATTGAATGGGATGTGTAAAAAAAATAAGACCAAAAGTCTAACAGCGGTGTAGCCGGGCTTGTAAAATATTATAAACCACAAACACACATGATTAGCTTTTTAAACAGTCGCTAATGCTGTTTATAACATTAAACAAAGAAATTTGGAGGAATCCAGACATCCATGAGGTAAGTTTTACTTACAGAACTGAGCGAAGATCTACTGTAATCTATATACCCTTACAAGGGTTAGGGGTGCTCATTTACCAAGCAGCTAGCTAGTGCTTGCCAAGCCAGCCGTTCCTTAAGGGTTTTGAATGGAGTGCTTGCTCGAATGCTTTAACCACTTGGCGATCTCTTCACAATAAACTTGGTAAATGAACACACACCCAATTTTCTTGAGACCCGATCATAGAGAGACTGTAATCTATGTACCCCAAAGAGAAATGACCTTTCTTGCCGCTCTCAAAGTGACCGGGTGTTTACGCCGTAATGACATCATATACGTAATGACGTAGCATGACGGCCGGACACAAAACTTCCGCTACTTTAATAAATATAAGATATATATTTAACCTCCAGTAACGTTGCAGTCACAACAAAGGGATTAGTGTTACGATTAGATTTACTATAATAATAACGTTACATTATTATGAAAATTATATGTATATTTTTTAAACCGAGGTGAATTCCTTACTTCCGCTTTTACACCACTTCAATCCATCAACTTTTCATTCACGACATTGGGATTAAAGTGTTATGGTTATATTTACTATATTATTATTATTACTACGAAAACGATACTACTGAAACGATACCACTGTATTAAGAAACATGGGTTTAATTTGTCTGAAGTGGACAGTGAGTCATAACGCCTAAGGCCTATACGTACCGTATTGTTGGAAGAGACGTAACGCCGATGCTTTTGATATTTGATGGTCATTTTAACAATCGGTTTGTTTGTGTTTCACACTGAATAAAAAACGAAAAGGTAGAGCATGACATATGACAGGTTCGACATATGACATATGACAGGTTCGACAATATGTTCGGCATGAACGGCACATAAATCAAAATGGCGGTGCGTGAAGAGTCAGCCGCAAAACCGCCGTAATGACATCAGACATAATCACATCACCCTGTCATGTGACCAGATTCTCAGCTCTGATTGGTATACGTTTGAGGGGACATACATACATACAGACGGAAAAACACTGTTCTATATGGCTCTGCCCGATGGGCTATGCCGTAAAAAATATCTCCATGTTAACCTGTTTGACATTCCCATTTGAACCGTTGGCTAAATATTCTGGGAACCTAGGTTGAAATCCCATATGGATTTGTCCTTTGTTAACTAAAGTCTTAAAATTCACATTAACCATTTGACCAGATTCGAATTAGACCAAACTTGGTGGTGTAATGATGGTTAGAGCAACCTCTCTGAGTCTGGGAGATCATCAGTTCAAACCCCAGCCTAATCATCAAAAAGACTTTTAAAATGGTACGTGCTGCTTTCTTACCTGATGTTAAGCATTTAAAAGGATAATAATATCGACAATCCCCATAAGTTGGTATCCATGAGGAAGAGGAAATTCCTCCTGAGGAAATGCCCTGCTGAGTGTGGTGAGAAAGGTGGCACCATTGTTGTGGGGTTGTTGGTACCCAAAGTGCCCCGGAAGTGATGACACTTCCCGCAAGCTCAGTGGCTGTATTTCTCTCGTCTAACAGTGTTGCGTTGTGTCTCGTGTATTTGTCTGTATGTCCATATGTGTGAGATGTGTGTAGCAGCTACACTACTAGCCTTAGATCCTGTAAAAATAAATAAATAAACTACACTGATGTGTATCAATGTCATTGCCTTCACGTTACTTATGTGCAGGCTCTAATAAGAGCCTTAAATAAATGTATTGTAAAATTAAAAAGACGACATGACAAACTGTTATGAGGTGACCATTAATTAGATTCCAGTAAAGGCATGCCATTCATTGACCCAGGCAAGCCCAGTTGCATTTTACATGTAAATGAGAATTGAGTCGATCGGGTGTGAGCGTGTGAGAGAGTATGAGTGAGAAAGAGACCCTGTGGATGCAAAAGCCAGGAATTTTGTGTGTGGCAAAAACTACAACACGTGGCCGTGCAGTGTTGATAAACACAAGATGGATTTTTCATCTAATTACATTTTGTTGAAATCGGGAAGCATGATTTTCAAAGGTGCAAGTGTTCAAAGTTTGTTGAATACCTGCAACCTTTAATTAAAGATCTAGAAAGCACCCATGTGTCTAAGTTCTAAGAAGAGTAATCCCTGAGCAAAATTTAAACCCCGACTCACTTCCAATTCCCAAGCCAGGCCGCAAGCACACGCCGTGTTCAGGTCAGGCCCTTTTCAGACACGCAGGCTAGCATAAGACGTGCTTGGGATCGATTGAGGGAAATCAATGCGCAATCAGCACTAGAAAAATGTTGCCCACAAGGTTGTTAAGAGACAAAGGGAGCAATTTACAGCACACAGATATCCCAGGGTCATCGGTGGGTACAGCAGCCAAAATGCTGGATGGTAGACACTTGTTTTGGTCAGCGCTGATATATTCATTTGGCTTCCTCTACATCTCTACTTCACATTTTGCTGCTGTTCTTTTCAGCCTATCTACTGATGAATCTCTTGCCACTTCCTTTCCCCCCCCCCCCCCCCCCCCCCCGGCCATCCCCAGCCTCTCTGCATCCCTACTTCCTCCCACACCACAGGCCTCTGAGGCAAATTCAGGAAAACCTACCTTATTCCAAAATTATGTGGAGAATCTGAAAATATGTGGAGCATACAAACCATGATCATCGAGATCATCGATAACCAGAAGCAAACAGGCAATGCAGATACGGCGAATGCTAAAGCATGAAACCAATAAATTCCACATTCCTTTGGCACCTTCAGTCGCACGTCAGACATGGACAGCAAGTTTGTGAAGGACTTCCATGTAAAAGATACCCGTTCGCAAACAAACGGGTACGTTCACGTATAGAAATATCGATTGTGGGTCCGTGGCGAATCTGCATATGGTGATCCACGAAGTTCACATTCAGAAAGTAGAAACCATTACGGCATGTCGTCATTCACTTGAACTCGATATCTCTTTTTTCATTCCAAACAACATAACTCCAATCACAAATTAATCACAAAATAAACTTTTAACAACATTGTTAATGTTTCCTTCATTGTAAAAACTACCAAGTCAACAGTTAAAAGGATTTTGAGCCGATAGGTGTTAAGGTCTTGGCAAGATCGATGGAGACAGCGATCTGTTAGCGTATACACTGCCCAAATAGCTATGTAGAATTCTCTCATGTAGAGATTAAACCCACGTCATTTGAACTTTGGCCGAGGTCATTATTTACTTTTAATGATGTTTATATACGAATCAAAGAGAAGATAATTGGTTTTGGGTCGTCCTTTCTGTTCCTTTCTGCAAATCTCGTGGGATTGTGAGTTGGAGAGACGGCCGTGATGGCGGGTAGGGGGTTGTCATTCTCTCAAGCAGGGATTCAACCCATGTTCTTATAAAAGGTCTTTGTCCGAGGTCACCGAGTCCGATCGTGCATCGATCGGTGCAGCCGTTTGTGCGGCACCCGGGAAAATAACGTTATGCGGGAGTCCAAACTTGAAAATGCTGGAGGCCAAAGCTGAAATTGGAAAAACAATATACCATATTTTACACCGGGAGATCCCAGGATTACTCACCCAAAATATCGATGCGATCGGTTCAGCCGTTTTTGCGGTACCTTTGGCACAGACGGACGGACAGACAGACGGACGGACATTTGGTGAATTATAGTAAGATGACATAAGCTCATTAAAAGCAAACTCAAGAGCAGCTGGATAATGAGCCAGGAGTTCACTCTGATTCAAAAAATGATACCCTTGTACAATACTCGAGGTCAACAACTGTTTTTTGTCACACTTACCGGCAAATTTCCATACGAAAACAACAATTCCGTTCCATTTTTCTGCTGCATCCACACCAATTTATCTATACAGGGAATTCATTCAACACGACAAATGGAATTTCATCAAAGTGCAGGGCCAAAGACAGATATGTAGACAAAGTAGCAATCGGCAAGGAATCAGCATCACACAAACAACAAATCGCTCGAGAAAAGCACAATGCATGTGACAATTTAACTTTGTGTGCCCTATTTCTTGTCTGAGTTCTCTCAAATTGTCTTGTAATTTTCATTCCAGATGCAGAAAACCACGTATTGAGACAAAAAATGGCCACAATACAGCAATATCTGCGATATGAAAACCGTGGCAGCTTTCTCAGCCATGTCACGCCTCATTCAACTCATGAAAATTCACGCTCCAGAGTGAAAATCTCACCTGTGCTGTGCTGTGAAACATATTTCATGTTATGGCGTGCAGAAATGTTTTTTCTATATCTCCACAATTCATTACCACATGTTGACGCACAGATGGAATAAAAAATGTAGTACAATGTTTATGCAAACCTTATGTCTGTGATGTTTTATGGGCTTTACTAACCTTGACAATTGCCACGCTTTACAAACAAAAATGTCATTTTTAAAATAGATTTTTAGAATATTTTTATAATAATTGTTTTGGAATAAAAAAAATGACAATTTTTTTGGACACAGTTCCGAGGCTCATGGGGGAGGTATCGTTTCATTCAAGCATTCATTTTAATTGCTTTAACATTGACTATTATATGGATCGTTGGGGAAGTCATACAGATATTAGATGAAAGAAGTGACATAATTAGGTCATCAAAGAATGGGCTGGAAGAATAGATTCTAAGTGTATCCAAGTCTCTCAGGTGAACACTTCTCTCCGATCCGTCTTGTCTGGGCTGGAATATTGGCCCAGGTATAAACTGTCACCCTGGTGTTTCGCATGCAGGGTGATGCATTGATGTGTAAATGCCATCCATCAGAAAGATTCAGCCAGCTGCTAGAGGAACCGTCTGCTGGCATTGCCATTGGTGGACATTAAAGATCCCAGTGTCTGCAGAGAGTCGGCAAATTATCACCAATACTATGGTTAAATTACCAATACCTGTCACCTTATAGCTTGGCAAGGCAGTCAGGCACCAACAATCCCCACCAAACCAAAGAAGCATATGCATATAATTGGGGACCTTATAGTAGTATTATATGTATTTATTGGATATAGTTATAACATGTGAACCCATACTCTCCAAAAGTGATCTATGTTCTCGATGTGATGGATGATGGTCCAGTAGAGATCTTGCAGATGATAGAGCTGAAGTATGGATTTTAACGTTTCTTCAAGAACAGTAAGACACACAGCAGCCCAAATTAGTCTCAATGGATGTGTAGCTGGCTATCTGCCTGAAAACCTTCGCTGGAGATAGGCAACCAAACGAAAAGGCTGAAATGGATGTCAGAAATGAAACAGTGGGATGAACAAAAGCTGGAAGGTTGATGGCTGATGCTGAAAGAAGCTATAAGATATTTTCAGACCGCCATATGACGTTGACCATAAATAATTATAGAGTGTAAATTAGGAAAATGTGTCCCCTTTACAGATAAGTCCAAACTTGAACTGTTTGGCAATAAGCAACAGCAATTTATTTGAAAGTGGACCAGGGAGTGGAATAACAATCAGTGCATAACGACTACAATGAACCATGGGGTGGATCAATGCAAGTGTCAGTCTGCCTCTCAGCCAAGGGTGTCGGGGATTTACATAAAACCAAATGTACACCGACTGCCCATAGGTACAGGCAAGTTCTGATCCATCAGGTCATTCCCTCAGGAACATTGGGCAGTCATTAATCTTGTAACATGACAATTATGGTCCCAAGCATACGACCAACGTGATAAAAGAAACTATATTTGTCATAAAGAGGCTCATGGAACAGTCACAAAGATGCCTTGGCCTGCACAAAGTCCTGATATGAGCATCATGCATTGAGGCAATATAGGGTTATATAGATACTGAGAAAGTCAAACACATTCGATGGGTTGTGAAAAGTTCTGTACAGGATATTTTGAAGAACATTCCATGATTACACATTTATAAACTGTATGAGAGCATGAAATCAAGGTGTTATGTTCTGTATAATCAGCAAAGGGCTCACATACTAAGTAATAGCGATGTATCTGTGATCACAAAGTGATCGCCAAGGGTAAGCCTCCCCCGGCACCCACGATCCAATGATGGCCATATTATTTTCGGGGATTTACATTTACATAAAGTCCAATGAACTATCCGCAGAACTCTGAGGAATTCCGTAGAATTGTGAGGAGGCATAGATCTGGGGAATGGTATAAAACAATTTCTAGAGTTTTGAAAGTTCCTAAGAGCAAAGTGAGCTACATCACTAGGAAAATAAAAGAATATGGAACTTCCCAGACACTTCCTAGAGCTGGCCGTCAGACCAAACTGAGTAACCGGGCAAGGACATTGGTCAGGGAGGTGACAAAGAACCCAGTGATCACTCTGGGAGAATCTGCCAAAAGGACAGCAGTCTCTGTAGTTCTTCACAAATCTAGGCTTTATGGGAGTGGCCAGAAGGAAGCCGCTACTGAGAAAGACATATGACAGCACGCCTGCAGTTTGCAAAAAGGCATGAGAAAGGCTGAGAAAATCTGCCAAAAGATTCTGTGGTCTGATGAGACAAAAACTAAACTCTTTGGAGTGAATTCAAAGTGCTACGTCTGTCGGAAACTGAGCACAGCTCATCACCCATCTAACAACATCCATACTGTGAAGCATAAAGTCCATAAAGAAAGCATAAAAAAGGACAGGCATTTGTAACTTTGAGAAAAGAAGGCCTTGAAACAGTTGCAATGCTGGAGCTGTTTACCTGGGGGATAATTTCTGGTGTTGTAAGACATCTGTTGCGCAGACTGGTGACTCAGATTACTTGTCCTGCAATTCTGGTGTGATTCTTGGTTGACCAGAACTTTTTCTATCCGCATTTTTACCAGTTTATGTCGTTTAATGGCACAAGCAACTGCATTTACTGACACTTGTAATTTTCTTGCAATTTGTTTCAAGGATTAGCCTTCTTTTTAGTCAGGTTGCCAAAATGTTGACCCTGCAATGTTAACTACTGCGATCTTTTTTCACGGAAATGTGTTCTATATAGTTAGAAGAGTCAAATTAGCTTGGTTGCTACTTGTGCAATGTTGAGCATTTCTCAGAATTCCAGATGGCGGCCGCCGCCATCTTGGATGTTGGCCAATTTTCAACTTTTGATCTCGATGACTTAGAGGGTCGTGTAATACCTCTTTCTAGCGGTTTTAGAGTACGGGGAGTCCATTTCAGTTGTTTCAGTTGTGCAGCAGTTGTTTTCCACTAATACAGAACGCAACAACCCTTGTATACCCGACTGTGAAGCCAATTATCAAATGCACCTGTTCTTACATTTTGCCACGCCACCTGTGATATAATCCTGTTGTTGACTTCTTGCTGCGACAGACAATCAGTGACATGGTTCTTTAACAAATAAATCACCAAAGTGTAAAAGAAACTCACCAGATTGATATACTGAGTTAAGAAAGTAAACCCAAGTCAAGAAAAAAAAAATATTCCATATTAAATGCCAAGTCTGTATATACATAATGGGGAAAACTTCAAAATTGATTACTTGTCATTTTCGATTATACAACTTTACAGTGTGGTCTAGCAAGGCAAAATATGGTTACAGTATATCCAGCTTTTTTCAAGCGTACAGTGTGTTCCAGCAAAAAGTGTCACTTTGAGGAAATATCACCACTTTAAATTGCCTACCAAAGATGGGCCGATTCTCGTATATATAAAAGACTAATTGTAATATTTGTGATAATTCAATTTTAAACTGAGGGGATATTAATCAGTTCAGCAGGATTCATGCTAAAAGGTTGGTGGTGATACCATTGAGGCATTCATATGGGCAAGTACATGACACTTTGAACCTTATGAGAATAATCATTAGTATAAAATAGCATAAATTAAGCCAAAATAGACACATTTTTGCAGCCCAGGGTTAATGACAATGTAATTGAATCGAGAACTGTGACCTTGCTCTTTCCCACAGCAACTGTTTGGTGGGAAACCTTTTCTGCAGCCAGCAGCATAGTACCACATACCCCTCCCCATCTTACACCCAAACCACAGTTCCAACCACATCTTTCCCACCATGACAGCTCAGTCTTACACACCCCACCCACGTTCATCCAACACCTCCTTACATCCCTCTTGCTTTCCGACTTTCCTCCTCCTGATCTTCTTTTTCACCAATTCTGAGCTACAAAAATGTAAATGTTTCAAAATTGAAGGTAACCACAACTCCCCAACTTGAGACACCATCCACAGCATTGAAACCCCCAAGACAGTTCGATGGTTGTGCTGCACACTAAGCATTTGATTCTCTGAAATTCTGACTGCACAATTTCACTTTTCCTGTTATCTTCGTCTTTTAATACGACAGTCACGGCTCATGTAAGAGCTAATGACAGAGAAAAGGCAGAAATTCCCGAAATGAAAAAAGGCCTGGGAGACGGAAGAGATGAGAGGAAAGGACAAAGAAAATGAGCTCAACTCAGAAGGCTGGGGAATGTTTTTTGGTCCCGGTGGATGTACGTCAACATTCCTGGGTCCACCTGCATTATAGTGTATAATGAAAAGCAAAACCATCATATTAAAAATCCAACATGCAGGAAGGATGTTGAGTTTTAAATGAAAAACACCTAAAATGTAGTACAAGCACAGACACCAGGGTCTTCTCATTGGTGTGTTGGTGTACCCTGAAGAAGTGGCTCCATTTGGGTGCAGTATGGAAAGACTGGCTGCAAAGGGAGAGAGAGGTCTATTTAATATTCCATGCACATGCAACACGCGTCTGGGCTGGCCCTGAGGAGCACCGAGACAAGGGCTTTGAACAGCTGACCACGTCCTCCTTGCCAAGCAAGAGCAAGAAAGAAAATGTATAGGAACAAATTCCGGGACGATGACTTTGTAGAATTCTCAGTTAAGGATAAAGACAATTCTTGAATTGTATGAAAATTCATGCATCAACTCACATCGTATAATTAACACTATAACTGGCAAATTGGTGGAATGCAAATACTGTATTGTCAGCAATCATACTTCATAAACCAATAACCTTTGTGTAGATCTCTATTTTCGCTGTAAATTTGGGAATATTGATGCAATCACATTCAGATTGGGGAGGAATATGTGTGGGTTTGTTGTGGGTGCTACTCCTTGCTGATTGATGACAACAGCACTATTTTTTCCATCAATTTGTAGATTACTGGCTAAATGGGTACTTGGGTTGTGTATAGTTGTTACCGTGGATCGGATCAACAGCTTTATCTGCAACTAGCAGGAGTACCTTGCGTTGCCGGGGGGGGGGGGGGTGGGGGGGGGAGGGGAGAGGCAGGAGAGGGGGGGGTGAGGAAGGGAGTGGGGGGGAGTGGAAGGGGGAGGGTAGGCGAGGGGAGAGGGAGGGAAGGATATACTATATATACATCTTTTGGAGAGGGGCTTTTTTTTTCTTTTTTCTTTTTTTTGGTATACAAGATCGAGGCTCGTGTAAGAGCTAACATTAATCACAAAAAGTCAAACTGACACATAAAACATAAGATAAAGGGAGCGGTAGACAAGATGGGGAGAGACGGGGAAGGACACAAACACATAATCCTTTGACAGGCCCCTCCGTTTTGAGGAGGGGGGGGGGGGGGGGGAAGGAGGAAAAATTTTAAGGAGGAAAGGAGGGGGAAAAAAGGAGGAAGGAGGCAAAGAGTGCTTTCACTTCAGTGTTGCTCAGGTAAAAATAGGAAATTGTAATACCCTCTGACACCATCACCAGGTGGCACTACACGGTACACATTTGCATCGAGAATTTGCATATTGTGCTAAGTGACCCAGATAGTGCTATAATTAAGAACTATAATCAAGAAACATGGATAACAATAAACCAGTTTGGTGGCATGTCCTCAAAAATATGAAGTAAAAACGCACACCATAAGATAACTCTTGATCTTTCGTAAGAGGAAACCGACTCACAATAACAATTAAAAGTCCTATTTAACAATATGGTCATCCTGTATGTAATGATTTACTGATCAGTTGATGACCTGCACACTCAAAACTATCAGCACTTCATTAAGCACTTAAAATATGATCTCAAAACTACTCATATGGGGCTCTGGACTTATTGTAATTACTCATGCAACCATCAATCTCAAGTACGACTACGACTAATACCACCACTTCATAAATGGCTGCAATTAATCTCACCTTCTTATGCTGTCAACCGTGGGGGAAGATTTGACCCATCGTTTCATGAACCAGTCGGCCAGGTATGGAATTCTTTCACCTGGAGGTGATTTACATCGGAATTTGGACCAGGGTGCTAGGATAGCTAGTCTCCTCTTTGCGAAGGACACCATGGAATATTTAAGCATGAAATGTTAAAATGTTTTTGTGATTATTTGAAAACCCTACATGTTTTCATAACATTTGGCAATAACCTTTTTTCAAATGTTGGAAAAATGTTTTGTGTTAGCTCGAAGGTAAGGGAAAAGCCATGTAAGCAGCACGGGGATGGAGGATTGGGGGTCATAAATTCCGTCATATTTGCTCACATATTAAATCTATGGCCATTTCCAAGAACACTCATTAATTAAAAAGAACATGGTATGTGTTGCATTGTTTGCGTATCAAGAAACATAAGAAAATTCTACTTTCAATAGAATAAGTAAAAAAAAAAGTCTCTTTTTTTTTATTCCCTACTTTACTGAAATCGAGCAAATCAGACAAGACAAGCAAAGGGTGCTGACGCAAGCCAAGACCCTATACCAGCATTTCCCAACCTGGGGGAAATGTCCCCCTGGGTGGAAATTTTAGGATTCCAGGGGGGAAACTTATTCCAAGGGAAATACAATATTAGCATTCGTGTAATATTGTGTTTTAGTGAATAAATGTCAAATCTTTAATTCTTTTATTCTTCGACTTTTTACTTAACATAAACATTTATAACATCGTCGGTAAATAAAAATTTATATAGAATAAATTTTTTTAATAAAATTTATATGTGTGAGTGTGTATGTATCTCTGTGTGTGTGTGTAGGTTTGTATGTATGTGTAGGAGTGTGTGGGTGTTGCTATATTTTTATGTTATTTATTATGTTATTTATGTTATTAAGCGAATAAATTTTGTGTTTTGGCCACTTTTTTCCTTGTTCATATATATATATGGGGGGGGGGGGGGGGGGAATCCGGATGGTTGAACTGGTTGAAGGGGGAAACGACAGAAAAAAGGTTGGGACCCACTGCCCTATACTCTATAGCATCAAGTTGTAAAAAAAACACTCCACACCCACCACGGTGTAGGTGCACTGGACCAGCTGGACAACCTCAAATGTCACAGGTGCTTCAGCAGTAAACACGTTCAAGACGTATGGAACACCGTAGCTCAATGGCTCATTTAATATTCATTCTACCTATGTGTACCGCCATCATAAAACCTTGCTCCACACACCGTACCGTGTCATTGAGGATATCTTTCACAAGCATACTTGGTAGGCCTCGAGAGGATATCTTTCATAATACTCATAGAAGTACACAGCCTAGAAAATAGATGTCACTAGCAGGTTGAAGTATTGAGCATTAGCTGGTATGTGGCCAAATGCAGAATTCCTGCTGTGAGGGAACACTTTTGCACAGCACAACGAACACTTTTGCTTGCCGCAAATGACGTATGAGGGCGTGTTGAAAGGTAATGCCTCTAATTTTTTTCTCCAAAACAGGTAAAGATATTCGAATGAAACAAAGGCAGATACTATTACTAACATGAATCTTCATTTTACCATGGTGCATATTTATTTCTAAACAATCACCACTGCGGTCCACACATTTCTGCTCACGTTCACGTAGTTTTGTGATACAGTCACGATAGAACTGTCCGTCCTGCTGACTCAACCAGCGCTTCACAGCGGCCTTGACATCATGGTCAGAAGAAAACATTCTCCACAAAGGTGTTCCTTAAGTTTGGGGAAGAAATTAAAATCTAGCTGGGCCATGTCGGGGCTGGTGATCCTTGGTGGCAGTACTCCATTGACCTTCTCTTACTCTTAGGATCATAATGGTGCACCCAACTCTCATCTCCAGTCATCTCATTTCCAGTCAGGCATCCCAACTCCATCTCAAGCACCGACAACGTGGTGCTACCCCCAGCCATCTTGACTACCGGTGTCCGAAGCACTTAGACGTCTAGTGTCAGAATCACAAAGGTTCGCACCCAATAGTGGGATAAACTAATGTGCAGAATGTGTTTTGTTTCATTTGAATATTTTACCTGTTTTGGAGAAAAAGAATAGGAGGAACTACTTTTCAACACACCCTTGTACATTGTTTTTCAGAATGATACACCTCCACATATAGATCTTGAAAATAGTAGCACTCTAGCTCTGAAGTAACTTTTATGGAGTTCGTAAGAACAAGTAATTCCTGTGTGAAATTATTTGTTGTTACACGAGAGAAGACCAATTACATTAATAGATAGACAGTAGATAACAAAGCCCAGCAAGCATGAGTGACGTGTTTAAACAATATGCACAGATAGACATTGTCTAGGACTCGAGAACATGAGGATTAAGGGTGACATAATGGGCATACTTTTTCTAAAGGTGAGACCAATACTGGCACAGTTAGGCATGCTCCAGAGTATTTTATACCATGTTTATATGTTTTACAATCTAAAAGACTTGAAGTTTAGGATGCTGCATGTCCTGATATGTACAGTAGGTAATTCCATGCACCATATTACGCAAGCATCCTGATGGAGTAATAGGTTTAATTATCACTCAAGAAAAGATGGAGGGTCTAAATGCTATTCGATAGGATACCTGATGTTTGTGGCTCCACTTTATCATCCATGTAGTACGGATTTACCGAAGCGATATGTATTTTTTCTTCAGACTGGAATGATCTTTCAAAACTTTTGTTATATTGGAACTTGATATCATTTTCGTATATATATACATATATATATATAATTACCATTACTTTTTGCACCGTGACAATGCATAGGGCTGCCGAAGCAGTTTCCTTGGCTATTGGGCACAATCCTGGACAGGTCACCACTCCGACGCAGGATACCGGAATGGCTCATTCATCCCCAGCAAGCTGGTACTCGATTTTCTAACCTCGGAAGGATGACAAGCGGAGTCAACCCCCCTGGCATTAATTCCACGATCAACGGGGATACAAACTCAGGATCCTAGTATCCCAAGCCATCACCCTAACCGCTAAGCCAACACCAGGCTATATAATATATAAACCATACATATATACACACACTTGGTATTTATAGTTTTCAACCAAGATTCCTAGAAAATTGCATAACGATCTGGAACATATACTGTATAAGACTAGCAGACCAATCCACTGTACATACAAACCAAGCTAGGCGTTTAACTGTCATATATTATCGTTAAGTATGGTGAAGTCATTTACTTTTCCTCATCTTCTATTTCTGCATTTCAGTGCATTTGCTCAAATTCCGAGTTTTATTGTACCTTGAAACTGGTGTTTAAGAATATCCTTTTCTTTTCTTCTTCCTATGTGATCCAAATTCCAATGTTATTTGAAATAAATTTCCCTTAAACATCAATGTGGCTCCATGCAGATATTTGCCGAGGTAATTCCAGCTCTTCCACAAGTCTCATGTATACAAAATTTTTCTTCTTCTGTAACCTCACTGCTGCTTTGCTACTTTCCAAACAGCCAAAATTTCCATATTGAGTTAGAAATTGCATCTGAACCCCATCTAGATCTGTAAAATGGTGCAAAATGGTTTTTGTGGAACGGACATCAAGCCAGCGCCAAGTTGAGCACAGGCCATTTGAGGCTGCCATCATCTACTCAGGAAGCAGAGCATCGGGCCTCATAATCACATCCTCAACACTTGGTGGGAAGATCTTTAAAAAACATTATGTCTCACAACGAGCATCCAACGTCTGCGCAGCCCGTGCTCTATGCTAATGAGCGTAGAAGGGTGTGACACATAGCAAGGGAAGGAAGCCTTGTTAAGCCTTCACTGTTTTCACTTTGAAAGCGATGTGTATGTGCTGAAAAAGGGTAATTTTGGTTATCAGGCTTCCGGTCCACAGATTTTTGTACTTGGCATCGGGTTACAAAGGGTATTGGTTCCTGCTGTCCTGTTATATTGCTCATGGCCAATTCTTCACAGTGATAACATTTTGTGATTGCATCTCCACATGAAACTTTATACAAAATTCCACATATTCAAGTAATGGTAAACAAGGAAATGCATTCATCTACCTTTTATGCTTCCAAACAATGCTGTAATTTTCCTTCTGTCGATGGTTGTTTTATCTTACCTGGATGCATCTTGAAGCTGTGATAGATAAACACTCACCTCAAGAAGCTCATCATGTGGCCTAATACCACCAAGCCGCTCAGCAGGACCTCCAGCAACCACCTTGGTCACAATGACACCTCCACCCACACTGCCCTGTAACGGTCACATCAATCACTTCCTTTGTATTGATCTTACATAGCCATTGCAATAATAATAACAATAATAAATCTATCCCTCATGATATAATCCGTATGCTTTCTCCTGAGATCTGATACAAATCGGATGAGAATCTCAACAGATTTCATGAGAGATTTTTGGAAGCATTCAAGTCGAAGCATGCGATTGAATCATCAAAAGTATACATGTGTAACCATTTTCTACTATATGGCAAAAATAATTGTTTATGATCTATGTTAACGATTGTGACTTACATGATGTAAAATTAAGGCTCCTTCAAAAAAACATGATAATTCAGGGGATGAAAGGGTATCAGGAAGTCATTTGACTTCCAATGTAGGGATGGCATAGACAGTCCATAGGTTTAAAACAAGACAAATCCTCAAAAAAACAACGAAGATACAAACTTATAAACCGATGAAGTACTTACCAGTTAAGGCCGATACACACCCAGTCGTATGTGGAGGATTTCACATCCAACAACACTTGTTAAACTTTTGGACAGCATCGCTGAGCTACAAAACTGACCGACCCACAATTGGCCATTTGTAATTCTCTTCTTCTTCTACTTTTCAGACAGCCTAACTCAAAATAGGTTTAAGCTCTGGATTTGGTTTAAACATGAATCTACTGCATTTTATAGTGGATACGTCCATGACTACTCAAAATTTTCACAAGTTGAAAATATTCCACGAAATGTAGGCAAAACTGCATAACTACACATAGTAATATAAAGAGTAAAGAGGGCTGGACAGGGCAACACCTGTCATCCAGGCTGGTAGGAGCGGGGCCGCAGCAACATAATTTTCCGAGAGCCAATTACACCCAAATGGATGTGGTTGAGGTGTAATATTACATAGTCAGACAACTATTGCTGCCAGATGTATGATAATTTAATTATAATCGTATAAATACAATAATTATCAAAGGCATGACGGCACATACACAGCAGGAACTTTCTTCTGTCCGTGAAGCTTGCAGGCAGGCACGCACGCAGCCATGCAGTTTGTTGTCGAGTTGTCATCGTTGAAGTGCGGCCGGCATTAAATAAAATTGGTGGGGAAAAACTGTAAATACATCATACTAAAATACGCAATTTGGTGTCTGTCTGTCTGTCTGATTATTTTTGACTACGATACATTCGGTTATTACTTATCCAATGTCAACCAAACTTGACAGGAGGACTAAGGGTCACAAAATGAAGGTTGTAGCAAATTAATTTGCCCCCCTCCCCAAGGGGGTTTTCTCCACCAAGGTTTTCCACACCAATGGGAATGCATGTTGAGGTGTATATCCATGTTAAGATAGCTTTATCGTGGAGTTTTTCTATGGACGCTTCTAATACCAAAAGCATAATATTAATGTTATTACAAAACAATATTAATACTTGTGGTGGTTATCACACTTAATATCATCTTGGTAGTGAGTCATCACAATCATGACAATATCATCTTTAATGAGGCTCCTCTGGGGCTTTGTCCACTTTTTTCGTTCTTGCAGGGTAGGCATAAACTCAGACCTCCACCGTGACCAAATGTCATTGGCCAGGTATTGCACACGACACCATCTGCAACGACAATACAGGTCTTGGCGAACAAACACGCCTGGTGGAGGAAGAACCACCTTGGATTTCAGCATCAGCAGCTGAATCGGTGTAATTGGCTTAGGAGAATCTGGGGACCTCATGTCAATGTAAGTGAGAGGCCGGCTATTCACGATGGCCTCTGCCTCTGCCTCTGCATCATCTTCATGCTGTTCTCAACAGTTCATCGTCCAACTGCTGTCCATGCTGCTGTAGGAGAACCGCTAGAGCGTTTCTGGTAGAACGATTCATCCTCTCCCATGTTCCTCCCATGTGACTGGCATGGGGAATATTCATATTGAAAACAACCCGGTCACAACTGTTCTTGAGTAACTCTTGCAAAATTTTCATATTGTCCATTTCAGCCAGGGCGGCATTCAATTCGCTCTTGCCTCCAATGAAATTGGTGCCCCTGTCCGATCGAAGCTGTCCGATGGGACCCCTACTGCAGGTGAATCTCCGATAAGCGTTGATAAAGGAGTCTGTGCTCATAGAGTTGGAGGTCTCAATGTGAATGGCACATGATGCCATGGCAAAAGAAGATTACTCCCCATCGTTTGAGGTCCTTTCGTCCTTCTTTGATGATAAATGTGCCAAAGTAGTCGACAGCACTGTACGTGAAAGGTGGAGCTGGATCCAGTCTGTCTTGTGGCTGGTCAGACATCTTTTGCCCACGTGGAGCACCTCGATGTTTCTGGCATGTCACACATCTTAACAAATGCATTGTCACAGCAGCTCTGGCTCCAACTATCCAAAATCCAGCTTAAATAATTCCATTCAATGTCATGCCACGACCAGAGTGACCACTCTCAACATGACAATGGTCGATGATGATGCTACTGATGTGGCTGTGATGTGGAAGCAGAATGGGATGTTTGACATCCCCTGGCACCGCTGCTCTCTTAATGCGTCCACCAACTCTCAGCCAGCACAGCGGGCTCCTCTTGCTGACTGACTGATATCTGCATTGATTCCCATCACCTGAATAATGGCTAGATCCAGATCTGCTCATAATACAGATTTCCCTGGGGAAAGCCTGAGCCAGCACCAGTCTTACAATCATTTCTTCTGCCTGTTCTTCCACAGAGATCACTCTTCCACAGATCATTTCTTCCACAGAGACAATCATTTCTTCCACAGAGAGAGGAGCATACGTCCTTATTCTGTCATCGAGCAACTGGCGGTTGACAGGAATTCTGGGCGGCATCTTCACGCTGTGATTTCTAAGTTTTTCAATGAAGCGAAGATACACTGCTATGGCTCTCTCTTGAGGCAAAACCAGCTGGAGAAATGCTGAAATCTATCCATCAGACTCGCAGAGCCAGCGGGCGTGGCCTGGGCACTGAACGCTGATACGTTCTTCACCTCGGGATCATCTGTTGTCAACTGGACACATTCTTAGGCAGGAGGTGGGATATCAGTCGTTGAAAGGAATTCTGTACCAATCTACCATAGGTTACTGTCAATCAATTATTGGGCCGACAGACCACAGGAAGCGAGATGGCTAGTTTGCTGTTGGTATCAATATATCTCCAGTCCTGTGGCGAAGAGTATTCTCATATATTCTGCACACGATTGGCAACGAAGATGTGGAATCATCTAACTCTAACATTGGAGACTAGCAGAAGTACCCGGCGTTGCCGGGCGGGGGAGGGGAGGGGAACGGGGGGAGGGGTAAGGGGAGGGGAGGGGAGGGGGAGGGGAACGGGGGGAGGGGAGGAGAGGGGGGAGGTGGATGGGCAGGGGGAAGGGAGGGGAGAGGTGGGAAAGGGAGGGAGGGGGGGAAGGGAGGGGGAAGGGGAGGCGGGAGGGGGGGGAAAGGAAGGGGACAGGGGAAGGGGAGGAGGGAGGGGGAGGAGGAAGGGGAGGGGAGGGTGGAGGGGGAGGAGGAGGAGGGGGAGGCGGAAGGGGGAGGGAGAGGGGAGGGGGAGGGGAAGGGGGGAGGGGGAGGGGGGAAGGGGAGGAGGGAGGGGGAGGAGGAAGGGGGAGGGAAGGGGTGGGGGGAGGGGGAAGGGGAGGGCCAGTCAGCAATGACGTTGCAGTTCTCATGGTAGGAGAGCAGTACAACAATCGCGACATCGTCCTGCATCTTCGCGACAACAGCACAAAGCGGTTTTCGGAGACTCACCGATCCTATAACGCCCTCCAGTACAGGCGTTGCCGGGTGGGGGAAGGGAGACCCATACATTCCCAACCCGTACATTCGCCCTCTCGACTCAAGCTCACTCGGACAAAAGCCTCGCACAAATTACACCGTGATATATGGGGCGAGTCTGGCGGCGAGGATGGAACATCACGTGATCGCTCTGAGCGAATCAGCGAGCTGCTCTGGCACAGGCTGAGAATCAGTGTATAATGTTCCTCGCTGAAATGCGCTAAGTTAAATATGAATTAAAAAAATATGGATCTCGTCATTGGAGGTCATTTTTAGGTAGGCCATGTCCTTCCCAGGCCCAATGGCCATGTCTATGCCAAAAATCAAGTACGTGAGCGAGTCTGGCGGCGAGGATGGAACATCACGTGATAGCTCTGAGCGAATCAGCGAGCTGCTCTGGCACAGGCTGAGATTCAGTGTATAATGTTCCTCGCTGAAATGCGCTAAGTTAAATATGAATAAAAAATATGGATCTCATCATCAGAGGTCATTTTTAGGTAGGCCATGTCCTTCCCAGGCCCAATGGCCATGTCTATGCCAAAAATCAAGTACGTGAGCCTCTCCGTTTAGGAGTCTATAGGTAACACACACACAAACTGTGTTTTATTTATATAGATATATCCAAGTACCACTTTGATGTCAGTATAGAAGAACTGAGTGATGTTACTGTATTCCAATTCCTTCAGGAGAAAGCTGCTCATTTTCACAGAGGTGACAGCCGCTTTAAGCTCTAGTCTAGGTACTGTGACCGATTTCGATTGAGTCACTCGCAATTTCCCCATAACCAGTGTTGAGCTCACTCTACCTTGAGCATCTGTCAGTCAAAGATAACTGCATTGACCATAGCCGTCCAAGCTGGCATCAGAGAAGTGGTGCAGTTCTGCTAATTTTACATCATCAAAGTCCTTTGGCTTGTAGCATCGGGGAATCTCAAGTAAAGACAAGTGACGAATATCAAATTTCCATTTCTCCCACTGGGCTTTGGTGCTTTCAGAGACTGGATCGTCCAAGCCACATCTTTCACGGTACAACTCTTGGAGAATGCCTTTTCTCAGAGCAGGAAAGGGGCAACAAGACCAAGGCGGTCAAATATGAAGCTGACTGCAGACAGAATTCCACGGCGAGTGAGAGGTTTATCTTGGAGTTCAACTCAAAATTGGAAAGTGTCAGATTGAACAAGCAACTGTACTCCCAGAGTGCGCTCCTTAGGCAAATCTTCTTGAAACATGGCAATGTTCTGAACGTCCTTGGCACGTTCAGAAGTGGGGATTGCCTTCAGAACATCTTTGTCATTTGAGATGTACTGGTGGAGATGGAAACATCTCTTCTCACATAGCCGCCTGCTGTCTTCTATCAGTTGTGGGGCTTCAGCACTTGATGCTACTGACTTAAACCCGTCGTCAACATAGAAGGCTTTGTTGATGAAATCTGCAGCTTTCTTTCCACAACTCTTTTCAAATGAATCGGCAGCAGACTTGAGTGCAAAGTTTGCACATCCTGGTGAGGAGGTTGCACCAAAGAGGTGGATAGTCATACGATACTCCACTGGTGGATTGTCCAGTTGGCCGTCCTCCCACCATAAGAATATCAGTAGATTGCAGTCCATCTCATCAACACAGACTTGGTGAGACATGCCCTCAATATCACAGGTAAAGGCCACATGTTCCTTGCGGAAGCGACACAAGACACCAACTAGATTGTTGGTCATATCAGGGCCTTGCAGTAGGTGTCTGTTGAGCACTTCCACTTCATACTCTGCACTGCAATCAAAGACGATCCTTACTACGCCCAGGCTTATTTGGGTGATATACACCATGTTGGGGTATTTACCATACATATCCATTGTCGAGAGAAAACTCACTCTCCGGGACCCTCTCAGAATAGCCCTTGTCAATCATGTCCTTCATGGCAACAGTGTAGTCATCCTGGTATCCAGGGTGGCTGATAATTTTAGCCTTCAACTTGCGAAGTCGTCTCACTGCCATCAGTTTATTGTTTGGAAGTTGGATCTTATCTGTCTTTAGAGGTAGTGGCATTTCAAAATGGCCATCGTCTTTTGTGTGGATTCCTTCTTGCATTTTTTGGAGGAATCTTCTATCTTTGACAGACACCTTCTCATCCGTGGCCCTTTCACTAAAGTCCTACTCAAACATCTTGCTGACCTGGATGGGAGTTACAGTGCATTCAGAAAGTATTCAGACCCCTTCACTTTTTTCACATTTTGTGATGTTGCAGCCTTATGCTGAAATCGTTTAAATTCATTTTTTCCCTTATCAATCTGCACTCAATACCCCATAATGACAAAGAGAAAACAGGCTTTGAGAAAGTTTTGCAAATTTATTAAAAAGAAAAAACTGAAATATCACATTTACATAAGTATTCAGACCCTTTGCTATGACACTTGAAATTTAGCTCAGGTGCCTCCCATTTCTCTTGATCATCTTTGAGATGTTTTTACACCTTGATTGGAGTCCACCTGTGGGAAATTCAATTGATTGGACATGATTTGGAAAGGCACACACCTGTCTATATAAGGTCTCACAGCTGACAATGCATATCACAGCAAAACCAAGCCATGAGGTCGAAGGAACTGCCTGCAGAGCTCAGAGACAGGATGGGCCTTGGTAAGAGAGGTGACCAAGAACCCGATGGTCACTCTGGCTGAGCCCCAGAGATCCTGTGTGGAGATGGGAGAAACTTCCAGAAGGACTACCATCACTGAAACACTCCACCGATCTGGGCTTTATGGCAGAGTGGCCAGACGGAAGCCAAACAATTCAATCTTGGTTTCATAATACTATAGAATCTTGTTTCTCACAGTCTGAGAGTCCTTTAGGTGCTTTTTTGCAAACTCCAAGCGGGCTTTCATGTGTCTTTCACTGAGAGGCTTCCGTCTCATGTATACAGTACATGCACGCAAGACGTGTCTTTCCCCTTTGTTTGCCCCCTTTGAGTTCGTTGCTAAGCGGACATTGCATTATGGGGCGACAAAATTTCCGGATGTCCGACCCCGAGAATCCAAGGGTCAGGTATTAAAGAGAAAACATCAAAAATGGAGCCGATCAGTTCTTTCATTGTCGCGTGCAAAACATCATGGCTGGAAGAAGGCGGAAGTGCAAGAATGCGAATATGGCGCCCAAACGCCACTGGAAGTCAAAACACGACTTACATAAACAACAGCGACAATACTAATAATATCCCGTCTCCCAAAAGGGCATTTCCTCCTTGACCAAACGCCATGTTAATGTGTATAAATAGCTTATTGTGTCCTTTTTAATGGAAGCACCGCTACCAGTAGTAAAAAATATTACAAACCACTGACACATATGATTACCTTTCGAAACAGTCGATTATACTGCTATTTTTCAAGAAACTGAAAGGAATTTTAGCAATCTCGACATCTGTGAAGCAAATCTTACCTACGGAACTGAGCGAAGATCTACTGTAATCTATATAGCCCACAAGGATTAACAACATGACCCTTCCTGCCGCTAACGTGGCGTTTTTTGTGCCATTTTTCCAAGGCCTTTTCTAATAACAAAAGTAAATAATAACACTTATAATAATAGCATAATTTAACTGTTAAAAACAATATCCTGCCTCCCGAAGGGGTTTTGTAACTTGCAATATGCCTCCCCCACCCCACCCCCGACACCCTCACGGAAGTAAATTTTATTATCGGGAATTTAGAATAGTGAGGCACCATCTGATCTTTTCCATGACCTCATATAATAAAAGTAATAGTAATAATAATTGGCATTAAAAATAATACGGTTATTAACATGACCACTGAAGCTCCTGTATAGTGAGCGTTTGTACTACTTTTATAAAGTGGAGAAACAAGATATTTAAATATAAAAAAAACATTTTAAAAAATACAAATAGATGTACACTACCAGTCAAAAGTTTTAGAACACCACTATTTTTTCAGTTTTTATTGAAATTTAAGCAATTCAAGTCCAGTGAATAACCTGAAATGGTACAAAGGTAAGCAGTAAACTGCTCGAGGTTAAACAAAAAAGTTTAGGTTTGCAAAAATGGGAAAATAATGTAAATGGCACAGTTATATTGTAAAAAAAAAAAAGGGCCTTCTTCAGGGAAGAAGTAATGGGTTAACAACTTACAGCTGTTCTGCTGCAATGTAAGTAAATTAAACCATGAAAGTTGATGCAAACAATTCCTACAGGTGTCCCAACCTCTGCTGATTACTTGATTACAAACCCCCTGTCTGTATAAAAGCAGTATTGGAACAGACTGTTATTACACCTTCTGAAGCATTATTTGGACAATATTGCACTGCAGGAAGTAGTATATTGGAGAATGGAGGAAACTCTGACAGGAAGAGGTCTGGCAGACCCAAAGCCACAACAGATTCAGAAGACAAGTTTCTGAGAGTCAACAGCTTGCGTGATAGGTGGCTCACAGGACAACAGCTTCAAGCACAGCTTAACACTGGTCAAAGTAAGCAAGTCTCGGTTTCAACTGTGAAGAGAAGACTTTGAGCTGCAGGTTTGACAGCTCGAATGGCAGTAAGAAAGCCATTGCTAAGATGGCAAAATAAGAAAAAGAGGCTTGCCTGGGCCATGAAGCACCACCAGTGGACTACTGAAGACTGGAAGAAGGTCTTATGGACCGATGAATCAAAATTTGAAATCTTTGGTTCATCACGCAGGGTTTTTGTATGCCATCGAGTAGGTGAAAGGATGGTTCCTCAGTGAGTGACACCAACTGTCAAACATGGAGGAGGAAGCGTGATGTTCTGGGGCTCTTTTGCTGGATCCAGAGTTGGCGACTTGCACAGAGTGACTGGCACCCTGAACCAAAAGGGCTACCACAGCATTTTGCAGCGCCATGCAATACCCTCTGGTATACGCCTAGTTGGTCAGGGGTTCATCCTACAGCAAGATAATGACCCGAAACACACCTCCAGGCTATGTCAAAACTACCTTCGAGGAAAAGAACGAGACGGTAGGCTTCAAATCATGGAATGGCCAGCACAGTCTCCAGACCTAAACCCCATCGAGCTGGTTTGGGATGAACTGGACAGAAGGGTGAAAGCAAAGCAACCAAAAAGTGCAACACATTTGTGGGAACTTCTGCAACAGTGCTGGGAAGAACTTCCGAACAATATTTGATTTCCATTGTAGAAAGAATGCCACGAGTGTGTTTGGCGGTTATATCTGCAAAAGGTGGCTACTTTGCTGATTCAAAAATTTAAATTAAATTTTGTTAAACAAAATGATTCTATGATTTCTTTTTTATCTCCAATTGTTTATTTGTTCTATGCTTACTTTAAGAGTACATTGAGACATTAAACTGCGTAAATTTCAATAAAAATTGGAAAAATTGAGGTGTTCTAAAACTTTTGACTGGTAGTGTAGGGATGGTATGTCATAAATTATGTAAACAAGTTAGGGATTGTTACAAGATATAATCATGTAAAACCATCCCCTACATCGTTCTTTAAATACAATTGAAGAACTCGGAATTTTTTCTTCTATATTAAGTCGAGGCTCGTGTGAAAGCTAACACATGGAACATATAATAAAGGGAACAGGAGGACAAGAGTGGGAGAGAGAGGGAAACACAACACCAGTAATGAACAGAGACATCGGGACATCTGTGGAAGGGAGAGGGCTGGGGCGGGGTACACGGGATAAACAAGATGGACACGACAAGGACTTTCAGGAAAGAAGTCCGAATTTGAAGGAGATAGATATGGGGTGTATTACCGGGGGTAGAAAAGATCAAGGTTTTGGAGAGAGAAAGATAAGAGATGGTGGTGGACAGCTGTTTTGAAGATCTGGAGGGAGGAGTGGGATTGAAGAGAGTGAGGGAATTTTTCCAGTGGTGGAAAAAAGAGGAATGAAAGAGTGAAGGTGAGCAGAGAGTCTGGATTTTTGCAGTTTCACCAGAAGAGGGTTGATGGCAGATCTTGTGCATCCTGCAGGAATATTTGAGGGACAGAGCACAGACAGAGCAGGGCGAGCTAGGCCGGAGAGGAGTCGGTAGAAGACAGAAAGACCACCAACCTGCCTGCAGTGAGAGAGTGAAAGGCCCTCAGAATCAGCATCATCACAGGAGATTCCAATGTTTCTACAAGTTTTGGTTTCTACAGCGTGAAGCCGAGCTATGTGTGAGGCAGGGGCACAAGCCCAGAGGGGAGAGCAGTACTCCATCAAGCTGCGGATGAAAGCTTTTTATGTGGCGAGAAGCTCAGTAGAACCAAGAAAGGACTTCACACACTGGAGAATACACAGTCAGATTCTTTGGAGGCCAGCTTGGAAATGTGGTTTCCTAGAAAAGATCATGGCAGATAGTGAGACCCAAAAGCTTGAGTGACAGAACTGTATTCATCCTCTGACGGAGAGTGATAGTGACAGACTTTATTCTTAAGCTGATAACAGATTGTTTGGAATACCTGCTGCATTGGATATATTTGTTTTCAGTCATTCTTTTGTAACATCAAAGAAGGTTGCTTTATTTATTTATTTATTTATTTATTTTTTGCACCTTCAAATGGCAACCACATATAATCATCTAACTACAAGAAAAATCTTTGTTTTTTTGTCAGTCTGTGTGCTGCCATTTTTCTCATAAATGGCTAAACAGATATTCGTCAAACTTTCAGAGGTTCAGAGGGTTTCAGAGTTTCAGAGGTTCAGAGGTTTTCAGAGGTTTCATTTGAGTGCCGAGAAGTGATTTTTTATTCATTCAAGGCAAAAAAAAGTAATTTTTTTTTTCGATTTTTATTAAAATCACTCTATTGTGCCAAATTAAGCCTTTGTGAAAGGTAATATTAAATGATCCCCGACTGCATTCCTTCGTGGGTGAGGAGGAAGGGTTTTAGGCCCCCACAAAAAATACAAACAAAACAAAATTTGATTTATTCAAAATGCCAACAGGATTAGGACAGCACCGGGCAATGCCGGGTACAACTGCTAGTATTGTATAATTTAACGTGTTTTGGTGTTAAAAGGGCATTGGGAGAAAAAAAGGAAGAATGTGATTATGTTTAGTGTTTTGCATCAAAAGTTGCCAAACATATTCTATCCATGTGTGTCCATGTGTGATTAATGAGTATTAGACACAGCAGGTGTTTTTTTTTTAAATGTGAACCCGCCATTCATGGGGTATACTTAGTTTAATGAGTCAAAACGACAATGATTAAATGATGCATAACTGATGATCCACTCGGGTTGCTTTCTAAATGTTTTTTTGGGGGTTTTTTTGGAAATATAGTCGAGGCTCGTTGAAGAGCGAGCACACTGAACGAGTTAGGATGGAACAGAAGAAAAAACATGACGCAAAGAATGCATGCATGGAGAAGGAAACTACAAGGAGGACAAAACTGGCAAATTAGGAAGGAGTTAGGTTGGGTTAACAAGGGGAAAAATATCATGGTTTTGGATTGGGGACAATCTGAGATGGTGGTGAATAGCTGTCTTGAAGACCTGGAGGGAATAATGAGTAAAGACAACTGGGTATGGTGGGTGCTATGCTTAATTTCAGAGTACATTGAGACATTAAACTGCGTAAATTTCAATAAAAACTGGAAAAATTGAGCTGTTCAAAAACTTTTGACCGCTAGTATATATATATATATATATATATATATATATATATATATATATATATATATATATATATATATATATATATATATATATATATATATACATACATACATATATATATATGAATATATATATATATATATACATACATATATATAATATATGTTCTGAATATATATATATATATATATATATATATATATATATATATTGTATATATATATATATATATATATACAAACTTGGCATTTAATATGGAATATTTTTTTTGCTTGACTTGGGTTTACTTTCTTAACTCAGTATATCAATCTAGTGAGTTTCTTTTACACTTTGGTGATTTATTTGTTAAAAGAACCATGTCACTGATTGTCTGTCGCAGCAAGAAGTCAACAACAGGATTATATCACAGGTGGCGTGGCAAAATGTACGGACAGGTGCATTTGATGATTGGCTTCACAGTCGGGTATACAATGGTTGTTGCGTTCTGTATTAGTGGAAAACAACTGCTGCACGTCTCCAAAAGTTATTGCCGCTTCCTCTGGAGATGGTCCGTCAACTCGACAATGCTGTTTGTCATGGAGTGGTGGCTTTACAAAATTACGGCATGAAACAGCGTGCTATTGCTCGGCAGTATGGCATCACTCAAGGTCAGGTGTCAAAGATCCAGAAACGAAATGCTCAGAGGGGTGTCCCTACTCCAATACCGAGGCCAGGACGTCCCCGCAGAACCACAAGGAGGGATGATCGCCAGCTGCACCGGTTAGTCCGCAATGGCCGTAACAAGTCAGCTAATCGGCTTAGGGCTGAGTGGCAGCAACTGACAAATGTGCCTGTATCCAGAAGGCTAGTCAACCAACGACTGGTTCAAGCAGGCTATCATGCCAGGCGTCCCCTGAGAAAGCCATGCCTGACCAGACAACACCGCCAGCGCCGATTGCAGTGGGCCAGAGAGCACCGTCAATGGCAGCCAGGACACTGGAATCACGTGATCTTCAGTGACGAGTCTAGATTTCTGGTCTATCGTCAAGATGGTCGCGTCCGAGTGTGCAGACAAGTGCATGAAGCCTACAACAAAGATTGTATAGTGCCAAGAGTCCAAGCTGGAGGTGGTGGGGTGACTGTTTGGGCTGCTTTTCATGCAGGGGGCAAAACTGACCTGGTTGTTCTGAATGGAAACCTGAACCAGTTCAAGCACAGGGCCATTCTGGAAGAAACATTGCTTCCATTTGCTCGTGCAGCCTTTCGAGGAAACTTTGTCTTCCAAGATAACAATGCACGGCCTCATCGTGCTCGCATGATCCAACACTTTCTTGCTGACCGTGGTGTAGAGCATATGGAGTGGCCTGCCATGTCCCCGGATATGAATCCGATAGAGAACTTGTGGGCAGAATTAACGCGTCAAATCGACCACTTGGACCAGCAGCCGACCTCTGTGCGTGAATTACAGCAGGCTATTGTCACTGCATGACAAGCGATTCCTGTCCAAACCTTGGCAAATCTCGTGAACAGCATGCCTCAACGTGTACGTGCTCTCCTGAATGCTCGTGGGGGTTACACGACGTACTGAACTGGAATTTTACTGTCCGTAATCCCAGTTGTAATTTAACTTTTGTTTTTGTTAAAAAAAAAATTTGGCTAATGTGCAAAATAAAGAGATACTTCTGGAAAACGTACAGAAGTTTAACACAGTACTGTCCATGAATTGAGTTCGATATCAGTTTACATCACTTTCAAGGATCAATTTATTTGCTTCGAAATGTCAAATGTGGTTTTTGTTTCTTTTAAAGGTCACATTAACAAAATCTAGAATAATTTCAACATAATTCCAATGAACTTTTGGTTCTAAGACATCTTGAAAAGTAAGTTCACCCCCACAAAAGAATATTCCATATTAAATGCCAAGTCTGTATATATATATATATATATATATATATATATATACTAGCTTGGCTCGGCTCGCTACGCTCGCCTCACCAAGCGTCGATACAATTGAAGTTGAAAAAAAATTTCCCAAAAAAATTCCCCAAAAAAAAATTGGAAAGTTTTTCAAAAAAGATACCCTTAGGACATACCGACTGGAGAGATATGTGCATTCCAGAAGTTTGGTACGATTTCACAAAGGTTTGAGAAAGTAGTTCAGTGACAACACAGGACAGGACAGACGATGCACAAATATATATATGTATATATATATGTATATATATATATATATATATATATATATATATATATATATATATATATTATATATATATATATATATATATATATATATATATATATATAATATATATATATATATATCAGTCACTATGCGACCTTCATATCATCAGTGAGAACCGCCAGCAAGGTGTCCCATACAGCTGCTGCTGCACCTTGCTGGGAGCGATAAGCACCGCCTGCCACGCAGTGACGTTATCTCTGGTATCCACTCATCATATGGAGTCGGAGATAGATATATATATATATATATATATATATATATATATATATATATATATATATATATATATATATATATATATATATATATATATATATATATAGACGAAGAAAGGAGAGGCAGAGGAAGAGGAAGAGGTTCTTTGAGAAGCCTTTTCAGTTTATGAAGGATCTGTTGGAGCCGTCTCGATTTGGTGTACTGAAGGTACCAAAGGAAGAGTTGGAAGGTCACCTGCGTGTCACGTATGCAGACACAAGGAAGAACGAAGTGGTGGAGGACATCGAATGATTGGTGAGACCGACAGAGCCAGGTGTTCCATTTGATTTGTCAGAGCCAATGATGTCTGAGATTGAGGCAGTTTTGAGGAAGGCACGGAGGGCATCGGCTCCAGGACCAAGTGGAGTGCCATACAAGGTGTTTAAGAGTTGTGTAGGCATCAGGCAGTATCTGTGGAAGGCTCTGAAGGTGGTATGGAGGCAAGGAGTGGTGTCCAGTCAATGGACTAGGGTGGAAGGAGATTATTTTCCAAAGCAGGAGGAGGCTGTGACACTGGAGCAGTTTAGACCAATATCATTGCTCGATGTAGATGGGAAGATATTGATGAGTGTCTTTGCGGCATGGCTCTCAGGCTTCATCAGAGGGAATGGTTTTGTGGATGGTTCTGTGCAGAAGGCAGGAATACCAGGATCACCAGGATGCATTGAACACTCGGCAATGGTCTGGCAAGTGTTACAGGAGGCAAAGAGGTAAAGGAAGGATGTAGCGGTGGTATGGCTGGATTTGGAGAATGCATATGGGTCAGTGCCGCATGCCTTGATCAGGTATGCCATGGATTTCTTTTGGGTGCCACGGAGATTTAGGGATTTTTTGATGGCATATTATGATCAGTTTTGGATGCGGTTTGTGACACAGTCCTATGTAACAGAGTGGCAGAAGTTGGAAGTGGGGATCCCGATGGGATGTACCATCTCCCCGATTTTGTTTGTGCTGGTTATGGAGTTGTTGATACGTGCGGTGAGTGGACATGGGAAAGAAGTGGATCTAGCCCTTGGTCAGAGGTTGCCAGCAATGTTTGCTTTCATGGATGACCTGACAGTTGTCCAACAGTCTGCTGATGCAGCAGTAGAGGTACTGGGACGACTGGAAAGGTTGATGCGGTGGGCAAGAATGGGATTTAAAGCAAGAAAGTCGAGGAGTGTGATTGTGAGACGAGGAGTGGTGGATAACATGCACAGGTTTGAGCTGGGAGGGGAGGTGGTTCCATCATTGGTAGAGGCCCCTGTGAAGAGTTTGGGAAGATGGTATACAGTGGAGTTGAATGATGTGGGAAGAGTGGAGGAGGTCAGAAACAAGCTTTTGAGAGGTTTGAAGAGGATTGATGGATGTGGTTTGCCAGGTAAGTTGAAGGTATGGTGTTTGAAGTTTGGGTTGATGCCACGAGTATTGTGGCCATTGATGATGTATGATATTGCAATTGGGCATGTAGAGAGGATGGAGGTTGTGGTGAGTGGGTTTGTGAGGAGGTGGTTGGGAGTGCCACGCTGTTTGACGAACATTGCCTTTTATGGTCAGGGTGGAAAACTCCAGTTTCCCTTGACATCATTAACCGAGGAGTTTAAGGTGGTGAGGGTGCGGGAGTTCATGATGTTGCGGGATTCAAGTGATGCAGTGGTAAAGAATGCTCTCCCAGAGAAGAAGGGAAGTCGGAAGTGGAATGCAAGAGCAGAGGTGGACGAGATGGAGGAGCGGTTGCAACAGGAGGAGGTCATGGGGATGGTACAGCACGGGAAGCATGGCTTGGGGTGGATGGAGCATGGGCGATGGGGAAAGGCATGTGTGAAAGAGAGGAGGAAGATGGTTGAGAGGGAGTTGAGAAGAAAGGAAGAGGAGGGGAGATATGTGAAAGCAGTCGGTCAGGCACAGCAAGGTGCTTGGACTAAGTGGGAAGGTGTGCGGGTGAGGATATTGAAGTGGAAAGAGATTTGTAGGATGGAGCCAATATTGTTGAATTTCCTGTTGCGGGCAACGTATGATGTGCTTCCGTCACCAGTAAACCTGAGATTGTGGGGGTTGTTGCAGGAGGAGAGATGTTATTTGTGTGGAGGTGTGGGAACGGTGCATCATGCACTGAGTGCATGCTCAGTTGCATTGGCAGCAGGAAGATACAGGTGGCGACATGATCAGGTGCGATCAGGATCAGGGGGACCTTACCGCACCTCATTTTGTCGAATAAAGTGGTATTCTGGTGGTTCCGGTATTTGGGACCGCAGGGACGGAAAGTGCAGGTACGGGGTGCCAGTCACTCCCCAGCCGGCCCGCTCTGAAGGTTCGGATCGGGACACCGGGATTCATTCCGGTCGGCCCGGAGGTGGGGGTGCGGGGCCTGTCACGGAACGTCAAAACAAACGGCCTGCCGGGGCCGCCCAAAAGTCGGGCGTGAGGGGTGCGTCCACTAATGGAACGCCTCTCGCTTCCCAGATCGAGGGCCACGTGGTCAGGAGAACCTCGTCCCTTCAGGTTGCCTTGCCGTCCCACCGTGAGCGCTGGTCAGGGTGTACTTCAAACTAAGCTGAAATCTGAAATCTCTGATCTTCTTCTGAATCTTCTGAAATCTCTGACACACCTTCAACAGCTCTCCCTATCTCTTCCACCTCTTCCACATCTTACCCTACCCCTCCTCCCCCCTGTTCTGTATCTGATGCTCCCCCTTCCTCTTCATTAACGGTATGGACCTCAAACATCCGGGGCCTTCGTTCAAACTTAACTGATCTCTCCATACAGGTTGCTTCTGTCAAACCAGACGTGATCTGCTTAACAGAAACTTTCCTCCTTTATGATGTCTCTGATTCCATAGTATCTCTCCCGGGCTACTCCCTCCTCCGGTATGATAGACCTGAGCCTCGTCCTGGAGGCGGGGTTGCTATCTTTATCAAAAACTCTCTTCCTCACTCGCCCTGCACTGCACTCTCTCCACCTCACCCCCAGGAATACCTCTGGCTACGGCTTCCCCTTCGCTCCCACCTCTTGTTCATATGTGTGTTGTACCGTCCACCAAACAGTGATGACTCCATCTACATCTCGCTGTCTGATGATATGGACCAACTTCTATCTACTCATCCCAACTCTCTCTTCCTCATATGTGGTGATTTCAATTGTCACCATGCCAGTTGGCTGGGTGTGGGTACCTCTCTCACCAGCCATGGCTCTTCAGCAAAGGACTTCTGCGACTCACTGGGACTGACACAATCTGTCAATTTCCCGACCCGGATCTCAGTCAACGGAACATCTTCTCTTCTGGACTTGGTTATGACTAACTTCCCTGAAAATGTCTGCTGCTCTTCTTCTGCTCCGATCGGATCATCTGATCATGTCCTTGTTAAAGTGGACATCTCTCTGACCATCCTCAGGGAGCCTGCTCAGCATCGACGAGTCTGGCATTTCACTCAGGCCAACTGGCACGGTCTTCAAGCAGCCATCAATCATCTGGACTGGTCTCCCATCTCTACCACCTCTGACATCAACTCATCCTGGGAATTCTTCCAAAGTAAATTGCTCTCTCTCATGCACAGATTTATCCCATCTCGTCTTCAGTTGTCATACCCTTCCTCCCGTCCATGGTACACGGAATCTTGTGGTGAGGCTGTTGCCCAGAAACAACTTGCCTTCGTCTCCTGGAAAGCAAATCCAACGGAAGGAAATCTCATTTCCTTTCACAAAGCCCGAAACAAGTGTGTGTCCACCCTCAGGAGAGCCAGGAAACAATATCTCTCCGTTCTCAAGACCGAACTCTCTTATCTGTCTCCCTCTTCCAAATCCTGGTGGCGTCTGGTCAAATCCGTTTCTGGTGTTTGTTCCCCCTCCATCCCCTCCCTTACCTCAAACGGCTACACAGCTGACTCCGCACGTGAAAAAGCTGAATGCCTCAACTCTGTGTTTGCCTCTAAATCTTGTGTCCCAAACCCATCCCTCTCTGTACCCACCATACCCAGTCGTACCCTGCTGCTCCTGGACTCCGTGTCCTTTCCTCCTGACAAGGTGGAAAAGTTCTGTCAACCCTCGACTCTGATTCTGCAACTGGACCCGACGGCATCAGCCCACGGGTCCTAAAATCCTGCTCTGCTGCTCTATCTCACCCTCTCTCTGTTCTCTTCACCCTCTCTTTTGCTCAAGGTCAACTGCCATCTGCTTGGAAATCAGCCAACATCACCGCTTTGCACAAAAAAGGTGCAAAAACAGATCCTAGCAACTACAGACCAATCAGCCTTCTCCCAATTATCAGCAAAGTCATGGAATCCATCATTGCTTTGGATATGAAATCTTTCCTCTTCTCCAATGGCTTGATCTCTGATCATCAATTTGGTTTCAGACCAGGTCACTCTACTCTGGACATGCTGCTTCTGCTGTCTCAACAATGGATGGAGGTCCTCAATGCCAAACAGGAAATTAGAGCTGTCTCCCTCGACATATCACGTGCCTTCGACACGGTCTGGCACCCCGCTCTGCTCACCAAACTCTCCTCCTTTGGTATCCATGGAAATCTCCACGCATGGCTGGCGGACTTCCTCTCTAGTCGTCGTCAACGTGTGGCCCTGAATGGGTTTCTCTCATCTCCTCTTCCTGTTCAGGCTGGAGTTCCCCAAGGCAGTGTTCTGGGCCCCGTGCTTTTTCTGGTCTTCATCAATGATCTCTCTGACTCTCTCGAAAATCCTCTCTATCTCTTTGCTGATGACTCCACTCTCTGCCGCTCCATTCCTCTTCCCTCAGATCGGCAGTCTGCTGCCTCCTCACTCTCTGAAGACCTGGACAAAATCACAGACTGGTCAAACAAGTGGAACATGCCTTTCAATCCTGACAAATCTCACACTCTTACTATGTCTCTCCGAAAAGATCGACTGGACAACCCTCCCATCTACTTTCTCAACAATCCTCTCCAAGAAGTTCTGTCGCTCAAGATTTTGGGTCTCACTATCTGCCATGATCTTTCTTGGGAAAACCACATTTCCAAGCTGGCCTCCAAAGCCAGTCGCCGACTGGGCATCCTCCGTCGTGCGAAGTCCTTCCTCGGCACACCTGAGCTCCTCACCACATACAAGGCTTTCATCCGCAGCTCAATGGAATACTGTTCTCCCCTATGGGCCGGTGCTCCTGCCTCACACCTAGCTCGGCTTCACGCTGTTGAAACCAAAGCTTTCAGAATTATTGGAATCTCCCGCGATGAAGCTATCTCTGAGGGCCTTTCACTCACTCACCGCAGGCAGGTAGGTGGTCTTTCTGTCTTCTACCGACTCCTCTCCGGCCTTGCACCCCCAGCTCTCTCTGTGCTCTGTCCCCCAAATATTCCTACAGGTCGCACAAGATCTGCCAGCAACCCTCTGATGGTTAAACTGCCGAAATCTCGGCTCTCTGCTCACCTTCACTCTTTCATTCCTCTTTTCTCCCGCCTCTGAAACAAACTCCCTCACTCCCTTCAATCCCACTCCTCCCTCCAGGTCTTTAAAACAGCTGTTCACCACCATCTCTTATCTTCCCCCATCCAAAACCTTGATCTTTTCTACCCCCGCTAATTCACCCCAGATCCACCTTGTTTGAAATTCCAACTTCTTTCCTGGAAGTCCTGGCAGTGTCCATATGTTTTATACCTCTCCCACCGCCCCCTTCCTATGCCCCCCCCCCCCCCAAAGCCCTCGCCCTCTCTCGGATCTCTCGATGTCTCCATGTCTCTCGGTCCCTGCTCTCAAATGTTGTGTTTGTGTCCTTCCCCCTCTCTCCCCATCTTGTCTACCGCTCCCGATGTTATATGTTTTATGTGTCGGTTTGTCTTTCTGTGTGATTAATGTTCGCTCTTTCACGAGCCTCGATCTTGTATACAAAAAAAAAAAGAAAAAAAGAAAAAAAGAAAAAAAAAGCTTAAGTGTCAAGTGTTAAGTTCCTCCTTGCCCTCGCAAGGGAAAGGCTAGGGTCAAGCTCTTCCAAATTTCCAAACACTAGAAATTTAACGTCTCAAATTAATTAATTAATTTGTTAATACATCTCAGTCGCCCGCGACCTCTCTAGCGCGGGTGTCGAACCAGTTCATTTCCGGTGCGGCCGGGCCGAGTATCGACCTGGCCGTGGCCGAAGCCATTGGTTCCGCCGTAGCACGCTAACGCGTAGGCTCGCGCGTCCCTGGTCTGCCGGGGCTCCGCGGGTGTCCTACCGTGCCTGACGCCGCTATTCTCTCAACTTTCGGGAGTAGGCGCCGGTGCCCGGGGACGGATTTCGCTGTCTAAACATGGTAGCGCTAGGCCAGTGGGACCGCCGTTACCCTTTGTCCAGCGTTTTGAAAACAGAACAAACAAATAAACAAACAAAAAAAATTATATATTAATTCTTTCTCTCCTCCCGGACACGTGCTTGTTCGCTCTCCTCCTCGTCTCGACTTGTGCCCCGCCCCCTATATCTCGTTTTTCTTCCACCTCTGCTCCTGCTTTCATAAATCCACGTTCTCACTTAGAGACTTTTCCCAGATTGTTTTTCATGGTTTTGTTTAAATATTATTTAAATATGTTTAAACCGCAGCCGTGATGCCGACGCCGCCCTCTCCCCCCCCCTCCCCCCATCCCCCAGAATTTCCATGTTTTAAACGTTTCCCAGTGTGTACCCTGGATTAGAATAGATACACCGTATCCCTGCCTGTCGTAAGAGATGACTAAGAGGGTTGGCGTCAGGAAGGGCATCCGGCCATAAAAACATTGCCTCAAAAAGAGAACCATGACAATTACAACTACATATGGGCAGGGTACAGCCCGAAGTGGAGATCGGTTTCTGAGGTTTGGGACATGGAATGTAGGGACAATGACAGGGAGATCAGGAGAAGTGGTGGAAGTATTGGTCAGAAGAAGAGTGGACATATGTTGTGTGCAAGAGACGAGATGGAAGGGAAGTGGTGTGAGAATGGTGAAGGGTAGGCAGGGACAGAAATACAAGTTTGTGTGGCAAGGGTGCCTGGAGGGCGTGAATGGTGTTGGTGTCCTGTTTTCTGAGGAGTTTGTAGACAGTGTGGTGAGTGTGACTAGAGTGAGTGATAGGTTGATGATGGTGAAAATGATGATTGGAAAGCTCTTGGTGAACGTCATCTCGGGATATGCTCCGCAGGTTGTTTGAAGCGATGAAGAGAAGGACAAGTTCTGGTGTGCGATAGAGAAGCTGATGGAAAACGTGAAAGATGAGGAAGTTGTTGTGGTAGGAGGAGACCTAAATGGACATGTGGGAATGAGTATGGATGGTTTTGACGGAGATCATGGGGGTTACGGATATGGTGTGAGAAATGGAGAAGGTCAAAGGATTTTGGAGTTTGCTGATGGAGCTGATTTGTTGATTTGTAATACTCAGTTCCAGAAAGAGGATAATAAGCTTGTTACATACACGTCAGGTGGGTCGACGACAACCGTTGACTACCTGATGGTGCGTAGGCGAGATAGGGGGCTCCTCCGGGACACAAAGGTGATCCCGGGGGAGGAGGCTGTTTCACAGCACCACTTGGTTGTCTGCGACATAAGGGTGAAAGGTGCGAGGAGAGCTCGGCGGGTGAAGTACCAACCGAGAATGAAGGTGTGGAGGTTGAAAGAGGTGACAGTAAGGGAGGCATTAAAAGAGAGGCTGAGTAGGGTCGAGGATGATGTGGTTGAGCTTGAAAGTGGTTGGATGTCAATGAAAGCTAGTCTGTTGGGAGCCGTTGGTGAGGTATGTGGATGGACAAAAGGACCACCGAGGCACTCGGAAACATGGTGGTGGGCTGATGAAGTTGGAAAGAGGATTGACGAGAAGAGGAAGAAGTTCAAGGAGTGGCAGAAGGCGAAGGGTACGGGAGCAGAAACAGCAGAGCATGAAAATTATAAGGCAGCCAGGAAGGCTGCAAAGAAAGAGGTAGCAAAGGCGCAGGAGGCATGTAGGAAAATGTTCAGAGAACGCTTGGATTCGGAAGAGGGTCAGAAAGCAGTATTCAGGATTGCAAAGCAGATAGCGAAAGAGAGGTGTGATGTGATGGGGGTGAGTTTCTTGAAGGATGAAGTGGGACAAATCGTTGTCGACCCAGATGGAATTAAAGGAAGATGGAAAAGATATATGGAAATGCTGTTGAATACAGAGAATGAATGGGATGGCAACATAGAGAGTAACCCAGTTTTAGGACCGGCAGAGAAGCTAACTGAGAAGGAAGTTGAGGAAGCGATAAAAGCAATGAAGGATAGAAAAGCGGGAGGGCCGACGGGAGTTGTGGGAGATATGTTGAAGGCAGCAGGAAGTTGGGGTGTGAAGACAATGACAGAGATCTGTAATCTGGTGGTGAAAGAAGGCCGCATTCCAGTGGATTGGGAACTGAGTACCTTCGTCCCTCTATACAAGGGGAAAGGTGACCCTCTGGAATGTGGCTCGTACCGAGCGATAAAGTTATTGGAGCATGGAATGAAGGTATTGGAAAGGGTGTTGGAGAGGAGGATAAGGAAGAAAGTGAAGATCGACGAAATGCAGTTTGGATTTATGCCAGGAAGAGGAACGACAGACACGCTTTTCTTTGTGAGGCAGTTGCAGGAGAAGTACATGGAGAAGAGGAAGAAGTTGTTTCTTGGGTTTGTTGATCTGGAGAAAGCATTTGATGGGGTTCCATGCAAAGTATTGACATGGGCATTGAGGAAGTTAGGAGTGGAGGAATGGTTGATCAGAGTAGTGATGGCAATGTACAAAAGAGCGTGCAGAGCTGTAAGGACGAAGGATGGGAACAGTGGTGAATTTGAGGTGAAGGTGGGAGTGCATCAGGGGTCGGTATTAAGTCCACTACTATTTGTAGCTGTGTTGGAGGTGCTGGCTCAGAACGTAAAGGAGGGCTTTCCGTGGGAGGTGTTGTATGCAGATGATCTGGTGTTGATTGCGGAAAGTATGGATGGACTGAAGGAAAAGATGAACAAGTGGAAGGAATGTATGGAGACAAAAGGTCTGAAGGTGAATATCGGAAAGACGAAGGTGATGGCAAGTGGTAAAGCATGTGGTGAGGTGGAAAGAACTGGGAAGTGATCCTGTGCTGTGTGTAGGAAGGGTGTCGGAGTGAACTCCATTCAATGTACAATGTGCGCTGAGTGGGTTCATCAAAAATGTAGTGGCCTGAGAGGGTCATTAACCAGTGTGGCAGCTACATTCAAATGAAAGGTGTGCACAGAGGGAACTGCAGATGGGGGAAATGTTGAGTTGGATCTTGGAGATGGCGGTGAAGCTGGAAGGTGTGAAAACATTTTGCTACCTCGGAGACATGCTGAATGGAGAAGGTGGATCAGACTCGGCAATGGTTGCTAGAGTGAGATGTGCATGGAAGAAGTTTCGGGAACTGAGTGGCGTGCTCATGATGAGGGGAGTGTCGTTGAAGCTGAAGGGAAAGGTGTATGCTGCATGTGTGAGAAGTGTTATGATTTATGGGAGCGAGACATGGGTAATGAACGTAGAGCAGCAACGAAGGTTGGAAAGGGTGGAAATGCGAATGGTTCGACGGATGTGTGGAGTATCGTTGAGAGAGAGGAAGACAAATGATGAATTGCGAAAGATGATGGGAATAGAGCCTGTGATTGATGCTGTGAAGAGGAACAGGTTGAGATGGTTTGGTCATGTGTTGAGGAAGGATGAAAGTGACTGGTTGAGAAGAGTGATGGAAATGAATGTAGAAGGAAGTAGAGGACGGGGAAGACCGAGAAAGACTTGGCTAAAATGGTGGAAGAAGAAATGCGGGCAAGAGGGTGAACAAGGAGAGATGCAGAAAATAGGGCAAAATGGAGAAGATTGTCATGGGGACCGCAAGGCTAACCCCCGCTCTAGTCGGGAAAATGGCCTTTAAAATGCATGTTGTTGTTGTTGAGCGGCGTGAGGATCTCAAGGGCAATTTTAGCGATGTGAGGATACCCTTCCATTTGGCGGCACCAAAAGGTTGAGAGCGTTGTTGTGCCGAAGAGTTGTTGTTGAGTCTGGCTCTGCTGAAGTTTGATGAGGTCATCGAGGTATTGGTCGTTGACATCTGCCGTTGCAACGTCGAAAGTAAACGGCTGCCGCACCCATGCTGGGTATTGCTCTTGGTCGGGGAAGTAGCTGTCGAATGATTTTCCCAGCTCATCGAAGTGCATGGCAATCGCTTGCTTCAGCTCCCCCGATACAGCAGTGCCTCCAACTTCAGACTCATCTTCGATCCCGCTCACGCACTCGTCCAGTAGCGAAAAGTTCGCGAAGTTGTCGTTCTCTGTTCGCCGCCTCCACAACGGTAACTTCTTTTGGAAAGCACTCAGCTTTTCTTCAGATTCGATGGCATTCACTCCACCGCCCTGCATCTGGCAATTGAGATGATTGAGTGCGTCGAAGATGTCAGCCAAGTACGCCAAGGCGAGAATTAACTCTGACTCTTGGAAGTGCGTTGCATGGCAATGCTGGTGTTCTCGCAAAAACAGGGCTAATTCTACACGCAAAGCAAAAACACGGCTCACTACCTTCCCTCGTGATAACCATCGAACGTTAGAGTGGTAGAGAAGGACTTCAAATTCAGAGCCGATTTCATTGCACAGCTCTTTGAAGATGCGATGATTCAGAGCATGGCTCCGCACGTAATTCATAGTTTCAATGACGATTTTCAGAACATTGGCCAGTTTTGGAGGCAGGGTTTTTGATGCCATCGCGTGTCTGTGCAGGACGCAGTGCGTGACGATGATGTGTGGTGCATCGACCTTCACCAGCGCTCCAAAACCGGAGTTGCATCCCAGCATGGCTGGAGCTCCGTCCGAGCAAACTGCAGACACCATGTTCCACGAGAGGCCGTTGCTTCTGAAGAAGTCGTCCACAAGCTTCTTCATGTTAGCTGCCTTCGGCATTGTTGTGAGAGGCTTGCAGAACAGAAAGTCTTCCTTGATCTCGTCTCCTTTGGCATAACGCACAAATAAGATGGGCTGGCTCAAATTCGAAACGTCGGTGGTCTCGTCGAGTTGAAGGCTGAATTTTGTCTGGCTCGCGACTAAATCTGCACTACCTGGGCGAGGATATCGTCGCTCATGTCGTCGATTCTGCATCTGATGGTGTCATTTGAGAGTGGAACGAGAGACAACTTGTTTTCAGCAGCTTTACCCAGCATGATGTTGGCCATCTTCAACGCGGCCGGTTTGATGAGTGTCTCGCCAACGGTGTGCGGTTTGCCCTGCTTTGCGATCAGGTACGCAACTTCATACGATGCGGTGAGGATCGGTTTGTCAATTGGAACGAAGCCAAGAGTGGGCAAGGCAGCACTTGCGTCGAATCAGACTCTCTTCAATTTGAATTCATCCAGTGTTGCGTCTTTGTACTGCCCCTCGCCATGCAGTTTTTTTGAAGTGTTCCCGTAGTTTTGCTGGTGCTAGGCTGGAGTTGCTCAACTTGACATTGCAAAGCATGCATTGAGGACGCTAACTTCCTTCCCGTTCCGTCAATCACGTGAACCCGTACTGCACGTAATCCTCCAACCACTTCCTTTTTTTGCTCGACATACTGCAAAAAAAAATAAAAAATAACAAACTGATCTTAATTGAGTTCGGGCAAATAATTATATGTCAAATTTTTTTAAAAAGGAACATGCTTAAATATAATCAGTACCCCTCTGAAAACTGAGAAATTTTAACGAAGAAAACATAACTTATAGTTACGATGACGGGATTTATTATCTACTCAACTCTGTCACCTCAAATCCCATTATAATATTACATAGAAAACTGCGAATTGTTAGTTTTGAATTGCGACCAAAGGAGTTAAATCACCTCCACCTAATTTTCTGAGTAATTCAATCATATTTTATAATCACCATCCACTTTTGACTTTATTATAATTCTGAACCCGCCCTGCATATCGACAAACATTTTCAACTTACTTTTCAATTAATCAGTAACTCCAAAGTAAGGCGCGACCAATGACGCAAGGCACACGGCACAGCTAATCGAGGCTATTCACTGGAATTTACGAACACCTGCAAAGTCCAAAATCCAGTAAGTAAGTAAGCAAGTAAGCACCATCAACAGAATAATTAGCAAGTTGCTTATTGATCCAACTTACTACAGTCAGTGTGAAACAACTTATCTTAAACACAGACCAGAGAAACCATGAATGGGATGGGAATACAATTACAAATAACATTTCCATTCGTTCGTAACATACATAGCAAAATAATAATAATATTAATAATAAGCGTAATTACACATAGATTCAAAATCGATACAAAACAAACAAAAAAAAAAAACAACAATTGCAATGCGTTTCGGTGGACCTCCGCCGAACCCCTGAGACTGGCTCACTGAACCCCTGGGGTTCAGTCGAACTCAGGTTAAGAACCACGGATCTAGAGGTTATGGATGCTGAAAACAAACTGAAAATCGAAATGATAGCAAGAAAAATAAAAAAACTGTGACAAGAACGAACAACATGAGGAGAAAACAAGGTCAGATGTTTGAAAACATCCCAAAAAGATTATACCGTGAACTAGGGAAACAGAATCAGAATGTGTCATACTCTCCTGAAAAAGATGAACTGGAATGATTCTGGAAAGGAATTTATGAAGATCGAAATTAACACAATAAGGAGGCGGAATGGATCCGAAACGTGGAAGAGAAGAAGCAACATCGCGATTAAATGCCCCCCGGGAATAATTGATGCAGAAAAGATAAGACAACAACTTGCAAAGATGGCAAACTTCAAAAGCCCAGACCCAGGTGGGATCCCAAACTTCTGGGAAAAGCAGTTTGATGCTCTCCACGTTCACTATGCTCGAGCATTCAATGAACTTATCCAAGGGGATCAGGAAATGGATGAATGACTCAAAGAAGGGAACACCTTCCTCAACCCAAAATCTGAAGAGACCCAACTACATCACAAATAATGGCCAATAACCTGTCTATCAACAACATATAAACTTTTAACAGGTATCATCACGGAAATAATGTTCCACCACCTAACACAACAAGGAGGCCGAGAGGCAGAACATAAGGAATGCACGAGAGGATGTTACGGAACAATAGACCACCTACTACGAAACAAGGCCATCCTCGAAAATTGCAATAAGAGAAGAACTAAATTGTTCACAGCATGGATAGACTATAAAAAAGCACATGTCCCACATTAGTGGATGATAAAGTGCATGCAAATGTACAAGATAAATCCCCAAATAATCAAGCTGTTGAGAAAGCCATGGATCTATGGAATACCGCACTAATACTGCAGCACTCAGAAGAAAAGATTGAAATCCCAGAAGTAAAGATATGACAGGGTATCTTCCAAGGAGACGGCCTTTCCATTCTCCTGTTTTGCCTGCCCCTGGCCTTACTGGTGGTCCTTACTGAAAGTTGTCTCATTTCAGCCATCTCGCAGGCCAGCTCAATGGGGATGGAGAACTAAGTAACCTCATTAATGAGCAAGGACACGAATAGACCCTAACATCCAATAAAATAACATCAAGAGAAACAAAGAAGGTGACACACGTACTGCACATGGATGATTTAAAACTTTGTACTGAGCAATGAAAAATTCGCAGTAATAACTGTAATTAGTGAAATGGTTCTCTGATGATATCCAAATGGAATTTGGCCTAGATAGGTGTGCCAAGTACACATTCGTACAAGGTAGACCAACAAAAACGGACAACATAAAAATCGACTGAAATACAACAATACAGGAGGAGAGTCCAATGAAACATCTTACAAATACCTTGGAATAGGAGAGGACCAACACATTTGTCATAAAAAGTGCAAAACAATTACCAAAGAATACCTGTGTAGAATGAAGCTGATCCTGAAAACATATCTCACCCAAAGGAACAAAATCAAATCCATAAACCAACTAGCAGTACCAGTGTTCCAGTACAGCTGTGGAATAGTAAACTGGCCACAAGCGGATATAAAAAAACTTGATATCAAAACAAGAAAACTTCTCACTATCTCCAAAATGGTATGCAAAAACCAGTGCATCCCAATAATGTACATGCCAAGGAAAGAAGGAGGTGACAGCCTGATGGAAGTGCACAGATTCAAGTGCACAGAGCGACGACTGTAGGATTATCAGAGTATGTGAAAAGCTCAACAGACAACCAAATACAATTTGTGTACAAGCATGAACACAAGCCAGAAAAGGTATCTCACTCACCTTGCAAAAAACTTCCAAAAACAGGTGAGATTAGAAGATGTCATGGACCAACCCTAAACAGCAACAAATACAGCCCCAATGATTGCAAAAAAGACAAAAGAAAAAAGGCAAGATAAAATACCAGCAGGTATATAGTGACAACTGGGAGAAAGACAAAAGAGTAGGAAAAAAAAAAGAAAAAAAAAAAGAGTTGGATAGATTGGGGATAGACAAAGAAGGATCACTGAAATGGCTAAAAAGAGGCCAGCTCAAAGGGAATGGAGAACGAATAGTTATATATTAATGCCGAAGACGAAGGACACAACACAAATGGCTTTAAGAAGATGGCAGCCTGAGTCAATCGGACAAGTGTAGTTTCCGCAAGGTAGAAACAGGAAGCACAAATCACCTCCTATCAGGATGTAAAAAAAACTCATGTGAGAACAGCTGTACACACAAAGGCACAACAACATATGTAGAGTAATCCACTAGAACATCTGCACTGCAGACGTTTCAATATCCCAGTTCCACAAAACTCATGGAAACATGAACCAAAAGCAATGATGGTTAAACTGCCGAAATCTCGGCTCTCTGCTCACCTTCACTCTTTCATTCCTCTTTTCTCCCGCCTCTGGAACAAACTCCCACACTCCCTTCAATCCCACTCCTCCCTCCAGGTCTTTAAAACAGCTGTTCACCACCATCTCTTATCTTCCCCCATCCAAAACCTTGATCTTTTCTACCCCCACTAATTCACCCCAGATTCACCTTGTTTGAAATTCCAACTTCTTTCCTGGAAGTCCTGGCAGTGTCCATATGTTTTATACCTCTCCCACCCCCCCCCCCCCCTTCCCATGCCTCCCCCCAAAGCCCTCTCCCTCCCACAGATCTCTCGATGTCTCCATGTCTCTCGGTCCCTGCTCTCAAATGTTGTGTTTGTGTCCTCCCCCTCTCTCCCCATCTTGTCTACCGCTCCCGATGTTATTTGTTTTATGTGTCGGTTTGTCTGTTTGTCTTTCTGTGTGATTAATGTTCGCTCTTTCACGAGCCTCGATCTTGTATACAAAAAAAAGAAAAGAAAAAAAAAAGACATAATGCTCAAATATGACCTGATTATTCCATCCAGCGTGAACACAGAAAACAAAGCACTGCGACCGGATATAGTACTCAGAGATTAAAAAAGGACAAAGGGCATTGCTAATTGAGATTTCTGTACCCAGTGATTTCGTCTAAATAATGCAGCAATTTAGAAAATGACCAAATATCAAGACCTGAAGAATGAAGTGAAAATATCCTGGAAGCTGAAAAGCACCGAAATTGTACCAGTGATCATTTGAGAAACGGGAATGATAAATAGGAACCTCACAAATATCCTACAAACCATCCCTGGGAACATTACCACAAATTAACTCAAGTTGGAGGCTGCACAGGGCTCAGTGACGATCCTGAAAAGAGCCCTTGGAACAAAATTCTAAGAACAACACAACTTCACAACTTAGCCCATGAATCGCAATCCTTCACCGAAGTGGGGGTGGATACTTCGACCTAGAAGGACTCCATTCCACCTTCTAAAACCAAAAATATGGAGATAACAACCAATGACACACACACACACACACACACACACACACACACACACACACACACACACACACACACACACACACACACACACACACACAATTTAGATAAGCCGCTCCCTTTTGGCCAAGGGTAACAATAACGCCAATGAGAAGGAGTCACCTTAAAAATAACTTCAAGTGGGACAAAAAAATCAAGTACAAGCCCTTTCTGAAAGTGAAGAAATGAAAGAAAGTGATTGTATTTACTGAGATGGAGTAACAAAAACAGTTAATGTGAAGACAGTAAATAAAGATAGAATGCCTACATCAGAACACCGACCACCAGTTATGTTGAACCCAAGGCAGCCTTTTTCTCGCCGCAGCACCACCGTAATCCTCTCTCCATCTTGCACCTGAGGTACAGTTATGAGGTACAGTTATGAGGTACAAGGTGTGATGAAGCAGAATAAAATCAGTCATTTGCACTTATCTGCCCCATCCCTCTCCTTCCTCCCACCCCCAACATTTATACAATGATGATTGGCATCTCTCATGATGATGCTGCAGCAAAAGGCTTGTTGCTATCACATCGCAGAAAGGTTGGTACCTCTCTTCCTATTAAGTTTGTCTTGTTGTATTACACAAATTTATATTACATTACACAAATTGTGACCTGGGGGATTTATATTAGGCCAAAAAAATATATTTCCGGTCTCTGGTCAGCGCGCGCATCGATTTTGACCCTGCGCGTCAACATTTATTTGTTTTTTTTCAAATTTCCAACGGTACCTACAACAGCGCGCGCCGTCTATATTTAAATATAGAGCACATCATAAATTATAGAGCACATTAAACATAAACAATGCCGTGCCGCCTCAAGTATTTGCGTATACTTGAGGTGGCGCCGAGACGAGATAATTGCAATTAAGGGAGCCATGACGTCACGTTCTCTCCGAAAACGCGATTTCGAGCGTGAGGAGCCATATAATGTATGCATGTTGCCGGGCCGGCGCGCTGTCTCGGGAAATATGGGTCTGTGAGGGTCGCCATTGGTATCGACGTTCGCGCACGGTTCTCCCCTACAAAACTTCTTTTAGTTTGTCCAAATCCAACCAGCCGTTCCAAAGATATGAGTAGTTTTGTGTGCCGTGCCGTCATGAATCCAATCGGCTGGATATTGTCATTTATTGAAAGAAGACGTTCTTTGTCGGGTTTTTGTGAAGCAACCAGAAGGCCGAGAGAGAGCTACGGGTGGTCTCGTTCGTTAGGCCTGGATCCTATCTCGTTTGTCATGAAGTTGTAAGTGTCTGTGATAATCTGGTGGACTGGGAGAAGAGCTCCACATTCAGAACTCCGCTGCCCGTCTACTCACCCATTCCCGGACCCGTGACCACATCACCCCCGTCCTTTACAAGCTTCACTGGCTCCCCATCTCCCAGAGAATCCAGTACAAAATCCTCCTCTTGACCTACAAAGCCCTCCATAACCTGGCCCCATCCTACCTGGCTGACCTCCTCTCCAGACACACTCCCACCCGCAACCTCCGCTCTGCTGGTACCAACCTCCTGACCCCCCCCATCCGGACCAAATTTAGATCCTGGGGGGACAGGGCCTTCTCCATCGCTGCTCCCACCCTCTGGAACTCGCTACCTCACACCATCAGAGACTCCTCCTCACTCACCACATTCAAAACATCACTCAAGACCCACCTGTTCAACACTGCATTCAACATTTAACCCACAGCATCTAACCCCTGACTATCTCCTCTCCTTCTCCCTCCTTTGTGCTTTGAATATTTCCCTATTGATTCTTCTTTTTTTGCAATTGTCTTTATGTTTTGCTATGCGTTATGTTTTGCACTCTGTCAAAGCGTCTTTGGGCTTCCTGAAAAGCGCTATATAAAATAAATGCATTATTATTATTATTAAGAGATCGTGGGAGACCATCGCAATGGATTCAAGCGCTTCCGCGTTAGCCCAGCTGCGAATGCGCCGATTTGAACCACACCATACACTATTACACTAAACAGCCCATCTGCGCATGCGCGGCTTTGATACACATGCAGCGTGTCATCCCGTACACGAAGATTGCTCCGGGCTGTAGTCATTTGCGCATGCGCGGTTTTTTCAGCATTCAAATGCTTCGGCAATCGCCTGTTAGACTACTTGCGCATGCGCAGTGTTGACCCATTGGAATGTTTGATGGTACGGCGAGGCGATCTCGAGAACGAAATGGCAGTCTATAATATGCTTGAATAACTTAATGATTTTCAGAATAAATACATTTTAAAATAACTTATTAAGCTTGTGTTCATTATTTACAAAAAGGCCAACCTGTCCCATTGGCTGTCTTTAATTTCTCTCTGGACGGCGCCACGGCAGATGAGGAGGACCGCAAGGCATGAGGACACAAAAAAACAACACCTTTATATGTGCAATCCATGCTTTTCAAAAAAAAGAGAGAAAAAACCGCATCGCCGCATCAATTCTGGAACTTTGGTCTGACCAGAGACCAGCAATATATTTTTTTCGACCTTATGTTTATTCAGTCTCATTCATGCTCACACAGCCCTCTGGCCCTCTCTGACTCCTCCAAGGCACGTGTTTTTCAGGTAATCTCCCTTGTGCTAAATTCACAAAATCCAGGATTTCTGTCCTCCTTCAGCCTTTTGTTCCTCCTTTTATCCCATACATGGAACCACCTTCATGAGGATGTTCAATCCCATTCAATCTCTTGTCGTGCTTCAAGCAAGCAGTGCACTACCATCTGTCCCTCGTATATGCCGGATTCTCACCAACAACGTTTTCTATGCTGATTAACCCACCTGTTTAACCAACCCTCTTACCCACAATTTAGTATTCTTTCTTTCTCTCACTCTCTCAGTTTCTCTCTCTCCCTCTCCTCTCTTTTCACATTCATGAATTTCCTTCATTGTGTCCAAATGTAGCCCCACTGTCAGTAGGTTGTCTTTTCGCCCTTTGTCACAACTCTCTTCCATGAACCCATATTATATTGAAAGAAAAATAATTAATCACACGATGACCACAGTGGCGACGAACATGACAAACCACAATTGAAATACCATGATTATGTTCGTTAAAATCATGGCAAATCCCCTAAATATGAATGATATATAAAGCATGTCCCCAAGGACTGTTATTCTGCAGAGTGGTATTGAGGATAAGCTCTCAAGGTGTATAAATACTCCAATGGCTGAGCATCTCAAACAGCCTCTGACAATCTTGCCTCACACTGGCCTTCTCGTAGCAGGCTTTTTTCACTAAAGAGTTTATAAATGAAAGGCTAATTACTGGCACATTTTAAACCAATTGCTTTGGGCAAACGGGTCTCATTTGCCTTGGTAGGCAGTCCATCTAGTAGTAACTCTGAATCCAAATCTGTCGTTGCCTTGCGGTTCAGCTATTGAAACCAAAAGCTAAGGGTTTAATGGCGTAAAGGCAGAAATCCTTCTTAAAAGAGTAGGCATTTGCATTCGTTAAACCGTGGTCCACTCTTTGGCAAGATGTACTACCACATGTTAGCCTCTTTATCAGAGCTAGGTGAAGCCATGAGAGCTGGTGGTTAATATCCATGCAGGCAGCTCACAAATATTGCCAGTATTGGCTGCATGGTCTTAATGCTAAGCAGAGAAATCTCCGATGGTGAACAATGGCTGGAATCACCCGTCGAGCATAGACACTGCCTGAAAGGTGATGGTAAACAACTTCTGCACATGCAGAATGCCGTGAACAAACTTTGGTACATCATGGGTGATGAAGGTTGTGGTCAAGCTTCATCGGAATTGCGTGTGTAGTTTCTGAGAAGAAAGCAAATGCCTTTTTTGTGGGGTCAAACCAGACCCACTTTTACCCCCGTAGACCGCCTTAGACCCCGATTTTTTTTTAATGCCGTGAACAAACTTGAGTTGCAACATACCACGTATAATTTGCGCCAAGTGTGTCCACTAGAAGAAGAAGAAGAAGTTTCGGAGAAGAAGTTGCAAGTGTTTACGGACTGACGGATGGATGACGCATCATCCAATAAGCTCCCCGGAACTATGTTCCAGGTGAGCTAAAATGAAAATTTATTAACGATTGTTCTCCATATTCTCATAATAAACGTTTTTTGGAAATTTGATGACAAAAGCTCAAATGGCAAAAATGGTATGGCCTGGACAGACACTGAAACTCAAATGGTAAATAAATAAAGAAATACGGAAGCTATTTTTTTTTAAAACCTGGCCGTCTTGCGCTGATATGACGGACGGCCTAAAAAGGGCTGTCTGCACTTATTATGACTTTACACTTTGACCCAATTGTGAATTAGTCTTCTCTGCCTGAGACAGCTTAGTTGCAACCTTTATCCATCCATGCAGTACAAACAAGGTCTGCCTCTTTTTGTTTTTATTTTTACCAGTTTTACGATGCAATGGTTTATTATTCTCATCATAAAGGTTTGTTGAACATCTGGTGACAAAAGCTAAAATGGTAAAAACAAAGTTGCGGCCTGGACAGACAGATAGATACACATTACACATACAAAGAGGCGATTGCAAAAACCCCGTCTCCTGCTGTGCAGGCATACGGACTAACAATTTATGCAATAAAGGTTAAAAAAAAAACGTTTTTCAGAGCTAGACTTGGTTGACAGATTGCCAGACAAGTTTACACAAGAGGTCGAAGACAATGTAAAAGAAAAGGCCAAAAACAACATCCCAAAAGCAAGCAGAACGAAGAAGGATAAATGGCTGTCAGAAGAGGCAATACATATTGCAGACAGAAGAAGAGAGATGAAAACCAATGGGGAATCAAGAGATTAAGCGGATAAATGCCGGCTTGTACCGACAAGCTTGGAAAGATAAAGATAAAGATTTCAAAGAGGCACGCATAGAGATAGAAAGTGACAACAGAGTGGGAAAAAAGCAAGAGATCTTTTTTTTAAAGATCAGAGATGACAGAAAAGTTTAGGTATTAGAACAGGAAAAAGGTCTTGGAGAAGAAACACAAGTGAAATAAATATGGAAGCACCATACCGAAACTCTATCATCATAATCTTCTTATTATCGTATTCACGGACAGTCTATACATGATCAAGCCAAAACTGGACACATTTTTGCGCCTTGTTGTTGAATTCAGCAAGGTTCCTCGAGCGATGGACATTGCAGGAAATGTTGCATGGTCTGTGGCTTAGTTCCACATTCGGAAGTTGTCAGGCTGGTTGTATATCAGCATAATAAAATGCGCATTTTGGTGTCTTTCTGTCTGATGATCTTTGACCACGATACATTTGGTCGTTACTTATCCAATCTCAACCAAACTTGACAGGAAGACTAAGGGTCACACAATGACGGTTGTAGCGAATTAATTCCCCCCCCCCCCCCTTCCCAAGGGAGTTTTCCCTGCCAAGAAGGTTTTTCCCCACCAATGGGGTTGCGTGTTGAACTGTATATCTGTGTTAAGATAGCTTTATCGTGGCGTTTTCCCAAGGATGCAATTCTAATAAGAAAAGTATAATATTGTTGCGGATCTCGGCACCGGCCTTTTCCCCTTACCAAAGGGGGGTTAGTCCCCTTGTCTTTGACTAGCCGACGGGACCCGGGACCTATGACGTCCCTCCCGGACAGCGCGAAGTAGGGTCGTAGGACTAATCACGAATACCTAAGTACTCGCGCCGCCTAGAAACGAGGAAATAAGCCCCGCCCGAATCACGGGTGTTGGTGGATACGCCGAGCGGTAGCGAACCCGTGACCCGAGCCGTTATCAATGACTAAACCCGATCCAGGCGGTTCTTAATCGTGCCACGCTTACCCAATGATGGAATTCACAGAAACCGTCGAATTTGGAAGAAGGGAAGAACATAATTTATTTACACAATGTACAATGATCAGCAGAGGAAGACACAGTGCAGTCCTTAAGTACAGTCTTAACTTATTCCCTGGACAAACAGGCCCGTTCACACTCAGACACACTCACACCGGGTTGCAGACGAATATCAGCACGTCTAGGGATGGCGTCCAGGCAGCTCGCTCTCCGGTTCCCAACTCGCACCGCAAAGAAGATGAATACAGCGGCCAGGAGCTCTCCGCGTGTCGATTTCGCACACGGGATTATTACAGGGCGAATGGTAGGGCTGGCTTTGGCGATTACACTGGCGGCTGTGGCCGCGTACGTAATAGTTTGATAAACGCGAACAATGCACTTCCAAGTCCTCGATACTGTCGTGTGCACGCGCGACTTCGTGAGTTCTCCAACAACCAATCCTCATCAGTGCTCTCCAACAAGTCCTTTTCCAGCCAGTCCTCCTCTCGCGAGTCCTTGCCAGTCCTGTCCAAGGGCTTTGGGCGAAGACTTATATAGCCTTGCCCAGCGAACCTTCCAGCACTTGCGAGACGCGCCCTTACCACGCCCTATCACGCCATGCCTTCCGATCCCTGGTTGGCTGGGAGCCCTTACCGTCACCGCCTCTGACGTGCTCCACGACTCTGCCAAACCCCGACCTCACGCTCCTCCCTCTTTTCAGGCCTACCTCGTGTCACTTGGCTTGTTTCGAGCCAACAAAGGGCAGCGAACGCTGCTGGCAGCCAAAGCGTAACAAATTGCGGGTAGCCAAAGCGTAACAAACTTGAGGGATGCCAAATGGGGCGCAGGATCGATTATGCCCACTGATGTAATTGGGGGGTGGCGCAAAGATGAAAGGGACCCAAGCTCATTTCTTTACACAACGCAGATGTTACTAGGGGAATGGCCTACTATAACACATACTATGACATAACTAATACTCTAAGTGGGCCTACGTGTTGCTTGTGGACTAACTATGGGGGGCAAACCTTTAACCTTTAATGATGTCATATGTACAACGCTCAAAACCGCAACAATATTAATGTTATTACAAAACAAAATTAATACCGATATCCCACCTCACCAAGGGGTGTTTCCTCCTTGAACAAACGCCATGTCAACGTTTATAAATAGCTTATCGTGGTGTTTCATGGGAGCAGAGGCCCATAGCAGAAGGAAAAATATTATAAACCACAAACCTGAAACACATATGATTACCTGTTTAAACAGCCGCTAATGCTGTTTATCACTAAACTGAAAGAAATTTGGAGGAAAACAGACATCCATGAGGGAAATTTGACTTAAGGAACTGAGTCAAGATCTACTGCGATCTACATACCCCACAAGCTTAATAACATCACCATTCCTGCTGCTAACATGGCGTTTTTCGTGGCGGCCATTTTAAACATTTGCTAATGTTGTTTAACACAAAAAAATAAAGAAATTTGAAGGAATCCAACATCCGTGAGGCAAATGTTGCTTACGAAACTAAGCGAAGATCTACTGTAATCTATATACCACACAAAGGTTAATAACATGACCCTTCTTGCCACTAACCTGGTGTTTTTTTGTGGGGTTTTTGAAACAATCACTACAGAACGAAGTGCTTGCTCGAATGCTAAAGCCACTTGGCGAACACTCTACAATAAACTTGTTAAGTGCACAACCCCCCCACCCACCCACCCTCACCATGTTATTGAGGCCCGACCATCGATCTACTGTAATCTATATATCCCAGAAAGGAACGATTCTTCCTGATGCTCCCGTGGGGAACAGGTGTACTAGTCGATACAAATGAGAAAGCTATATGACGGTATCCTTAAAAGAAAGAGAGTATGAGCAAGAACCAATAGTGATAGAATGTGATGCATGTAGAGTCTTGAAAGAGCAGGCAAACGGAAAAGCACCGTTGTAATTCAATAGAACTCTTTAGGATAGTTGGGGAGGAGGTAATCATATATGAACAGCTATCTGTACCCAGATCGAGAGCAGGATTGTATGATTATAAAAGGTGGAAGCAGTCAGTCGACATACCATTGCCAAAAAAAGGGATCCAAGAGAATCATTGCCTTGATTTGACATGCCAGCAAGATATTTCAACACAAAATAGAAAAATTCATTCAGTGAGAAATGCCCATTGAGCAAGCAGTAGAGGAGGAGGTGCAAGAGATAAAATCACAAATATGAGGTGGACCAAGGAAAATGCAAGGGAATATCAAAGGAAGTTGGATGTTTTATAGACACTAAACTAACCAAACAAACGAAGAAGCTATGGTAAGAACTGAGTATATAGAGACAGAATGGTTTGGAATTGGAAAAGGGGTCAGACAGGGGTGCATTCTCTCCCCTTACTTTTCAATCTGTATAGTGATCACATCATGAGGAAATCAAACTTTGATGACATAGAGGATTGAGTTAGGATTGGAGGAAGATCTATCAACAACAGAAAGTATGCTGACGATACCTCTCTTTTGACAGAAAGTTAAGAGGACTTATTGAGAGAGCAGCACACAGTGAAGAGGGAAAGTACAAAAGCTGGTCTTTATTTAAACATAAAAAGCACTAACATCCTGTCAACAGAGAAGCTCGACATGTTCAGATTGGGAGACAGATGATCATGTGTAAATTGTGGAAAGGTCCATCTTCCTGAGTTCTAACAGCAATGTCTGGATTGACAAAGATCTGGAAAGACAAAGATGTAACAATACAAACCTGGAGGAGGCTGGTGAATGCTCTGATATTTTCCAGTTGTAATGTATGGATGGGAGTCATGGACAGTGAAAAAGAAAGAAGAGAAGAAGATTGACAGTTTTGAAATGTGGTGTTGGAGACTAATGTTATAAATTCCATGGACTGCAAGAAGAACAAACAAATCAGTGGTTGAATAAATTTGACCACCATGTGCATTCAAAGCACTGATGCAAAAACAGAAACTGTCATACTTTGGACAGACACATGATGCGTGCAGAAAAGGAAAGTCTGGAGAAATCAACCAAGCTGGGTATGGGTGACTGGGTGAGGGAACAATATAGGAAGAGGCAGACCTTGTATGTGCTGGATGGATGAGGTAAAGGCTGCAACAAAGCTGTCTCTGCCAGAGCTTCAGGAAACAGTGTAGGATAGGGATGTTTGGAGAATTATGATCATGAATGTCCCCAGAAGTCAGACAGGACTTGATGGAACGAGATAACTAGATAATATAAAGCATATACAGTCACGTGAAAAAGTAAGTACATACACCCCATGTAAAGTTTTGACTTTTTCAACATATTTCAACATACAGCTATTTGATCTTCATTTCAACAATATTGATCGATAAAGGTGATATAATATAACAAATATCATGAAACATTTACATTTTGTAGTCCATTGTATAATTTAAATAAACATAAATGCAAATTTCGCATGTGGAAAAAGTAAGTACACCCCTACATTTATCACTACTTCAAATACCTAAAATTAGAATCAGGTGCACCAGCTCAGGTGCAAATGATTAGAACATCGTCAGAGATGATCTTGGAGGAACCTGTCTTATTTAAACCTCAGACATTTAGTTTGGTTTGCTCTTTGTTGTTGAACTGTGCAGCATCACCATGCCTAGATCAAAAGCGCTCTGTGAGGCCTTCAGAAAGAAGGTTATAGATGCCCACGAGTCTGGAATGGGATTTAGAAAGATCTCCAAACAATTTGAAATCAATCATTCGACTGTCCGGAAGCTCATCTACAAGTGGAGAAGATCCCAAACAACTGCCAACTTGTTCAGGCCAGGCCGCCGCCGCAAGTTCAGCCCGAGAGCAGACCGCAAGATGCTGAAAGAAGTCTCTAAGAACCCCAGAATATCATCACGGGACCTACAGGTAGCTCTTGCCACTGTTGATGTCAAAGTGCACGAGTCTACCATTAGAAATAGGCTGCACAAATTTGATCTACATGGGAGGTATGCCAGGAGGAAACCTTTTCTGTCCAGAAAGAACATCAGCGCAAGACTAAAGTTTGCCAATTAACACCAAGGCAAAGACCAGCACTTCTGGAACAATGTGCTCTGGACAGATGAGTCAAAGGTAGAGCTATTTGGCCACAGTACCAGAAGACATGTTTGGTGAAAACCAAAGACAGCATTTGACCACAAGAACCTGATACCAACTGTAAAGCATGGTGGTGGAAATATTATGGTTTGGGGGCAGCTTTGCTGCATCAGGGCCTGAGCAGCTCACCATCATATAATCCACTATGAATTATTCATTGAACCAGAGGGTGCTTGAGGATAATGTGAGGCCATCTTTCGGAAAGTTGAAGCTCAACCGAAGGTGGACCTTGCAACATGAAAATGACCCTAAACATACCAGTAAATCCACCAAGGAATGGCTGGAAAAAAATTAATGTAGGGTTCTGGAATGGCCAAGTCAAAGCCCGGATCTAAATCCCATCGAGATGTTGTGGGGGATTTGAAACGAGCTGTGCATGCAAGAAACCCCTCAAACATCGCACAGCTGAAAGAATTCTGCACGGAGGAGTGGGCAAAAATTTCTCCCAGTCGATGTCAGAGACTGGTAGACAGTTATAAGAAACACCTACTTGAGGTTGTTTCTGCCAAAGGGGGCAATACCACCTATTAGAGCCAAGGGTGTACTTACTTTTTCCACGTGCGAAATTTGCATTTATGTTTATTTAAATCATACAATGAACTACAAAATGTAAATGTTTCATGATATTTGTTATATTATATCACCTTTATCTATCAATATTGTTGAAATGAAGATCAAATAGCTGTATGTTGAAATATGTTGAAAAAGTCAAAACTTTACACGGGGTGTACTTACTTTTTCACGTGACTGTAGGCCCAGTTGCCTAAAGCATCATTGAGGATAAATTTGAGGATTTCCTTCAGTTTTCCCTTAGCTTTTCCCTTGAGGACATTCTTAAGCTGAGGATGGTTGCATATACGAATAAACTTAAGTTTTTCCTTAAATCCTCCTTTCAAGTTAAGGAAGCCCACAAACCTCCACCCCCCCCACCCCCCCCCCCCCCCCTGCCCTGTCATTGCCTTTTCTCCACCAATTAGAAGCAAGCTTTCATACGTCACCCAGGTATTAAACATTGTAATAGAGTTCATGATTCGTTGTTTGGGTTGGCATCAGTTTAAACTCATTTGCATACACGTATCGAGGATCGTGGATGACCGTGTGGCCCAACGTGTAAGAAAAGATTTCCCTTAAGGATCCCCTTAGCTAAGGATATCATTAAGTGCTGTTGCATAAACGTCCCTTAGAAAATCCTCAGCTAAGGATCTTCTTGAGGTTAAAGAAATCCTTAGAGGCCATTGTTATGCCAGGAAACCAATCAGATTAGAGATAGGACACTGTCCGAAAGCAAGAAGACATAATGAACACGTGATTTTAAATGATGCTTGTTATATTGTTACATACATGCTTGTTAAATTGCTGCATGGGGAACATGTGATTTTAAATGATGCTTGTTATATTGCTACATACACACTTGTTATATATATATGCTGCATGGGGAACATGTGATTTTAAATGATGCTTGTTATATTGCTACATACATGCTTGTTATATACTGCATGGGGAACATGTGATTTTAAATGATGCTTGTTATACTGCTACATACATGCTTGTTATATGCTGCATGGGGAACATGTGATTTTAAATGACGCTTATTAATATATTACTACATACACACTCGTTATATGCTGCATGGGGAACATGTGATTTTAAATGATGCTTGTTATGATGCTACATACACACTCGTTATATGCTGCATGGGGAACATGTGATTTTAAATGATGCTTGTTATGATGCTACATACACACTCGTTATATGCTGCATGGGGAACATGTGATTTTAAATGATGCTTGTTATATTGCTACATACACACTTGTTATATGCTGCATGGGGAAAATGTGATTTTAAATGACGCTTATTATATTACTGCATACACACTTGTTATATGCTGCATGGGGAACACGTGATTTTAAATGACGCTTATTATATTACTGCATACACACTTGTTATATGCTGCATGGGGAACACGTGATTTTAAATGACGCTTATTATATTACTGCATACACACTTGTTATATGCTGCATGGGGAACATGTGATTTTAAATTACGCTTATTATATTACTGCATACACACTTGTTATATGCTGCATGGAGAAAATGTGATTTTAAATGACGCTTATTATATTACTGCATACACACTTGTTATATGCTGCATGGGGAACATGTGATTTTAAATGACGCTTATTATATTACTGCATACACACTTGTTATATGCTGCATGGAGAAAATGTGATTTTAAATGACGCTTATTATATTACTGCATACACACTTGCTATATGCTGCATGGGGAACACGTGATTTTAAATGACGCTCGTTACGTGCTGCATGGGGAACACGTGATTTAAAATTATGCTTGTTATATTGACGTTATATTATCTATCTATAATTCCAGTAATCTCTGTACGTTTGTACGTCTGTACGTTTGTCTGTGACCGCTGTTTCTCGACAACCACGGGTCCGATATACTTTTAACTTGCCAGGTATATTGCTGGGGACCCGAGGATGTGCCTTTTCAAGGTTTCATATTAATCGGACAATTACTTACCGAGCTATGTCCAAAAAACGATTCAACCAATCAGAGAGCAGCGAGCTATCACGTGTGCCGAACGTGGCGATCAGACTCTGCCTCGGACGGCACATTTGACAGCGTATTCATTTATTTCACGTTGGAAAACTATGTTGCCGTTAAACTATGTTTTAAAATGAATTCAAACTGCGATTAAATTAAAACGATTCATCGTAACTGCGATTTGCGAACTTCCGGACAGTGAAGACTGTCCGGCAGCACGCTTTCCGGCAGCCAATCACAGAACGCTTTGTTGCGTAGGCGTGGCCGATGTGAGACGAGCGGAGCTGAGCGCGTTACGAGCTGACCGCCATTACGGTTCGTAATTCGATTTCTTATGCGCATTATTTCTCCCAATTCAGTCAGAGCGAAGGGCGGAAGCGAAGAGCGTTGTTTTTTTTGTTTACGGGCGTACGGGCGGGGTAGAGCGTACGGGTAGCGTTTTTTTTTTTTTTTGGCAAGGAACGGGCACCCACGTACGGGCAATGCCCTAGTCTATCTATAATTCCAGTAATCTCTGTACGTTTGTACGTTTGTACGTCTGTACGTCTGTACGTCTGTTTGTCTGTGACCGCTGTTTCTCGACAACCACGGGTCCGATATACTTTTAACTTGCCAGGTATATTGCTGGGGACCCGAGGATGTGCCTTTTCAAGGTTTCATATTAATCGGACAATTACTTACCGAGCTATGTCCAAAAAACGATTCAACCAATCAGAGAGCAGCGAACTATCGCGTGTGCCGAACGTGGCGGACACACTCTGCCTCGGATGGCACATTTGAGAGCGTATTCATTTATTTCACGTTTGCAAACTATGTTGGCGTTAAACTATGTTTTAAAACTAATAAAAACGAATTTGCGATTCATTCGCTTTCCTGCGCGTTTGTGCACGCGATGGCGATTTCTTTACCAAACTCCGGAAGCCGTTCGCTTTGGACCAAACCATTTCATGTAAATAGAGGGGGGGGATTGTCACTGTACTCGCAAGCCGTTCGCTTTGGACCAAACCATTTCATGTAAATAGAGGGGGGGGATATAATTTTAGATATAGATATAGTACGGGCAATGCCCTAGTATTTTAAATGATGCTTATTATATTACGACAAACACGCTTGTTATAAACATCCTTAAGTTTAAGGAAATCCTCAAGAGCGCCTTTTGGAAACTCAAAGGTTCGTGTTTAAGGATGATGCTCCCTTAACTTTAACCCTTAGATGCAGGCGTCAAAAATCCTACATAAACGCCGCCAATGGGCCTCAGAGGCCCAACGGATGTATTCGTGTAATGTTTCTTTATTTTTTATAGATTTTTTTTATTTCATATCCTTTTTCAATCCAAGTCGATGCTCATGGATGTGTATTTGCTCAGAAAATGTGAATCATTGATGCTATTATTTGGAAGAATCCCATACAAGTAAAGAATCATTTGTAATTTTTTTTACAAATTTTTTTTTTGTTCTTGGTTTTTCAACTTTTTTTTTCTCTAAAAGGGTGAGGCTCATGGAGGAGTATTGCTCAAAAAATATGATTCACTGATCCTTTTATTTCGAATGTATATGACCACAACTGTCAAAAATCCTACACCAATGCAACCATTGGGCCCCGGAGGCCCCACAAATGTTCCCACGAAGCTGAATGAAATTTTCATATTTTTGTCACTCAATTATTTGTAACCAAGTTATAGGAGCATATAATGAGGCTCATATCAAGAAAATAACGATATAACATAGTAGTACAACAACATTTATGCGGGCCCTCTAAGGCCCTAGGCCTGCATTTGTGTCGGATTTTCAGGTTGAAAGTGAAGAATGAAGATTTTCCCACGAGCCTGAATGAATGAATTAATTTATTTATGTCACTGAATTTTGTGTAACAACATGAAAGTCGGTGAAAATGAGGCTCATTCCCAAAAAAAATTTGTACACATAGTTTTTGCAACAAAAAAAAACCTTGTGGGCCTCTGAGGCCCAATCACTGCATCCAAGGGTTAAGGAAGGATTTAAGGAAAGAGATAAAGATTATTCGTGTATGCAACCATTCTAAACTTAAGGATGTCCGCAAAGGAAAAGTTAAGGGAATCCTCAAATTTTCCCTTAAGGATGCTTTATGCAACCGGGCCATAAACTCTGCCCATCTTCAGTGGCGGAAGTAATGAAATGGTGAATGAGAATGGAATGTACAGTATTTTACACAACAATCATTTTATTCATTCTTCATCCGCAAGCACGTGTTCCCCATGCAACATATAATAAGAGTCATTTAAAATTACGTGTTCTTGATTTTGGACGTCTCTTTCCATCTCTAATCTGATTGGTTACCTGGCATAGCAACGGCTCCTAAAGATTTCCTTAACTTTAAGGGAATCTTTATCCTTAAAGGTTGTTTATGCAACAGCACTTAAGGAAATCCTTAGCTCAGGAATTACAGCATACCTTAAGGAAAATCTTTCCTTAAAGTTAAGGGAGTTTTATGCAACCGGCCATAGTTTTTTTTCAATTGATATAATATAAAACCCTTATTAGATGGCCCCTTATTCATGCAGTAACCTTATAGTTGATGCAAGAAAAATAGAAAACAATAACCCTCGTGTACCTTTCACAAGAAAATCAATTAGCCTTCTGTGTTTATTTCCTTGAATGTATTTTTTTGTATACTTGGTCGAGGCTCATATAAGAGCTAACACATAGAACATATAATAAAGGGAGCAGGAGACAAGAGGGGGAGACAGTGGGAGGCACACTAACAGTAGGGAACAGGGACATCTGGAGATCTGTGGAAGAGACAGGGCAGGGCGAGGTACACGGGATAAACAAGATGGACACTACAGGGGATTTCAGGAAAGAAAACAGGGAATTTGAAGAAGGTCGGTTTGGGGTGGATTAACTGGATCAAGGTTTCGGATGATCAAGATCAAGGTATGCTTCTTTACAATAGCTGATTATGAAAACAGGTCGACACACGATGCCTTCTTCTTCTTTTAGTATTTAACAATGTTCTTCTTTGTAACTGACAGTCACTTAAATATAAATGTAGATTTACCTTGGGAGAAATTTACTTAAGCCGTGAAACTGAAGGGTTCAAACTTGAGACTTCATGCTTCAGTCTTGACGACGACAGGTCACTGTTTAATGTGGGAAGAACAGAATGCATTGCACGAACTTGGAAAGGATAAATTAAAACATTGTCTGCATAGTTTTGTACAAAACAATTTAATAGCTGTGTTACGAATTAGAGATTAATTTATACTTTTACTTGCATGGTAAAACGGGTGATTACATAATGCACTTTTTACAGTTATTTGAACTGCTTTTTGGAAGGGAACAAAATTATATTATTATTTTGAGTCCATAAATTTAAACTGGGGTAACAATATGATGCTTAATAAACCTACAACTCAGTCTAAGCAAACTTGTAGGATCCAATTTATGAAAGGCATTTAAGATTATATGCGTGTTGTCTGATCGCTAATCGCTATAATCGGCGGTGATCACCCACCAGCTCAAAGTTAATCTCCAATCCCCGAAGAGTGATTATCTAATGCGGATCAAAACCTAATCACAAGCGTTTACTTAACAAAAAAAACTTTTGCACATCAGCGAGGGCATGTTTAGGAGTGTGTGTCAGGCCTTGAAACAAGCATTGCTTGGCTTATAAATTGATAGCTTACATAGGACGGTGAATATGGATGCATTAGGACTTATGAGTACTTGAATTAGCTCAAGAGGAGGCAGAAGAGGATAGGAATAAAGAAGTTCACCGACGTACATTGAGAATCTTCGAGGATAGATGCAATTCTCCGGAGAAGTATGACAACATCAAATTTGTCCAGAGTTACAGACTCCAGAACTTTGTTGGATGCTAAATCTAGTGTAAGATAATCTGGATAAACCTACGATGAGGAGCAATGCACCAAATCACTCCAACAATTGTCCATGGTGCTGTGATTATGCAAGTGCATAATTTCAATTGGATGTTGTAGATATGGGTGGTGTTTCACAGGCGAATCGTTTGTTTAGTCGGCACAACTAATCTGCTGTTCATCTCCCTTAATAAAGTGCTATTTAATAGGGCGATTACCTGTGCACATACAACAATGTTTTTGTCAGAAATGAAGGGTTAGGCGTGTGTTAGCAAGCCACTAGCTAAGCGCCTTTCGTAAATTGTGTTTGTGTTAGTGTTTATCTCTCTGTTTATCTCCGACAATGTCTAATGCTCATAGAGGAGCTTGTACGATACGAAATAAATATACAAGGCAGGGACACATCAACATACTGTTACAGACGCGGTGGTGGATGTTAGTTTACCGAGCGGTTTGGTATGACCACGTCTGCACAAGTTACCCGATTATACTCGAACGTTGCCGAGTCGCGCTACGCTAGGTCAATGAAGGAAAATGACACAACGGCTGGATTAAAATGACACGACACCAGGGGTTCAGTTCTCAAGACCTCCGGAGGAGGTTATATTAGGGCGGAAGGTTAGATTACAACTACAAGAGGGACATCATAGAAAGACAGGCACTTAGACACACTTATATACCCCAACAGACGACAGATAAACGGGACAAAAGGCTGACTCACACGGGGATTGATGGCAAAGAAAGGCGGGTATCGATGGCTCCAGGTGCACCTGGGCTCAGGGCAGAATCGACTCGGTCCGGTCCAGAGATGCAGGGAGGTCACAGCGCTCGGAGGGCGACGTTCTTTCTCCAAGCTGGGGGCGCATCTGACGTCACCTCCGGTACGTGGCCGCGTATATCCGGCGGGGAGTGACACGCCCTCGGCTCGTTAGCTCCGCCCCAGATGGAATCGGCTCGTTGCTTCTCATTGGGTGCGTGCGGGGGGTTACCGGCTCCGCCCTTGACGAGGAGCTGACAGCCAGCCCCTTCGTGGTAACCCCGTGGAGCGCATGGGTAATGGCGGCTAACCGAGCCGGAGTCAGGACGCACACTCCCCGCGCGCACCGTTGTTGTTGTAGTCGTAGTTGTTGTTGTTGTTGTTTTATGGGGAAGAAGATGGGAGGAGGTATGGGAAGATCCTAAACTCACTACTGGTGCCATATAATCACATTCTGGTGCAACGAAGAGTCATAATTAATGGAAACGAGTCCTTAACTGACATAGACTAAGAATAACTAGCAAGATGTCCGAAAGTTGTCTACATGAGATGCGGTGGACCTGGGCACGACATTTAATGGGGGAAAAAGGGGAAGGTCGGTTCTACAGAGTGTTGTTTACAGACAATGGGACTAGGGAATGGGGGATTGGGGAAAGTTGGGGAGTATTGGGGAAATAGGGGAATATTTACAAGCGGATATGGAGGCCAAATTCCATATTCGCAACATTGCACCCTTCTCTACCCTCGGGGCGTCCCGACCCGATAAATTTTTACCTATTTTAGTGTGGCACTCAGATGTAGTTCCCTCTACTATTAACTCTACCCTGAGTGCGACAGTTTTACAGATATTCACAAATGAGTAAATATGTCCCCCTGCGACGTTGCACCCTTCTCCTCACAGAAACACACCCACAGGATAACCGAATTGCGGAAAGAATTCGCAAACTAAACATACAGCCGGTAGGGAGCATTATTTACAAGACTACGCTGATATTCACACTACGATCCAGGACCTGTTTTTGGAGGGACACATGCAGATGTTACGCATAGAGAGAGCACGCATGCCAGCATCGATACACCAACCCACGAGTGCTCTGTGGCCTACGGCCTTTAATAATGTGCAGAGCACCCCTTCCAAGCATCAAAAGCACCACCCCATCATGTACAGTCAGCACCATCCGGTGCACCAATAAAGTGTCTATAAATCACCGGTGGTGTCGCAGCCGGCCGATGTTCTGCCGCTGGTCTTGCCTTCGTGTGGTGCACTTGGCCTTCTTACTTCTTTAAAAAATCAAGAAAGGCGCCAACCGCGTCCATTTCTGTATTGTGGCCATCAGGGGCCAACTAAGAGTGGTTCACCTGTTTGGCATAGGTGCCACGTTGACCCATAGGTCCTTCCACGGGTGGTGCTTGGCCGCAAAAGAACTGCGGTCCATTGTGGGTGGCCACAAACATTGCGGTCCATATGGTGTATCGATCCAAGCAGCAAGCAGCGAAAGTGCAGGCCCACAACTGCGGAGCCAGCACCTCTCTCTCCTCTCTCTCTGCCCCAAAGCCAGATCCTCGGAGGTGGGAGACAAAAGAAGCAGACAAGTGAGTAAGGTGGTAAGGGCGCAAAAGTGCACGCAATACAAGATGATGCACACTGGGGGCACATGGGAACCAGGTGAGACAGGTACGTTCCTATCGTACGCCCCCCCCCCCACCAGGTAACCTACATGGCCCCTCCCTTACCCCTTACTGTATCCACAAAACACAACACTACCCATAAACATCTATTTTACAAATCAACAAACATCCCTACTGTCTTCCCCGTTCCTCCCATAAACCAAATTCGTCTTCTCTCCCTCCTAACCAATCAAATTTGCCATTTTCAACTTTCATCAAAATTTGCCATCTCCAACTCAACATCATAATTTGCTATCACCAATTCATCATCAGTCCCTCCTAGGGAGGGAGAGATGGAATCACCCCAATGTCTCATCCACGTCGTGATGCGTCTCACAAATCCTCACAGCAATTCTCATTTCCTGCACACAGAACAAAGAAAACACAGGTGTGGAGTCATCATCATCACCACAGGTAAGTGGCTGCGTATGGTGCGACAGGTTCATCCATCCTAACTATTTCCTAAATGACTTTAACAACTTTACACTACCCGGGGTCTTCCTCCGGCCAAACCATTGGCCCTCTTACACTATGGGTTCTAAAAACCAATTCCCATTGGCCAAACTGTGGTGCTTTTCAATTTGGGGTCTCACTCCCCCGATTCATCTCCCGGTGCCCTCGCACAATTTCTGGGCCGCGGCGTGTACCTCTCCCAGCGGGTCTACACACCTGCACACCTCCACCACTGCAGTTGCCTCCGAGCTTACCTGCTCCTTACCCTAACCTAACTACCTGGGGAAGGCCCTCTGGCGCTCTCCCCACTCGGTGCCCTCTCTGGCACTGGGCTACCCGGGTCCGTCCTCCGGATCCTCGGGCCCCATCCACAACTCTACCGGCTCCCAGAGCCCACCTGCGGCCTCACCTGGCCGACATCCTCACAGTGGTGGAGTGCCCAACCAACTACACACACTAACAGGCTACACGCCCAGCCATTTCCACGACACTAATGCACCCATCCACAACACCATTCTGCAACCGCACCACAAATGCCAATATCCAACCACAATTTACCTGTACCCTCTACCTAACACTTACACTACCCGCCCCGGGTACTCGTGAAAGGGGTCCACTCTTCCCCCATCCACACCTTCGCACCATGCACACCACTCCGTACCACTTACTCCAACTCTCTCCACACACCTGTACTTGCACACCTGTGCTCTCATTCTTGGTGCTGCCTGCACCCTTCTCTCCCCAAGCGCATTCGCGCTGATCCACACACTCATTACTCACACACTGCTCCACACACCTGTCCAGTTGCACACCTGTGCAATCACACCTGTTCCATCCTCACACACACACGGCATCATCTCATCTAACTACTCCCCTCTGAAACTTGCGCTTCCCAGTCGTCCCTTTAACCTATTGCGCTCCCTCGTCATTATTATCCTTACTAATCTACCTGCGTCCCCACTACAGGTATCAGTCACTATCTAACCTTAACGTCACCTAATGTCATCTTCTAGGTCCCTACACACATATAACCTAACCCACCCGGGCTAGTTTTCACTGCCATACACCCCATAAGCTATTGCTCCTTTGCCCCCATATGGGAAGGGTGGCAGGGATGCCAGCCTTACCCACCGGGCCCATCGCTCACTACCAATTTTGCACATCAAATTTCAACAAATTAAAAATTTGCCAATCGCTACCCATCATCTGCCAATCACTACTGCCAATCCTTTGCCAATCACCAAATTTTGTTTTTTTTTCTAATTTTGGGTCCAAAACACTAACCTCATCACCCAGTCTACTCACTAATGCCTCTCGGTGCGCCAATCCCTGTCCAAAGCCCGGCTTCGTAAAGCCAAGCCATGGATGCGGGTTGTTTGGTGCCAGCGGCTGGACACGTCCGGCACTCGGTGCAGGGACGGGGGCTTACCCGGGCCGAGATCCCACGCACCATCTCGGCGTGGAGCCATCCAATGTCCCGATCTCGACCTGCCGGAATGCCTCAACAAAAGGTGGTCGCCATGACGACCCTTTCTATCGGGCTGCCCGCTCCGCCTAGTGGAGCACGGACGCGGCCGTTCAAAGCGAGGCCCAGCACGCACCGAGGGCCCGATTCGGCTATAAGTCGTTCTAAACTCTACCCCGTCTAACGTCGATGCTTCACCTGGACGCTTACACCCCGCAGCCCGTTCCTTGCTCACACATCCAGCCGTGCCCATGCTCCTTGTACCGTTCCTTACACCCCCAGGTACACCCATTCCACTCACAGCCTTGGTCACACACCTGACCACCGAACACTTTGGCACACATTCGTTCGTAGCACACCTCACCAAAACACCTCTTCGCGCCCCCTCCTCGGTCACCTCCTCTGTGACAATCACAGGTGTGCTCTCATTCGCACACCCAACCCAGTGCCTCACCACCAACTCCAGCGTGCATTCCCACTCACGCTCTACCATTCCAGGTGTGCATCCTTCCATCCCAGGTGTACATCCTCGCTCACCTGTCACAACCAACTCACTCTCCTTGTCACTCTCACTACTCTCACCTCCATTCTTGACAGCGCACTCACCCTTACTCTTGACAGCGCACTCTTTCCTCATGCACCTGCCCGTCACACACCTTTCTCGCGCACACTCTCCCGTTACACCCTCTGTAACACTCACCACAGGTGGACATTCTTCCTTGCTTCTGACAGCGCACTCTTTCCTCATGCACCTGTCCGCCACACACCTTTCTTGCGCACACTCCTGCGCACACTCTCCCGTCACACCCTCTGTAACACTTACCACACCGCGCTTCCATGTGCTCCCTCGCACACGCGCTACGACCGACTCATTCTCGCCAGCACCCTCACTCCTTGGCACACACTTTTTCCTCACACACCCCAGAGTCGGACTTTCTTGCACACCTCCTTTTTCGCACACCAGACCAGTCGCACACTTCACCAACGGCCTCTCACGAACACCCGGGTCCATCTCGACCCCCAAGCTTCTTAAATCCCCTGGCGCATCATACGCACGACCATATTGGTCACCACTTACACCGGGTCCTCTTCCTCTTCGCTTCTCCTCCATCACCTGCGAATCCCTCATCCGGTTAATGAGCACATCATCACGATCCAAACACAGACTTCGGACCAATTCTTTTATCTCCTCTTTTATCTCTTTCTTATCCCCTCTCCGTCGCTTCTTAATTTCGCTCATCCCTTCTTCCACTTCTTCTAATTTGTGCTTCACCTCTTTTATTCCCTGGTATGTCTCCTCAAGCTCGTCCTCCAAGGCTACCTTGACCGTTTCCATGTGCGTCCTCACCTGCCGGTCCTTCGTTTCCATTACCTCTATCACCTCGTCCAACCTCGTTGTCAGTCCCTCACGTACCATCTGACATTCCCTCTTCGTCGCTACCAAGTCATTTTTTAGGTCATTTTGTGTCGCTTTTAAACCTCCTATTACCGCTGTGTTCTTCTTTACCTGGTCCGTTAGTTCTTTTTGTCCCTCCGTCAGCTGTTCCACCTCCTGCGTCAGGTCCTCTATGCCCCCTTGTAACTTTACAGTCCCCTTTCTCACCTCCTTCTCCATGTGCTCCTTACAGTGCCTCACCTCCTCGCGCACTCCTCCGACCGCCTCACTCACTCCTCCTCTGATCTCCTCCCCCATCACTTGCATCTCCTGCCCAGATGCCACCCTCATCTGCTCCATTTCCTCCCTGTGAGCATCCAGTTTGGTTTCTACCCCCATTCTGACCCCCTCTATCTGCTGCCCCATTTGGTTAACTTCCCTTTCCGCTTGGTCCCTCATGTCCCTCAATTTGCCTTCCATTCTGTTTTCTAACCCCTCTAACCCCTGTTGCATCCCTTCCATTTGATTCTCTTGAGCGGCCATTCTGTTTTCTACCCCCATTAACCCATTTCTCACCTCTTTTATCCCGTTGTCTAACCCCTCAAAATTATTGTCTAACTTCCCAAATTTCTTGTCTAACTCCTCAAAATTATTGTCTAACTTCCCAAATTTCTTGTCTAACTCCTCAAAATTATTGTCTAACTTCCCAAATTTCTTGTCTAACTCCTCAAAATTATTGTCTAACTTCCCAAATTTCTTGTCTAACTCCTTAAAATTATTGTCTAACCCCTCACCGGTACCCCTCGCTTCGTCCCTCATTACCCCCATTTGGTTTCCCATTACCCCCATTTTTGCTTCTAGCCTCTCCATAAGGGCCCCCATTTGCAACATAAAAAGGTTCGGATCCACCAGGGGCGCTGCCACGGTCGCGGGCGCGGTGACCAGCGAGGCGCCATTTTGCGCGTCTGCTACCCTCGCTGCTTCGCTCTCCTCGCGTCCCTCAATTTGGTCCTGGACCGACCCTGCCTCACTCTCCACTACCGGACCCCAGCCGACTTGGTCTGCCATAGCGCGACTTTCAAAATTCGGGTTTTTATTTCCGTATAACAAAATCAAATTTCGCCGTTATAATTTCGTCGAGCGCAGTAAACGCGCTCCGGATCGATTCTACCTCCCAAAGTTTGGGCCTAACAAATTTAGTCCCGGGTTCGAATTCCACTCCTCGACACCAATTGTTACAGACGCGGTGGTGGATGTTAGTTTACCGAGCGGTTTGGTATGACCACGTCTGCACAAGTTACCCGATTATACTTGAACGTTGCCGAGTCGCGCTACGCTAGGTCAATGAAGGAAAATGACACAACGGCTGGATTAAAATGACACGACACCAGGGGTTCAGTTCTCAAGACCTCCGGCGGAGGTTATATTAGGGCGGAAGGTTAGATTACAACTACAAGAGGGACATCATAGAAAGACAGGCACTTAGACACACTTATATTAACCCCAACAGACGACAGATAAACGGGACAAAAGGCTGACTCACACGGGGATTGATGGCAAAGAAAGGCGGGTATCGATGGCTCCAGGTGCACCTGGGCTCAGGGCAGAATCGACTCGGTCCGGTCCAGAGATGCAGGGAGGTCACAGCGCTCGGAAGGCGACGTTCTTTCTCCAAGCTGGGGGTGGGGGCGCATCTGACGTCACGTCCGGTACGTGGCCGCGTATATCCGGCGGGGAGTGACACGCCCTCGGCTCGTTAGCTCCGCCCCAGATGGAATCGGCTCGTTGCTTCTCATTGGGTGCGTGCGGGGGGTTACCGGCTCCGCCCTTGATGAGGAGCTGACAGCCAGCCCCTTCGTGGTAACCCCGTGGAGCGCATGGGTAATGGCGGCTAACCGAGCCGGAGTCAGGACGCACACTCCCCGCGCGCACCGTTGTTGTTGTAGTCGTAGTTGTTGTTGTTGTTGTTTTATGGGGAAGAAGATGGGAGGAGGTATGGGAAGGTCCTAAACTCACTACTGGTGCCATATAATCACATTCTGGTGCAACGAAGAGTCATAATTAATGGAAACGAGTCCTTAACTGACATAGACTAAGAATAACTAGCAAGATGTCCGAAAGTTGTCTACATGAGATGCGGTGGACCTGGGCACGACATTTAATGGGGGAAAAAGGGTAAGGTCGGTTCTACAGAGTGTTGTTTACAGACAATGGGACTAGGGAATGGGGGATTGGGGATAGTTGGGGAGTATTGGGGAAATAGGGGAATATTTACAAGCGGATATGGAGGCCAAATTCCATATTCGCAACAATACCTTTAGATGAATAACACAAACATCATAAGACTGGTAAAATCAACAGTATCTGGGATTTGAACCTGGGTTTTCCAGCATTATGAGCTCAGTGGTCAAATGGGAATACCAAACGGCCCAACTAATCCTTTACACAAATGTCACACAAAATTCCCCCAAAATAGTTGATGATTGAATTCAGTTAGCCGATATGTAAATCCCATTCAAATTTCAAGTCAATCGGATGAAAATTGAGGATTTTAGAAATTTGGAAAAAAAATTGGTTGACCTTTGGCATATGTTGACCTTCTGACCCCAAAAATATATAGGATTTTGTCGGACCACTAACTCTATCGTTTGGTGAAGTTTTGTGAAGATCGGTTTAGAATTGCGACCTGTAAGCAAGTATAAGTGAGCGGGCAGACAATCACACGCACGTGCGCACATACACACACACACACACACACACACACACACACACACACACACACACACACACACACACCAACAAAATTTTTGACAAGTAACAGATGAAAAATCACTCTTAGAGCGACACTTGGCAAAACAGAACAAAGTAGAATGGCACTCAGTAGGGCATCCTTTTGACCTCAAAAATAATTAGTGGTTGAATTCAGTGACCTGATATGCAAATCGCCTTCAAAGTTTAAGTTAATCTGATGAAAATTGACAATTTTAGAAATTTGGACTTTGTTGACCTTTTGGCCTATGTTGACCTTTTGGCCTATGTTGACCAAAATCCTATTCAATTTTCAAGTCAATAGGATGAAAATTGAGGATTTTAGAAATTTGAAAAAAGGGGTTGACCTTTGGCCTATGTTGACCTTGCGACCTATGTTGATGAAAGAAATAGTTAGTGGTTGTATTCAGTTAGCTAATATGAAAATCCTATTCAAATTTCAAGTCAATCGGATGAAAATTGAGGATTTTAGAAATTTGAAAATAAGTAGTGGGCCTTTGGCCTATGTTGACCTTGTGACCTATGTTGACGTCAAAAATAGTTGTTGGCTGAATTCAGTTAACCGATATGAAAATCCCATTCAATTTTCAAGTCGATCAGATGAAAATTGAGAATTTTCAAAAATTCAAAATTGTTGTTGAGCTTTGGCTTATGTTGACCTTTTGGCCTAAGCTGATCGCAAAAAATAGTTGGTGGTTGAATTCAGTTAGCCGATATGTAAATCCTATTCAAATTTCAAGTCAATCGGACTAAAATTGAGTATTTTAGAAATTTGAAAGAAAAAGTGGTTGACCTTTGGCCTATGTTGACCTTTTGGACTAGGCTAATCTCAAAAATTGTTGGTGGTTGAAGTCAGTGAGCTGATATGAAAATCGCATTCAAATTCAAAGTCAATCGGATGAAAATTGAGGATTTTAGAAATTTGAAATTGTTGTTGACCTTTGGCCTATGTTGATCTTTTGGTCTATGCTGATCTCAAAAATAGTTGCTGGTTGAAAAATAGTTGGTGAGCCGATAAGTAAATCCTTTTCAAATTTCAAGTCAATCAGATGATAATTGAGGATTTTAGAAATTTGAAAAAGGTGGTTGACCTTTGCCCTGTGTTGACCTTTTGGCCTATGCTGATCTCAAAAATAGTTGGTGGTTGAATACAGTAAGCCGATATGTAAATCCTATTCAAAATTCAAGTCAATCTGATGGAAATTGAGGACTTTAGAAATTCAAAAAAGTGGTTGACCTTTGGCCTATGTTGACCTTTTGGCCTCTTGACCTCAAAATTATATAGGATTTTGTCAGACCATGAACCCTACCATTTTCTGAAGTTTCGTGAAGATCAGTTTTAAATTGTGACCTGTAGGCAAGTATAAATGAACGGACAAACACATACACACACACACACACACACACACACACACACACACACACACACACACACACACACACACACACACACACACACACACACACAGACACACACACCGGAGTGATCAACATACATGCAAAAAAAAAAAATTCCAAGTAATAAACCGACAGACAGACAAAAGGACTGAAGTGCAATACCCTCTCCTCTGGCCAGGGTAATAAGGGTGGCAAAACTGACCCTCCCAAATACAGATGGGTCAGCATTCTCCTACATCATCAACAAAGTAATGGATTAATCATTAAAGCAAACCTCAAGAATCATCTATTTTCAGATAAGTGTGATCATATTAGTCCTGTATAGATTGTTTGGGCCTGAGAATTAAATTTGGCTTGAGAGGTAGTTTGGATATTTGTAAAGTACTCACTTGTCTTGTCAAAAGTTTAATGGTCCTTACGATTGGTTGTTTTTTGCTCAACATTCAGCGACTTTGCCTTATGGTGAAATTATACCATTCCTCTTACCCTCTTCCACATCAAACATTTTGTTTCTATCATATACTGGCCCAAGCAAGGCATTACTGTGGAAGCAACTTGCTAGATGCAATCTTCTACACCTCGGAGATCCTGGGATACCAAGGATGCAACACCAAGATCAAGGTTTCAGTGGGGCCTGTGATTGACAGGGGATGGAGCTGTGGAAATGGGATAGACCCAGGTGATGGGGGCTGGGGTTGTAGGGGATTCTGACTGAAACGCAGGTGGCTCTATGACTTTTGAAGATCAGCAAGCCATGAAGAAATGTTATTATATTGGTTCTTTGTAGGTTTTGTGATTGTTTTTCATGGGTTACCACCCCATTGGTATTGCAAGTGTTACCCAATCTGCCAACCGTTACAAGACACAATTCATTCCTTATAGTAAAGGCATCTCTTGGCCCTGACTTTGCGATAATAGCTTCATGAGGCTAAGTGAGCAACTATCATCGTCTTCCAGGTAAGGTACTACATGTCGTAGCTCTTTTGGTACTACAGTGTGGTCACCATTGAACTGTCCAGCATGAGTCTGATTCCCGATGGAGTACGATTAAGCTAGAAATTGCCATTCTATTGTAGGGTGAGCAAGAGCATCTCTTCCTGAAGCACGGCATATAGCCGATTGCCTTGTATCCATTTCTCTTGGAAACTTGGAAGCTTCCTTGGTATTTATATTCAAGCGTTTACCATTTTTGCACTGGCACCTTTGCTTCTGGTCACTGCATAATTATCATGAGCTGGCAAGATTACTGGGGTGTGGATTGACATGGGCTTAATAATAGGAGAAATGGCCGACTCATACTCAACTTCTCCTTGCATTTTCTTGTAACTATTTATTTGAGCAATGCACCGGCACGACAGGGCCTCAAACTCAAGACCCTAAGATCTTAACCGTTAAGCCAACACCAGGCTACAGCCTAACTAGAAATTGGTTTAAGCTCAGGACTTGCTTTAAACACGCACAGTGGGAAGGTCCATGACTACTCAAAATTTTCACAACTTTATAGGATTCCAAAAAATAAGCATTTCAAATCAAACTAGAACGCCACTCAATAGAGCGCATACTCCCGCCGTGGGTTTAGTTGGAATAATACGTTTTGTTTAACATCCCCTCTCCCCAAAACAATAAATGAAAAAGAAAGTAGGCCCTAACTGTCAGAGAATTTATTTTGATATATCTCGGAATTAGAGGAGAAAAACATCATTTAAGAATAAGAATAAAAGCTTTAATGCAGTAAAGCAGAAAAAATCTTTCCCAAAAAAATTTCCAAAAAAAATTCCTGAATCCGGAATAATATCCTGAGCTTCACCAAAAACTAATCAATTCTTCCTTATCCCAAGGGAAATCATCCCACCAACCTTCATCCAAATCCGTTCAGAACTTTTCCAGATATATTGTTCACAAACACACGGACACACGAACATACAAACACACATACACGGACGGACACGATCGAATGCGTTACTCCCTGGCGGGAGTAATAAACCTGAAAATCGCAGAGCCAGAACCAGAATTATTTATTTGGTCTGGGAAGCCCATGCGAGGTTTCTTCTTCTTCCGCCTCTCGCAACCCTGGGTGAATATGCGATCTTTTTTTTAAAAGTTGGAATTTTGCCAAATCTGTTTTATTCGTTTGTTAATATACCTCAGCCATTGACAAATCTGGAACTAAGTCTTTATACGTTCATCAAATACTGACACCGCGAATGACATTCGCTGAGCTAAATGTTGATATCTCTTCTGAGGTAAAAACAAACAAACAAACAAACAAACAAAAAACAGTTTTAAAGCATTATACATATCAAACGATACCTTTTATGAAACGGGGAAACCTAATACACATTTTGGTGGTTTTAAAATGACAGAATATGTCTTTATTAGAAAAAAAAATGAACATTGAAGACGACGCTGCTAAAAAATACACTGCTCTAACGCATAACTACGAGTTTAAACTACATTTACAACAAATATGAAAACTATTTTCATATCACAATGTTAAATATAGAATATATAGAAGATAATGTTAAAAAAAAATGAGCCCTATCTTTCAATGGTAAAAAAATCCTTCAAAAAATTCCTGGATCCGGAATAATATCCTGAGCTTCACCAAAAACTAATCAATTCTTCCTTATCCCAAGGGCAATCATCCCACCAACTTTCATCCAAATCCGTTCAGAACTTTTCCAGATATCTTGTTCACAAATACACGAACACACACACACACACACACATGGACACGAGTGAATGCATTACTCCCTGGCGGGAGTAATAACTGACCAAATACAGCACTGGAGAATTATGAGGAACCCAAATGGACAAAGATGTAGTCATTTGGAGGACCCTGGAAAGGATTTGGGTTTCGGCTGCTACTCCTCTGCCATCAACCCCATCCAAGCGCAACCAAGTGCACCTTACAAAAACTATTTGCAAGACTCACCCCTCCATAGACAAAGAAAAAGAAAGAAAGGAGAGATGGCGGACAAGGAGAAACCACATACACCAACAGACAGCAAGCACACACACACACACGCACACACACACACACACACACACACACACACACACACACACACACTCTCTTAAGATGGTCTTTGTGATGATTGTGAACCCAAATAGAGAGAGATGTAGAGTGTAAGTTTCAGGCACAACCATAATTCAAAGGAAGCTGTAGGGATGGTTTGACATGACAATTTATTGTGACCATCCCTATATCCGTTTACATTTAAAAAAAAGTTTTTTTATTTACTATAGATGTTTATTTACTGTAGATGTTACTTCAATACAACTCATCCTTCTCTTGTATGCAGCATGTGGCCACTCGTTGCATAATTGAAAAGGAGTGCAGCTGTTCTGCTAATGCAGTGCCCCTTGTCAGTTAGGAGAGTAATTTTTGGAATTTAACCAGGGTGTGGCAACAGCTATTCTTCGTTGAAAACCACCATGAGATATTTAACGTCCACCGACTAATGCTAACGGACACCCGGTCTAACATCAATTTGAGTAAAGACACTTTGTGATGCAACATCCTGAATACAAAGCACCAATCTGACAGTTTAAAGTGGGGTCGGCAATCGATCCCTGACCAGACACATCAAAGGTACGTGTACGAGTAGTACCTGCTCATCATCCTATCAGGACCTATCAGGAATACACGTTGTATGGAAATACAGTGTCTACATATATATAAAAGACTTTTGTATTTATTTCTCTGTCACACAGTAAGTGACCTCACATTCATGGTAGTGACCTCACGTTCGTCACTGAAGAGGGAACACACACAATATCAGTGTTGGCGCCATTCGCCATTTTGTTTCCACTCAGGAAAGGTGAATTTAGGCCATCCAAAACTTTTACCACACGTATCTAAACTTGGGTTGATTGCATGACCATTCCGGTTGTTTTCACAATAATAACGCTTGAGGTGAGACGTCAGTAATTTTTATTTGCATTAAAAATATATATATGACTGAGTAATTTTACTCAGTCATTCGAATTTACGTTATCACTTTGACAATAAATATATTTCTAAAATAATCATAGCCGGCGAAGCCGGTGTTGAGAATAAACGCGTACGTATTATGTTGAGAACCAGATTATGCTGGACCACTTGGCTTGAGAATTCCAAAGCTTCAACGCACCAAATCGCTCAATGGAGGCCGCCATCGTCCAGATGCGGAAGTATGCATAAAAATTTTGAGAAAAAGTTCAATAGGAGTTTGTTTCATCCGTCTTTGTTTGATTCACATTCTTATGCACCTGTAATGTGTAATTAAAATACTTTAAGACCAACCTCGGCTAGCAACGGGCCTGGTTATCTTCAACGAAAATCGTCACCAAACACCGGAACCAATGAGATTCGAGCATTTGAAAAAATATTTCAAAAACCAAATCACTCAATGGAGGCCGCCATCTTCCGGAAGTGGAGGTATGCATAAAAAAATTGAAAAAGGTTCAATAGGAGTTTGTTTCATCCATCTTTGTTTGATTCACAATCGAATGCACCTCTAATTTGTAATTAAAATACTTTAAGACCAACCTCGTTATCTTCAACGAAAATCGTCACCAAACACCGAAACCAATGAGATTCGAGCATTTGAAAAAATATTTCAAAGACCAAATCACGCAATGGAGGCCGCCATCTTCCGGATGCGGAAGTATGCATAACAAAATTGCGAAAAAGTTCAATAGGAGTTTGTTTCACCCGTCTTTGTTTGATTCACAATCTTATGCACCTCTAATTTGTAATTAAAATACTTTAAGACCAACCTCGTTCCCCGGGCCCGCATGGGCCCTGGTTATCTTCAACGAAAATCGTCACCAATTACCGGAACCAATGAGATTCGAGCATTTGAAAAAATATTTCAAAGACCAAATCACGCAATGGAGGCCGCCATCTTCCGGATGCGGAAGTATGCATAACAAAATTGCGAAAAAGTTCAATAGGAGTTTGTTTCACCCGTCTTTGTTTGATTCACAATCTTATGCACCTCTAATTTGTAATTAAAATACTTTAAGACCAACCTCGTTCCCCGGGCCCGCATGGGCCCTGGTTATCTTCAACGAAAATCGTCACCAATTACCGGAACCAATGAGATTCGAGCATTTGAAAAAATATTTCAAAAAAGCTTATTACCGAAATTTCGGACGCTGAAAACGGCGTCAAATATTCTAAAATTGACGAAGAATTATTTTTTAGAAATCTCGCGGCCGCAGGGGATAGTTTTTCACGGCCGGAAATATCCGAAGTTGAGATGGAATTCACCGCATTAATCAAGAAGGAAATTATATAAATTTTAATCTCATCCAGAATGCAAATGGTGTCATTTTGAACTAGGTACGGTACCTACTACACCTACCTACAACCAACTACCGAACCTACTGATGCCATAGTGATGGGTAAAATAGTGGCAAGAGGCTTTGGCTTCGCCGGCTCATTGTGGCTTTGCAGTCGGGTACTAGTACTTTTCTTTACGAAAGAAAAGTAAATCCACAAGCCTGTGAGTTATATTCTTTACAACTGTGCTGTGATGGTGAGGGCTCGGGGAGGGTACTCTTGGTCCCGTCAAATGGCGTTGCTTTACGCCAGTGGATAATCATGGCGGCTGCTACAAGGAGTTGTGCAATTTACGATCATTAATACATTTTATTACTGCTGTCAAAAAAAATAACTGCTAGAAATTATAATGCTTTATTTTGTTTACTCTTGAAAACTGACACGAAATCCCAGGGACATCTAGATTGACAAGATTAAATGGAAGCCAAAAGAAGAGGAAAACATGAGCGTTTACATATTTCGCCTGTGATTTATTTCCCAACAGTTAATGAAAAATTATTCCAAGCAAAACCTTATATGAAACAAGTCTCTCCGACTGCTCAAATGATGTTTGGGCAATGACAACAGAAGCGATTAAAATTGAAAATCGAGTTGAACAGCAATTGCTGTGACCAGCACGTCATTTCACATGTTTAACGTTAGTTGTGTGACAAGCATGCAAGCAACAACCCTCCTATTCAAATTATTGAGGTTTATGTGGATTTTGGGGGTGTGGAGGAGGAATATGGGCAGCACTGCCTTTTATGAGCAGCATTCAAAAGCTGCTCTGAGGGTATGAACACTGGAGTCACACATGGACTCGAACAGGTGAGGCAGGCATATTGCCCCCCGAATTGTGTGCTCAGAATGCCAAGCAGACCAAATCAGACGTTGTATAGGTAATCCATGCAAGCGATTACGAGTGAACATCTCTCCATCATGAGAACAAGTGACCAAGTTATAAACAGATTTTTTGAAAACGTTGCAGTTTCCACCCAGAGAGCCACACTTTCAGCAAGTTCTCAACGAACAGAGACAGACAGAAATGAAATGCTGCAGACCAGGAAGCAGGAATTTGGAACTTCGCCAAGGTAAGGACATGTAGATCTGCCGAGGCAGTTTTTCTTTGACTCGGGGGCACAATCCTGGACGGGTCGCCACTCCGACGCAGGATACTCGAATGGCTCATTCTTCCCAGTAAGCCAAGACTCATTTTGCCTACCTGGGAAGAAGGATGATGAGGCTGAGTCTACCCATCTGGTGTTAGAAATAACAGCACAATAGGAGCCCAAACTCAGGACCCTGAGATCTTAAACCAGTCACCACAACCGTTAAGCCAACAACACGCTTGGCACACACAGACACACTGGCCTACCTTAAAATTTATCGTGGGGTTAAAAAAAATTAAAAATATTTCGTGGGATTATCGTAAATTCAAACAGTCACAACTAGGTGTTAATTAACAGATGGGACAACCGTTTTACTCTATAGTGCAAAGTTTTGAATTGGATCGTATTTTTTTGAGAATCAGAGGTTCACCACTCTGAGCCGTCTCACCAGTTCATTTAAAACTTCAAAACATCGAATAATAAAATAATATAAAGGGTGGCCCAAAAATCAGGAGCCAGAGAGACCTCTTGATTTCTTTGTGGGGGACATCTCAGGTTTGTGTGAGATGTACATTGACCTTCCCAGAAACGGATCAATTGAAGGAAAAATCATACCTGAGATGGCATAAATAATGTCCAAACATCTTGTGTAAGTGGATTCGAAAAGAACCTGCAAGTTAATGTCCAACAATTGGAACGTTTACTGTAACTTACTCGATCAGCGGTAATCTCACATGCTAATAAATTAATAAATATATTGTCTTTACAATCAAAAAGTCCTTACATTTTTTACCCTCGCCAGAATTGTTAGGGTATTGCACTTGAGACCGTTTATTTGTTTGTCCGTTTGTCTGTGTTTGTCCGCACAGAATCTATATAATAATACCGTAAGGACTCGACTTTGTTATCCCTTTTACATTAATAAAGTTAAATGGAGTGACGTTGCGATACTTGGGGTGCGTTGCATAAATCCTCGTAACTCAGAGAGGTGTAGCAGGTGGCGAGACGGAAGGAAGCTTAAAGATAACGAGCTGAAACAGATGCCTAAGTCACACATGGGTGGATATTTTGGCGACTGCCGGCGATCAAGATTTTTCGGCAACTACTGGCGATTTCGGGTGGTCAAATATGGTCAGGCGGCAGTATGGCGACTGCAGGCGGCCACATTGCGACTGCATTGCGACGACGCCCCGAGTGGGATGGCGACTGTTGAAGATCGACGACGACTGCATTGCGGATGCACGGCGGCAGCGTGGCGACAGTCTGGCGGCTAGATTACGACCGATGGCGGATCGCGGCGACTGCATTGGGGCCGGGTGGCGGTTTACTCCGATGTCCGCAAGACTGCAATAAGACCGCCGGCGATTGGAGACGATTCACACAACTTTTTAAATCTTTATTTCTCTATTTTACATTTCACTTTATTCATTTCAATGATGTTTGTACAATGACATGAAGCATAAAGATGTTTGATGTACAATAAGAAAGTTAATAAAGATGTATCATTGCAATGTAATAATCAAACTTTTCTGCAGGGAGAGAGAATGGAAATAAAGTCCAACAAATTATTTCCACTGGTCCCAAGTCCCATAAATAAAGTTTCCAAAGGACCAAAGTCCCAAAATTAAAGTTCCCAAAAGTCCCAAGTCAAAACAATAAAGCCATATCCTTGTCGGCACCACAGGACCTCACTCCACGGAGACCCTCACACCATCCTGTCTTGCCATGGAATCGTGGTATGTCGTAATGCAGTCGCCAGGCAGTCGTATCTCTGTCGCCAGTGGCCGTAATTCGGCCGCCACTAGTCCTACTGCTGTCGTCGTCAGTCTCCCATAGCCGCAGGGGAGACGTGGCAGTTCTTCTGTAGTCGATATGCAGCCGCAACAGTGTCGGCCCGTAGTCGGGAAGATGCCGCAGGAAGGCCGTATGGCATTCGCATCTCTGCCGTGCTAGCTGGTGGGGTGATTGCGGAAGACTATGAGCGACTGGGTTGCGGCCGCTTTACGCTCTTATTACGGATACCGACGACAGCATGGCGGTTCCATCACGACAGCATGGCGGATTTTTTTCGAGTGCGACTGAGCGCGCCGTTTTTAAACATTTAAAAAAATATTTGGCCCCTTTGCGGCTCTTGCCGACTGCAGCCGACCTGGGGAGGATAACCACGACTACAGGCGACCGTCCATTACGGTTTCATTATGATTGTCGGCGGGTGGTGGCGATTTTTCCAGTCGCCAGTAGTCGCCGACAAATCCGCCTATGTGTGACTTAGGCAAGACGAACGATATGTCAATCCCTTTCTACACCGAACGGCAATAAAAGTATGAGAGTGGGAAGGCATGGCCTGAGCACTTCGAGCAGAGAGGACTGATTGGACTTAACTTAAAGAGAAAAAATTGGAGCTTAACGGAAGAAGAAGATCCCATGAGCGCTCCCCTATGCCATCCATAATGGTACACTCTATCCATACACCACATCCTCCCTTCCGTGGATGTTCCACGGGTTTCACGTCTTTATCGTCATTTTAATAAAGTTAAATGGAGTGACGTTGCGATACTCGGGGTGCGTTGCATAAATCCTCGTAACTCAGAGAGGTGTAGCAGGTGGCGAGACGTAAGGAAGCTTAAAGATAACGAGCTGAAAACAGACGAACGATATGTCAATCTCTTTCTACACCGAACGGAAATAAAAGTATGAGAGCGGGAAGGCATGGCCTGAGCACTTCGAGCACAGAGGACTGATTGGACTTAACTTAAAGAGAAAAAATTGGAGCTTAACGGAAGAAGAAGATCCCATGAGCGTTCCCCTATGCCATCCATAATGGTACACTCTATCCATACACCACATCCTCCCTTCCGTGGATGTTCCACGGGTTTCGGCTAGTAAATATGATTTTCTCTGCAACCGTTGGTCCGATCGACAGGAAATTTTCACCATAGGTGCAACTCCACCTGTAGAATGTTTTGATGATAACTATGACGTCATAGGTCACGTGGTTCAGCCGCCATATTGGAAAAACCGAAAACATTTGCACCTCGATATCTCCAAATGCGCTGCATAGAAAAAATTGAGACATGGCTCATTGAAAGAAAATATGTTAATGATGATGTCATAGGTGCCTCCATTATGACGTCATAATTCGACAATTACAAAACTTCATCCGATCAAGATGAAATTTCTTGAGCATAATCTAGGAATAAATTAGTTTAGAAAAAAATAATCATGACGTCATCGGTTACGTGGTTCGGCCGCCATATTTGTTTTAACACAAAAGCCTTAAAAACCACTGAAAATACATCCTGGCGAGGGTTTGCAATCTCTGATTGCTCTTTTTCTTCTTTACTTTATATAACATGTTAATCCCTGCAGCTCCGGACTTTTGGGCCGTCCTGTATATTACAAATACTGCATATTGGCACTCGTTTGCATTCCAGGTGTTGATCTTGCATTATTTAGGACATTTGAAGGCTACTGATTTATGGTACAATTATAATTTTCTTCTTATTCATTAATACTACATTTATTCCCACGTTATTGTGGGGTTGGCGGTGGGAGGCGTGGGTTGGTGGGGGGGGGGGAGTTTTTGGCACGTCTTTCACGAACCGGCTGGGAAGGTACAACTAAGTAGTTTGCCAAGAAATTTGGAATTTGTTCATCGTTCATGGTGCGGGACGCTGAGCTTGACTTCCATCCCAGGGACGGCATAGGCACCTTGATTAATAACCTTGCCTGTGAAACGCCAGGATTGCAGTTTATAGCGAAGTCGGGATTCAAACCCAGGCTAAACAGCTTAGATGTGAGTGGATGTACTTTTAACCCATACTGCCAGCCCATGGTGCATTTACAAAACCACCTATATTTATTACCTCCGCCACCAAAGGTGGATGGAGGTTATGTTTTCACCCCTATCTGTCTGTCTGTTTGTCTGTTTGTTACTTAGCAAAAAAAATAAAAAATTCCAAGTATGTTGATCACTCCAGTTTGTGTGTTTGTCTGTCTGCTCACTTATACTTGCCTACAGGTTACAGTTTTTAACCGATCTTCACGAAGCTTCACCAAATGGTAGAGTTCGTGGTCCGACAAATTCATATATATTTTTAAGGTCAAAAGGACAAAAGGTCAACATAGGCCAAAGGTCTCCCCTGTTCTCAGTTTGAACAGTTTGGAATACTGTTCTCCCCTCTGGGCCGGTGCTCCTGCCTCACACCTAGCTCGGCTTCACGCTGTTGAAACCAAAGCTTTCAGAATCATTGGAATTTCCCGCGATGAAGCTGATTCTGAGGGACTTTCACTCACTCACCGTAGGCAGGTTGGTGGTCTTTCTGTCTTCTACCGACTCCTCTCCGGCCTTGCTCCCCCCAGCTCTCTCTGTGCTGTGTCCCCCAAATATTCCTACAGGTCGCACAAGATCTGCCAGCAACCCTCTTATGGTGAAACTGCCAAAATCTAGGCTCTCTGCTCACCTTCACTCTTTCATTCCCCTTTTCTCCCGCCTCTGGAACAAACTCCCCCACTCCCTTCAATCCCACTCCTCCCTCCAGGTCTTTAAAACGGCTGTTCACCACCATCTCTTATCTTCCCCCATCCAAAACCTTGAACTTTTCTACCCCCCTAATTCACCACAGATCCACTTTTTTGAAATACCGACTTCTTTCCTGGAAGGCCTAGCAGTGTCCACGTGTTTTTTGTTTTTTTTTACCTCTCCCACCCCCCCTTCCCATGCCTTCTCCCCCCCCCCCCCCCAAGCCCTCTCCCTCCCACAGATCTCCTGATGTCTCTGCTCTCCATCTTGTTCTCCTGCTCCCTTTATCATGTGTTTTATGTTTTATGTGTTAGTTTGTCTTTTTTGTGATCAATGTTAGCTCTTGCACGAGCCTCGATCTTGTATAGAAAAAAGGGAAAAAATAATAATTCAAATTTCTAAAATCCTCAATTTTCATCCGATTGACTTGAAATTTGAATAAGATTTACATATCGGCTAACTGAATTCAACCACCAACTATTAAAGGAATCAGCATCGGCCCAAAGGTCAACATAGGCCAAAGGTCAACAACAATTTCAAATTTCGAAAATCCTTAATTTTCATCCAATTCACTTGAACTTTGAATGGGATTTATATATCAGGAAACTGAATTCAACCACCAACTATTTTTGAGATCACCATTGGCCAAAAGAGCAACATAGGCCAAAGGTCAACAACAATTTCTAATTTCTAAAATCCTCAATTTTCATCCGATTGATTTGAAATTTGAATAGGATTTTCATATCAGTTAACTGAATTCAACCACCAACTATTTTTGAGATCAACATAGGTCATAAGGTCAACATAGGCCAAAGGTCAACCCCTTTTTTGAAATTTCTAAAATCCTCAATTTTCATCCGATTGACTTGAAATGTAAATAGTATTTACATATCGGCGAAATGGATTCAACCACCAACTATTTTTGAGATCAGCGTAGGCCAAAAGGTCAACATAGGCCAAAGGTCAACCGCCTTTTTGAAATTTCTAAAATCCTCAATTTTCATCTGATTGACTTGAAATCTGAATATGATTTGCATAACAGCTTACTGAAACCAGCCACCAACTATTTTTGAAGTCAACATAGGCCAAAAGGTCAGCATAGGCCAAAGGTCAACCAGTTTTTTCGAATTTCTAAAATCCTCAATTTTCATCCGATTGACTTGGAATTTTAATCGGATTTTCACATCAGCGAACTGAATTCAACCACCAACTATTTTTTAGATCAATATCGGCCAAAAGGTCAACATAGGCCAAAGGTCAACGACCATTTCAAAATTTCTAAAACTCTAAATTTTTATCCGATTGACTTGGAATTTGAATGGGATTTCCATGTCAACGAACTGAATTCAACAACCAACTACTTTTGAGATCAACATAGGCCAAAATGTAAACATAGGCCAAAGGTCAACCACGTTTTTTCGAATGTCTAAAATCTTCAAATTTCATCCGATTACCTTGAAATTTGAATAGGATTGTCATATCAGCTAAATGAATTCAACCACCAACTATTTTTTTAGGTCAACATAGGCCAAAAGGTCAACATAGGCCAAGTTTCTAAAATTGTCAGTTGTCATCCGATTAACTAAAAATTTAAAGACGATTTGCATATCCGGTCACTGAATTCCACCACCAATTGTTTTTGGGGTCAAAAGGATGTTCTACTGAGTGCCATTCTACTTTGTTCTCTTTTGCCAAGTGTCGCTCTATGAGTGATTTTTCATTTGTTTGTTTGTTTGTTTGTGAACAAAATATCTCGAAATGTTGTGGACGGATTCGGACTAAATTTGGCAGAGAGGTAGTGCATGTGACAAGGAGTAAATGATTAGATTTTGGTGAGGATCCGGATTCCAATCCGGCGACTAGAATTTTTAAAGTGATTCTTCGGCTACTATAATATTTCTGATCTGAATTCGGATCCAGCTACTATAATTTTTGAGTGATTCTTCGCCATTGAGAGATAGGGCCAAAAACTACGGTATACATAGCAGGATATCTCAAAAAGTTGGGGACGGATTTAGACGACACTTTGTGGACAGGTTGTGTGTGAGACAAGGACGATTTGATTAGATTTTGTTGAAGATCTGAATATGGATTTGCATATGAGAATTATTTAATTATCAAAGTGATTCTTCGCCATTGGGAGATAGGGCTAAAACCAACATATAGCAGGATATCTCAAAAAGTCATGGACGGATTTGGACCAAACTTGGTGGACCGGTTGTGTGTGTGACAAGGAAGAATCGATTCAATTTTGGTGAAGATCCGGATTCGGATCCGGATAGTATAGTTTTTAAGTGATTCTTCACCATTGGGAGATCGGGCCAAAAACGATACAAAGCAGGATATCTCAAAAAGTTGTGGACGGATGATTTTGATTAAATGTGATTCTGTATTGTGATTTTCTGGTCTACTCTGGGATAGAAAACGTAAACTGTTCACCTGGCAGAGGTATGCTCTCTGCTGAGTACCGTTCTAGTTTGTTTATTTTTTCATTCATTTATCATCTGGAAGTTTAGAGAAGGGTTCTCATGGTATATAATCAAGCAAACAGCTAAAGACAGTTACAAAAACCATAAGGGGTTCCTAATGAGGCGGGGTAGTCAATGTTGTATTGGAATTGCTTATAAGGGTCTATAATATAGCTTCCGGTTTGAATTGGCGGGTATGTTCGATTTGGCCACAGTCCGGGGGTGAAATAGATCACTGCACTGTGGTTCAAAATACTGTACGTGGTGGCAACTTTGAAGCACCCATGCAAGTTCAAGCAGTTGCCAAGATGTCTCAACATTTCCTTCAAGGAAGGGCATACTCCATGATGCGTCACCCTGTGGACGAAGCACTCACGCATTGACGACTTGCATCCACAAACAGATCATTGAGAATGGTCTATCCGCTCTCCCTTGGAATGTTTAATATCCCTGATGTACAAAACGCATTCCCCAAACGGAGGAGGTTATAACCAAGGGATTTCAGGCTGTGACGGTCAATGAGGATTCACAGTTCGTTATTATGGATTATAAATCAGTTAACAATCGATTCCACCTTCAAAGGCCCGGGTGGTCCGTCCACCGTCCACCTCTTCCATTGCATTCATTTGTATCGAGTCCGAGCATCATCAACACAGAGGTAACCATATGGCGCCTCCTCCACATCTTCCTTCCACACAAGACGATGAAACCACCATAAGTATTCGTGTTGCCCGTAGTTACGTGCTTGGTTGATGCTTATTGTGTGATGTGTGAGAAGTGTGTCCCCGGGGGCCCGGAGGTCTCTGTCCGCCCACCCTCATGTACCTCGACGTGTAATCCTCCATACGCTGTAATGATATAATTAATGGAGTCGCCATCCTCGTCCTGCAAGCTAAACGGCCATTGGAGGGTGAACCACTGGGACTTACAAGCCAACCGAGTCCGAGTGTCCGACACACATTTGCAACGGACACACATTTGTACCTGGCTGTGCCTCGGACGCAGAAGCCGCGCCAAGCGAAGCAGTCTCTGCCGACAAGCCGCCAATTGCCGCCGGTAGCGACGCGCAGCCATGAGCGGCAGGTCGATTACTTAGGCCGTTCCCGGACCTGAGGCGATGGCCGAAAGTCCCCGGGTGCACGAACCCATCGACGCGACCTCGCGGCGCGCAATTCCTCACAGACCTGGACGTGCACGAACAAGTGGTGAGGAGGATTTGGTCAGGGGAAGGGGAACCGAAGATGACGACGGTCTTCGACACGCAGCTCATACGTTAACTTGAAGAGCGGGTAAGAAATGGCAAAGAATATCCCCGGACTGTGGCGCGATAACGGACTCGCTGTCCTGCGCGGAATGAATCCTCAGAGCTGGCGGCGACGCAGTGACGCGTCCGCAGGGAACGCGCGCCCAGTGCGCTCTGAGGAGATCGCGCGCGCACGGTGGGTGGAGCGGAACGCGCTCGAGCGCTTCGTTACATCCACCGCGAGAACCGCAGCGCGGGCTTTTCCCCTCACGTCTCCAGTCTCCTCCTTCTTCTTCTTCTTCTTTATAAACATCGCCTTCAAGACTTCAAACATCACGGTCCAGTCATGCAGACTTCCCGGTGTGCACACGCCACACACCGCGCTCGACACCGCGCTCGAAACATTATCTTGCTGATCGTGCTTTTCCTCAGGGAGCGCGAAGAGATAATAAACGTCAGTTTGAATAATGACGCTCTTAATTACACCTGTTATAAATGCCGAAGGAATTGTTTCATTTCAACAATTTGTCGGTCACGTCGCCACGACTATTGTTCCCGCGTTTCTTCTTGTGTCCATTAAAGCCTTCGCCGTCACAAGCAGCGCGGCCCTCACTTCACAATGTTCACACCACCCCCGGTATTTTCCCTCCGGAGCTGCTGCTGCTATCCCCGGCCATGATTGGTAATGAATAAAGTAAACGGGTTGTTAATGTCGAATGTATAAATTCACGTGTCGTCACACAAGCACCATGCAATATCCTATGGTATAGCTCTATACTTGCGCCGAACGCGTACTTCAATCGTTTATCCATACTATAGCAAGTTGCCCGTGCACTCACGGGATTCTAAACGGGGATGGGATGAAGGCGGCAAAAATACAAATGGCGTCTTATTTTGAAACTGTTTGAAATAAAATAGAAATAGAAATTTGTATTTGGTGTCAAACGGAGGTTGGGGGTTGGGGGGGGGGGGGGGGTTGCAGTAGTTTGGCCAGACATACGATTATATTTGAATCCTTGTAGATCAGTGTTTTTTTGTTTTGTTTTTGTATACAAAGTTGAGGCTCGTGTAAGAGCTAACACGTAAAACATTAAAACAAACAGACACATGAAACATATAATAAAGGGAGCGGGAGACAAGTGAAGGAGATAAAGGAGGTACAACAGCAGTAGAGAACAGGGACATCAGGAGATCTGTGGAAGGGAGTGGGCTGGGGAAGGAAACATGGGATAAACAAGATGGACACCACAAGGACTTTCAGGAAAGAAAAGGGAAAGGCGGATTTGGGATGTATTAACGGGAGTAGAAAAGATCAAGGTTTTGGATGGGGGAAGACAAGAGATGGTGGTGAACAGCTGTTTTAAAGACCTGGAGGGAGGAGTGGGATTGAAGAGAGTGGAGGAGTGGGATTGAAGAGAGTGAAGGAGTTTGTTCCAGAGGCGGGAGAAAAGAGGAATAAAAGAATGAAGGTGAGCAGAGCACTGGCGGGTCCAGGGGGTGCAGGGTTGCCCCCCCCCCCCTGCGGATTTTCGATGATAAATTATAAGCTACTAGCAACGGTACCTGCCCTACGGTCAGGGCTTCAATTGTGAGGCCCAAATGAAAAGGCAAAATATCAGAAATTGAAGGGTTTTATTTTATTTTAAACGATTCATATAAACATCCGTTAAATCCTATCACTCGCAAATCATCAAAATCTAAACAGTATTTGAAGAATTTCAATAAAAGCCACATCACTGTTCATATCGGTAAATATTATTCCATCGTGTTTGAAAAAACTGGAAAATTGGAAAAATTGGGAAAATTGGAAAAAAAAAATGGAAAAACAATACAGCCTATTTTACTCCAGGGGGTCCCAGGATTACCCACCCAAAATTTCGTTGCGATCGGTTCAGCCGTTTTTTGCGGTACCTGGGAACGGACGGACGGACATTTGGTGAATTACAGTAAGATGGATATCCTGGAACGGCAGTGTCCAGATTATTTTGAACAAGGAACGTTCCAGGCAGCTTACCAACGCTCAGAGGTTTCAAATCACTTTTGCTTTATAATAAAACAAGTGCGACGGTAAAAAACAAACAAAAAAAACATGCTTTCGTCACATAAATTTCGTCACGGGAATTCTTCCGGATTATTTGTAGTTAATTAGCCTAATTAACTCAGGAGATCATAACAATCATTTTGGAAGAACTACACAAATCAGAAATTCCCCATCAGAAAGCTCCAGTAGAACTACACAAAAACATGCCGCACGCATGCACACACCCCAAAACACACACATACACACACAAACACACACAAAAAAACACACACACACACACACACAAAGACATACACACATACACACATACAAACACACACACACAGAGACACACACACACACACACACACACAAACACACACACACAAAAACACACACAAACGAACACACACACACAAACACACACACATACACACACACACACACACACAAAGACATACACACATACAAACACACACACACACAAACACACACACACAAAAACACACACAAACGAACACAAACACAAACACACACAAACACACACACAGAAAAAACACACACAAACACACACACAAACATACACACACAAACAAACACACAAACAAACACACACACACACAAACACACACACACACAAACACATAAACACATACACACATGCACACACACACAAACACACAAAGTCACACACACACATACACACAAAAACACATACACACATGCACACACACAAACACATACACACATAAACACATACACACACACAAAGACACAAAGACACACACACACACACACACACACACACAAACACATACACACATGCACACACACAAACACATACACACACACACACACAAACACATACACACACACACACACACAAACACACACACACACACACACACACAAACACATACACACACACACACATACACACACACACAAACACATACACACAAACAAACACACACGCACATAAAAAATTCATCAATTTATAGCAGAAGGCGCTGGGCAAGTCGTTTCACCAGTTCCTCTATCTGACCATTAGTCATCACGAATCTGTTGAACTGTTGGACCAGGGAAGAACACAAGGAGCTGCAGAAACTTCCAAGAACGCACAAAATGCCGTTTCTGACGATCAATTTTTTAAAATGTATTGGGGGAGGACCCCCAGACCCCCATTAATTTCAAGTCCTCAACTCCCCTCTACCTCCCATATCAAACCCTAATCATCAGTCTCACCCTCCCAACCTGCAGGCTTCAATCCCTGCCCCACACTACACCACTGGAAACCTCCCACTGGAAAAACTCAACCGCTTCCCTCATACCAAGCCTTTCCCTCCCCCCCCCCACCCCCACCAACTCTGTCCCATCTTTGTTCCCCCTCCCCCCTTCCCGTGTCACGACATTCACTGAGTTTGAAGTTGTCTTACTTGGAACGTCCTAAGAATTCATGACTCGTCAATCAACGGCTGTCTCGGTTTGGTTGTTATCTTCTTCTTCATATGCGGGGTTTAGATGATGGGAGGGAATTCTCCAGAACTCAAAATCTCAGCATTGTGGTGTATTCTGTGTTACCGACAATCTCTCAAATTGTCGCCTTTTTACCAGGTTTGGTAAAAATAAATAAAACTAGAACTACCACTTTAAAACTGCTGGCAGTGATGACCGGTTTACTCGCACCCACTTTTGATACAACCCCACTTTTGATACAACCCCACTTTTGAAACAACCCCACTTTTGATACAACCCCACTTTTGATACAACCCCACTTTTGATACAACCCCACTTTTGATACAACCCCACTTTCATTGGACATGCTTTGACACAAGCCCCTTGGATACAACCCCGATACACACACACACACACACACACACACACACCCTACCCCCACCCACACAACCACACACAAACACCCCACACCCCTCCCCCCCCACACACACCCCTCCACACATACAGACACACGCACACACACATCCCGCCCACCCCTAACACACACACACACACACACACACACACACACAAACACCCCCACACCCCTCCCCCATACGCACACCCTCCACACATACACACACACACCTCCACACACACACACACACACACACACACATCCAACCCTCCCTCCTCCACATGCACACCCCAACCCCCCCCCCCCCACCCTCCACACACACACATATCCACCCGGCCCCCCACACCGACACACACACACAAACACCCCCACACCCCTCCCCCCACACGCACACCCACACCCCCCCCCTCCACACATACACACACTCACACATCCGCCCCCCCTCCACATGCACTCCCCACCCCCCACAACACAACACAACACAACACTCCCCCACCCCCCACAACAAAACACAACACTCCACCACCTCCCACAATACAACACAACACAACACAACACTCCCCCACCCCCCACAACACAACACAACACAACACTCCCCCAACCCCCACAACACAAAACAACACAACACTCCCCTAACCCCCACAAGACAACACAACACAACACTCCCCCACCCCCCACAACACAACACAACACAACACTCCCCCACCCCCCACAACACAACACAACACAACACAACACTCCCCCACCCCCCACAACACAACACAACACAACACAACACTCCCCCACCCCCCACAACACAACACAACACTCCCCCACCCCCCACAACACAACACAACACAACACAACACAACACTCCCCCACCCCCCACAACACAACACAACACTCCCCCACCCCCCACAACACAACACAACACAACACTCCCCCACCCCCCACAACACAACACAACACTCCCCCACCCCCCCATAACACAACACAACACAACACAACACAACACTCCCCCACCCTCCACAACACAACACAACACAACACAACACTCCCCCACCCCCCACAACACAAAACAACACAACACTCCCCCACCCCCCACAACACAACACAACACAACACTCCCCCACCCCCCACAACACAACACAACACAACACAACACTCCCCCACCCCCCACAACACAACACAAAACACTCCCCCCCCACCCCTAACACACACACACACACACACACACACACACACACACACACACACACCGCCACACATACACACACACACACACACACACTCCCATCCAACCCCCCTCCTCCACATGCACACACCAACCCCCCCCCCCCCCAACACATACACAAATATCCACCCCCCCACACACCCACACATATCCACCCCCCCCCCCCCCACCCACACACACACACAGACATCCACACACACGCAGACATCCACACACATGCACGCACACACACACACACATTCCCCCTCCCTCCACATGCTACACACACACACACACACACACACACACATCCAACCCCCCCTCCTCCACACGCACACCCCAACCCACCCCCCACCCCCCACGTACACACATATCCACCCCCCCCCCCCACACACACAAACACCCTCACACCCCTCCCCCCACACGCACACCCCTCCACACATACACACACACACACACACACACACCCCACCTCCACACATACACACACACACATCTGCCCCCCCCCCCCTCCATACGCACACCCCAAACCCCCCCCCCCCCCGCACACACACACACACACACATATCCACCCTCCCATCACCCACACACACACACACAGACATCCACACACACGCACATCCGCACATCCACACATCCACACAAACACACACATTCCCCCTCCCCCCACAGGCACACCCCTCCACACATACACACACACACACACACACACACACACACACACACACACACACACACCCCTCCACACATACACACACACACCCCTCCACACATACACACACGCACACACACACACACATCCAACCCCCCACTCCTCCACACACACCCCCCAACCCCCCCCAACATACACACATATCCACCCCCCCCCCCACACACACGCACATCCCGACATCCACACACATGCACATCCACACATCCACACACACACACAAACACATCCCCACATGCATACACACACAGACACACACACACACACACACATACACACATATCCAGACCCCCCCCCCCCACACACACACAAACACACGCACACATACCCCCACCCCCCACCCCTAACACACACACACACATGCACACACCAACCCCCCCCCCCCCCCACACAAACACACACATCCCTCCCCCCCCCCCCCCCACACCCACACCCACACACACATCCACACATATCAATCCATGCACTGATTGCAGAAAAAGCCATTTAAAAAAGAAAATTAACCTGAAATTGCAGACAGAATTATTTATTTTATCTGAGAAGCCACACGAGGTTTCTTCTTCTTTAGTTCTCACATCGATTCAGTATACAAAAAAAAACAAAAAAAAACTGTGAAATGCGATCTAGTTTTAAAATGTCAAAATTTGACCAAATCTGTTTCATTCGTTTGTTAATATACCTCACCGATTGACAAATCTTCAATTGGAATTTCATTTGAGATTGAAATGACCGCTGGAGATCGTGTGATAGCGATCACGTCCTGGAAGGACAAAATGGTGCGTTTCTTCTTCTTTAGTTGCTCACAACTTTGTGTCGAATGCGATCAAGTTAAAAAAGTCAGAATTTGACCAAATCTGTTTCATTCATTTGTTAATATACCTCTTCTATTGACAGATCTTCAATTGGAATTTTATTTGAGGTTCAAATGACTGCGGGAGATCGCGTTATCGTGATCACATCCTGGAAGGACAAAATAGTGCGTTTCTTCTTCTTTCAACAATAAAGACTTATAGCTTCGAGACCGTACATCGAATCATCTTGAAATTTTGCACACTTCTTCCGATTGATGAGAGCTACATTGCGTTAAAAAATCAAGTCGATCAATGCAGTGGTTCAAGAGTTAGAAGCTTTTAAAAATTTACCTTCGATTATTTATTGCGGCCGAACCATGTGACTTGTCAAAACGTCTCAAGTAACATTGAAACATACCCCCATGAGGAACATTTCTGTAAAGTTTCCAGTCGATATCTTCACAAATTATGGAGGTGATAACATTTCTAGTTTGAGCTTTAAAACGTCATAACTCTGAAACCCTGTGTCGGATGACGTCGTGCTCGCTAACCTTTTTATTCGTCATGGGTATGCGAATATGCATGCCAAGTTTGGGCTCGATCCGTTCAGCCATTGCGGAACAAAAGGGGTTTTTGTGTTTTTTCACGAAAAACAACATGGCGGTCGAACCATGTGACGTATGACTTCGAATTTTTTTGCATTCTGAGTTTTTTTAAACTAAGCATCTGGGAAAAAAATCCCATTTTCAGGTGATAAAATCTTTTGTTTGACGAATTCTAACCTCTTAACGTTAGCATTTTTAATATACTCGATACACATGTCTTTTGTTCCCATTGAAGAGTTCTTTAGAATGAGCCATTCGTCAAATTTTTCCATTGAGCCGTTTCGGAGATAGAGAGGGGCAAAGTTGAATGTGTTTTACAAGATGGCGCCCATTCCACGTGACCTATGACGTCATAATTTGCATAAAAAAATTATACGAGCCGAGACGATCATTTGATGAAAATTACCTGTCAATCCGACCAGCGGTTGCTGAGAACATTAATTATGAAGTTTTCGGAGGTGCAAAATAGGGCGGCAGAATAATAATCTATCTATAATTCCAGTAATCTCTGTGTGTGTGTGTGTGTGTGTGTGTGTGTGTCTGTGTGTCTGTGTGTCTGTGTGTGTGTTTGTTTGTTTGTCTGTGACCGCTGTTTCTCGACAACCACGGGTCCGATATACTTGAAACTTGCCAGGTATATTGCTGGGGACCCGAGGATGTGCCTTTTCAAGGTTTGAAATTAATCGGACAAGTAGTTACCGAGCTATGTCCAAAAAACGATTCAACCAATCAGAGAGCAGCGAGCTATCACGTGTGCCGAACGTGGCGAACAGACTCTGCCTCGGACGGCACATTTGAGAGCGTATTCATTTATTTCACGTTGGCAAACTATGTTGGCGTTAAACTATGTTTTAAAACTAATTAAAACTAATTAACTAATAATAAACGGCCACATTTCTTTACCAAACTCCGCAAGCCGTTCGCTTTGGACCAAACCATTTCATGTAAATAGAGGGGGGGGATTGTCACCGTACTCGCAAGCCGTTCGCTTTGGACCAAACCATTTCATGTAAATAGAGGGGGGGGATTGTCACCGTACTCGCAAGCCGTTCGCTTTGGACCAAACCATTTCATGTAAATAGAGGGGGGGGGGGGATATAATTTTAGATATATATATAGTACGGGCATGCCCTAGTAAGAAAAACTCTAGCAGTAATAATAGGTTACTCTCCATTTCCTGGAGAGTAAACCTAATAAAACAGGCTTTCTATTCATACAAATCCGCTTTTCGTCGCCTCTAACTTGCCACGTATGTTTATTTACTTCACATAGTATGACAATTACATGTCCAGGCACATGTGAAATAGTTTCTTTACGAATCCTGTGTTTTCACACGATGCAGTCTTGAAAAATGAAGCGAAAACCAAAAGGACAGGTAAAAATTTTCTTTTTCAAATAAAAGACTTCAAATGTTAATCATGACTATTTTCTTTCTTATGCGTACATTCATCTCATGATAGACGATGCATTGTTCAATCTTCAAATGTACATCTGAGGCCTCTCAGGCCTATAAGTAGCTACCAAAATGGCGGCGATTTGATTTTATGATGTTAGACTTGTGGGTGGAGTCAGGCCAGCGAAGCTCCGCCCCGGAAGTACAGAGTGACGTCGAGACGAGAATCTACCATAAAAGAGAGCTGAGGGTCTGTCTGTGTCTGTGTCACCATTTTTCTCAGAGATGGCTGAACGGATCTTCGTCAAACTTTAAGAGGTTCATCAGTGGGTGCCTTGGAATGTTTTAGGCAAAAAAAAAAAATTCTGAAATAAAAAAGTTCGTTTTTTTGGATTAAAAAAAATAAATCGCTCGATAGTGCCTAAGCCTTTTTAAAATTAATGACAGTTATATAAAAGTACACATTCGCATAAATAAATACAAAACAATCACCAGACATTTGAACACAAATAAATCAAACAATTCCGGAAGTGTACGAAGTTGGCAGTACGGCTTCTTCTTCTACCTGATTGGCATCACACTTAACTCAGAAACGTGATAAACGGCACATTCACCAGCATATATTCAACGAAAAGGTGATGAACTCCATTCTTCACCCCCTTCCTCTCCTGCGGGAGAGGAGGCAGTTAACTGAGAAAGAGGCGGGAAAAAGAGGGATGAAAGAGTGAAGGTGAACAGAGAGTCTTGATTTTGGCAGTTTCACCAGAAGAGGGTTGCTGGCAGGACGCATCTTGTGCGTCCTGCAGGAATATTTGAGGGACAGAGCACAGACAAAGCTGTGGGAGCAAGGGCGGAGAGGAGTTGGTCGACCTTTCTTTTAATTATTTGTATATATGCATCAGGAAGAAGATAATTGGTTTTGTGTCATTTATTGCCACAATTAGTCTGCTCATGGTCACTTGAGAGCTGCAATGCCATGGGGTTTCCGCATATCTCATGGGATTGTGAGTTGGACAGGCGACCATGATGGGTTTCTGTGATGTTGGTGTTAGCATGCAATGTTGAGGTTAAAGACCCCGTGTGTACCCCAGTTTAGAATAGGTACACCGTATCCCTGCGTGTCGTAAGAGGCGACGAAAAGGGTTGGCGTCAGGAAGGGCATCCGGCCATTAAAACATTGCCTCAAAAAGGGAACCATGACAATTACAACTACATATGGGCAGAGTACAGCCCGACGTACCCCGTGGGGGACCTCACTCCCTCTCGTCCAAACTCAAGGTGGGGAACCCAATCGAAACAAGGGTGGAGATCACTCCATTTATGATGACGAAACGTCTGATGCCCCACGTGGAGATCGGTTTCTGAGGTTTGGGACATGGAATGTAGGGACAATGACAGGGAGATCAGGAGAAGAGGTGGAAGTATTGGTCAGAAGAAGAGTGGACATATGTTGTGTGCAGGAGACGAGATGGAAGGGAAGTGGTGTGAGAATTGTGAAGGGTAGGCAGGGACAGATATACAAGTTTGTGTGGCAAGGGTGTGCGGAAGACGTGAGTGGTGTTGGTGTCCTGTTTTCTGAGGAGTTTGTAGACAGTGTGACTAAAGTGAGTGAAAGGTTGATGATGGTGAAAATTATGATTGGAAAGCTCTTGGTGAACGTCATCTCGGGATATGCTCCGCAGGTTGGTCAAAGCGATGAAGAGGACAAGTTCTGGTGTGCAATAGAGAAGCTGATGGAAAACGTGAAAGCTGAGGAAGTTGTTGTGGTAGGAGGAGACCTAAATGGATATGTGGGAAGGAGTATAGATGGTTATGAGGGAGTTCATGGGGGTTACGGATATGGTGTGAGGAATGGAGAAGGTGAAAGGATTTTGGAGTTTGCTGATGGAGCTGGTTTGTTGATTTGTAATAGTCAGTTCCAGAAAGCAGACAATAAGCTTGTTACATACACGTCAGGTGGGTCGATGACAACCGTTGACTACCTCATGGTGCGTAGGCGAGATAGGGGGCACCTCGGGGACACAAAGGTGATCCCGGGGGAGGAGGCTGTTTCACAGCACCACTTGGTTGTCTGCAACATAAGGGTGAAAGGTGCGAGGAGAGCTCGGCGGGTGAAGTACCAACCCAGAATGAAGGTGTGGCGCTTGAAAGAGGTGACAGTGAGGGAGGCATTAAAAGAGAGGCTGAGTATCGTAGAGGATGCTGTGGTTGAGCTTGAAAGTGGATGGAAGTCAAAGAAAGCTAGTCTGCTGGGAGCCGTTGGTGAGGTATGTGGATGGACAAAAGGACCACCGAGGCACTCGGAAACATGGTGGTGGGATGAAGAAGTTGGAAAGAGGATTGACGAGAAGAGGAAGAAGTTCAAGGAGTGGCAGAAGGCGAAGGGTATGGGGGCAGAAAAGGCAGAGCATGAAAGTTATAAGGCATCCAAGAAGGCTGCAAAGAAAGAGGTAGCAAAGGCGCAGGAGGCATGTAGGAAAATGTTCGGAGAACGCTTGGATTCGGAAGAGGGTCAGAAAGCAGTATTCAGGATTGCAAAGCACATAGCGAAAGAGAGGTGTGATGTGATGGGGGTGAGTTGCTTGAAGGATGAAGTGGGACAAATCGTTGTCGACCCAGATGGAATTAAAGGAAGATGGAAAAGATATATGGAAATGCTGTTGAATACAGAGAATGAATGGGATGGCAACATAGAGAGTAACCCAGTTTTAGGACCGGCAGAGAAGATAACTGAGAAGGAAGTTTAGGAAGCGATAAAAGCAATGAAGAGTGGAAAAGCGGGAGGGCCGACGGGAGTTGTGGGAGATATGTTGAAGGCAGCAGGAAGTTGGGGTGTGAAGAGAATGACAGAGATCTGTAATCTAGTGGTGAAAGAAGGCCGCATTCCAGTGGATTGGGAACTGAGTACCCTCGTCCCTCTATACAAGGGGAAAGGTGACCCTCTGGAGTGTGGCTCGTACCGAGCGATAAAGTTATTGGAGCATGGAATTAAGGTATTGGAAAGGGTGTTGGAGAGGAGGATAAGGAAGAAAGTGAAGATCGACGAAATGCAGTTTGGATTTATGCCAGGAAGAGGAACGACAGACGCGCTTTTTATTGAAAGGCAGTTGCAGGAGAAATACATGGAGAGGAGGAAGAAGTTGATTCTTCGGTTTGTTGATCTGGAGAAAGCATTCAATAGGGTTCCACGCAAAGTAGTGACATGGGCATTGAGGAAGTTAGGAGTGGAGGAATGGTTGATCAGAGTAGTGAGGGCAATGTACGAGAGAGCACGCACAGCTGCAAGGATGAAGGGCGGGAACAGTGGTGAGTTTAAGGTGAAGGTGGGAGTGCAACAGGAGTCAGTACTAAGTCCACTACTATTTGTAGCTGTGATGGAGGTGCTGGCTCGGAACGTACAGGAGGGTTTACCGTGGGGGTTGTTGTATTCAGATGATCTGGTGTTGATTGCGGAAACTATGAATGGTCTGAAGGAGCAGATGAACAAGTGGAAGGAATGTATGGAGACAAAAAGTCTGAAGCAGAATATTGGAAAAACGAAGGTGATGGCAAGTGGTGAAGCATGTTGTGAGGTGGAAAGAACTGGGAAGTGGCTGTGTGCTGTGTGCAGGAAGGGTGTTGGAGTGAACTCTGTTCAATGTACTATTTGCACTGAGTGGGTTCATCAAAAAGGTAGTGGACTGAGAGGGTCATTAACCAGTGTGGCAGCTACATTCAAGTGTAAGGTGTGCACAGAGGGAGCTGCAGATGGAGGAAATGTTGAGTTGGATCTTGGAGATGGCGTGAAGCTGGAAGGTGTGAAAACATTTTGCTACCTAGGAGACATGTTGAATGGAGAAGGTGGATCAGACTCGGCAACAGTTGCTGGAGTGAGATGTGCATGGAAGAAGTTTCGGGAAGTGAGTGGCATGCTGACGAGGAGGGGAGTGTCGTTGAAGCTGAAGGCAAAGGTGTATGCTGCATGTGTGAGAAGTGTTGTGATTAATGGGAGCGAGACATGGGTAATGAACGTAGAGCAGAAACGAAGGCTGGAAAGGGTGGAAATGCGAATGGTTCGGTGAATGTGTGGAGTATCGTTGAGAGAGGGGAAGACAAATGATGAATTGCGAAAGATAATGGGAATAGAGCCTGTGATGGATGCTGTGAAAGGGAAACAGGTTGAGATGGTTTGGTCATGTGTTGAGGAAGGATGAAAGTGACTGGTTGAGAAGAATGATGGAAATGAATGTGGAAGGAAGTAGAGGATGGGGAAGACCGAGAAAGACTTGGCTAAAGAAGAAATGCGGGCAAGGGGGTCAACAAGAGGAGATGCAGAAAATATGGCAAAATGGAGAAGATTGTCATGGGGCCCGCAAGGCTAACCCCCGCTCTTGCAGGGAAAATGGCCTTAAAATGCCTGTTGGTGTTGTTGTTGCTGTTGAAGTTAAAGCATTAAATATTTTGATGATTCGATGTGGGAACGCCCATTTGCTTTTATGAGTGGGAGGAGAATGAGCATGGGAGGACAGAGCTGGAGCTGGGATGTTGGGAGTGGGGGAGGGAGGGGGAGGGAGTAGGGAGTGCGGGTGCAAAGATAGGATAGAGTTGGGAGGGGGAGTTTGAGGATTTTTGGTTGTGGAGGGGGGCTTGATGACTTGGGGTTTGTGTGGAAGGGGGTGGTGGGGAAGTTGAGGACTTGAAATCACATTTTACATTGCGTGGATGCTCCACGGGTCCCTACTTGTTTATATTTTTCTGGCAAGTCAAAAAAGTACTTGACCTTTAAATTCCACTTTAAATTTCCTGAGATTTTTTTGCCGACTGCTTTGCGGATTATGACCTTTGCGTCACACATCACAAAGCTTTTTCCACGCAGGCGTGATGACACGTGAAGAGTACATGAACTTTCATGATGTCACTTCGGTCTGTGAAGCTTGCCGGCTCAGAGGCAGGCACCCACTGTTTGTCGTCGACTCGTCGTCAACAAGGTGGGACTGAACGATACCTCTAATCATTGGAGAAGTGTGTCGATGGCAAAAAAATCTTGTTGGACAATTACTTTTACTGTGACGACGCTATTATTACCCCCGCCACCAAAGGTGGATGTCCTGTCTGTCTGTTTGTTTGTTTTTGAACAAGATACAAGCAACCCCCACTTTACATCGGACCTCATGAAGTCGTTTCGTTATTAAGTTGCAGATTAATTAGCGCACGTTTTCGTTTGACATCGTGCTATTATTCATTATAACGACATCTACCCATACATATTACAGGACTGCATTGTAAAGTGTCGGGAACTTACTTTGCCACGCATGGTAAAGTGCGGGGAACCCTCCTTTGCCACGCACCGTAAAGTGTCGGGAAACCTACTTTGCCACGCATCGTAAAGTGTCGGGAAACCTACTTTGCCACGCATCGTAAAGTGTCGGGAAACCTACTTTGCCACGCATCGTAAAGTGTCGGGAAACCTACTTTGCCACGCATCGTAAAGTGTCGGGAAACCTACTTTGCCATGCATCGTAAAGTGTCGGAAAACCGACTTTGCCACGCATCGTAAAGTGTCGGAAAACCTACTTTGCCACACATCGTAAAGTGTCGGGAAACCTACTTTGCCAGGCATCGTAAAGTGTCAGGAAACCTACTTTTCCACGCATCATAAAGTGTCGGGAAACTTGCACCGACCCATCGCTGCACCGATCGGCTGCATCGATCGGACTCGGTGACCTCGGACAAAGACCTTTTTTGAGGACATGGGTTGAATCCCTGCTTGAGAGAATGCCAACCCCCTCCCCACCATCACGGTCGTCTCTCCAACTCACAATGCCACGAGATATGCGGAAAGGACGACACAAAACCAATTATTTTCTTTTTGATTCGTATATAAACATCATTAAAAGTAAATAATGACCTCGGCCAAAGTTCAAACGACATGAGTTTAATCTCTACATGAGAGAATTCCACATAGCTATTTTGGCGGTGTATATGCTAACAGGTCGCTTTCTCCATCGATCTTGCAAAGGCCGTAACACCTATCGGCTCAAAATCCTTTTAACTGTTGACTTGGTAGTTTTTACAATGAAGGAAACATTAACAATGTTGTTAAAAGTTTATTTTGTGATTAATTTGTGATTGGAGTTATGTTGTTTGGAATAAAAAAAGAGATATCGATTTCAAGTGAATGACGACATGCCGTGATGGTTTCTACTTTCTGAACGTGATCTTCGCGGATGGCCATATGCAGATTCGCCACGGACCCATGATCGATGTTTCTATACGTGAACATACCCGTTTGTTTGCGAACGGGTGCGTTTTTCATGGAAGTCCTTCACGAACTTGCTGTCCATGTCTGACGTGCGACTGAAGGTGCCACAGGAATGTGGAATTTATTGGTTTAATGCTTTAGCATTCGCCGTATCTGCATTGCCTGTTTGTTTCTGGCCTCCCACCCGTGCTTCTGGCACGGGTATCTCACTAGTTTGCATAATATTAATATGTCCGGTGAAGCGGCCACATTTCGGGTACTGGTGCAGCTGGAAATCCAACAAGAAGGCATGGATTATGGGAGCATTGTTTACTGAATGGCTAAATGTCCATGCAGTCCCTGAATGGAAGGATTATTGCGCAAAGGAAAACATTGCATTCAAGATTTTGTTGGTGATCGACAACGCACCTGCCCATCCAATCAACCTTGATGATATGTGCGATAATGTCAAAGTAGTCTTCCTTCCTCCGAACCCAACGGCACTTTTGCAACCGACGGATCAAGGTGTGATTGCAGCTTTTAAGGCTTATTACCTGCGCCGCACATTTAACTAAGATCTGAAGGAATCATCCGAGGGAGAGGTGGACGATTCAGCCTTTTCATCATCTCAGTGACTCCACCTCCTCAAAGAAGCTTCATTATCATCATCGGTGAGTACAGTACATAGTTAACTTATTGTAGTAAACTTATTAAAACTTCAAACGCCTTGTGTCTGGTGAAAAAACAAAAAGTATCGGGAACCTACCCCCCCCCCTCCCCCCCACCCCCCTACTTACATTAATTATTATGGGGAAATTGGATTCGCTTAAAGTCGTTTCGACTAAAGTCGCACTTTTCAAGAACGCAACTACAACGTTAAGCGAGGACTGCCTGTATCTCAAAAATTGTAGACGGATTCGGACGAAATTTGGCAGGGAGGTAGCGTATGTGACAAGGACGAAATGATTAGATATTGGTGAAGATCCGGATTCGGCTACTAGAAATTTTAAAGTGATTCTTCACCATTGGGAGATCGGGCCAAAAACGATACATAGCAGGATATCTCGAAAAGTTGTGGATGGATTTGGACGAAACTTGGTGGACCGGTTGGGTGTCTGACAAGGAAGAATCGATTCAATTTTGGTGAAGATCTGCTTCCGGATCCAGCTAGTAGAATTTTTAAAGTGATTCTTCACCTTTGAGTGACATGGCCAAAAATGATATAGAGCAGGATATCGCAAAATGTTGTGGATGTATTTGGACGAAACTTGGTGGAGTGGTTGTGTGTGTGAAAAGGACTAATCGTTTCGATTTTGGTGATTACAATATTTGGTGGAGAGGTTGTAGATTTCGATTTGGCTACAATAGTTATTTAATTTATAAGTGATTCTTCACCATTGAGAGATCGAGCGAAAAGCGATATGTAACATGATGTTTTAAAAAGTTATGGACGAGTTATGAATAAACTTGGTGGACGAGTTGATTCAGTGACAAGAACAAGCCGATTAGATTTTGGTTCAGGTCCGAATCCAGATCCGGCCAATCAGTGGGATACAAAACTTAAACTGTTCACCAGGCTCTCTACTGAGTGCTCTTCCAGTTATTATTATTATTATTAGCATTAGGCTTAAGATTTGACATTGTATGATCATTTTTCTGGACGATAATTTTGTGGATCCAATACGATATTTTCAATTTTCTAATCTGGCAACTCTCTACAGTCAAAATTCCGCCATATTTTGTTTCGTATGGCATGGCCAATCTTCGGCTTTTATAGATGACTGTCCTGGTTTTTGTCCTCTTAAGCCACCCAAGCTTTCCACCCACAATTTAACTTTTGATTGTTGGTTTTCATTGGTTAATATATTTCTCATTTAATTAATGCTGCATTTGTATTGATCCTGCGAATGCCAACAAAGATCCTATTTGTCAGATTTACGAATGACGTCTTTCTGTTCAGTCTCTCTTTCAGTCTTTGTCTTGGAGTATGTAATCGCTACTGTGACGTCATCGATTGAGAAAGTTTTGCGCTGGAAATCCGAGCGGTTTTCCATCCTCAAACATCCAATTTGAAGGGTCATGGCATAAATATAAACCCTAACTGGCATTGTGTACCACTCTTGATATCACTATCAGATGGTTAACTCGTGGAGTATTTGTGCCGCATTTAACTCGCTATCGTTTGTGAAATAATTCCACGTGAATAATCCACTCATGGCCCACCAGATATGAACAGTGCTCCACAACGCTTGTAACAACGCTCTCTATATGTGTTTCAATGGGAAAGACATCGAACTGTTAATTAAATAATACATCTGAGAGGATCTGACGGTCATTTTCAAAATAATCGGCACAGTAAAAACTAGAACGGCACTCGGTAGAGAGCATACCATACCTCCGCCTGGTTGGCCATATCACTCAATGGTGAAGAATCACTTTTAAAATTATACTGGCTGGATCCGGATCCGGATCTTCACCGAAATTGAATAGATTCTTCCTTGTCAGACACACAACCTGTCCACTAAGTTTCGTCCAAATCCGTCCACGACTTTTTGAGATATGTTGTTCACAAACGGACAGACAAACGGACAGACAAACAGCGGTGAAAACATACCCTCCATCCACCTTTGGTAGCGAAGGTAATAAGGGAGGAGAGGCAAAAAGCTGAAATGTTAGCAGACCGACGGACATCACCACCCATTTTGTAATGGCTCTTTTTACCTTACAATATTTTGTTATGGATGCGGGATCGGGGTTTATCACGAGGGTACTTCTCTGACCCTTACCGACCTTTGGTTCTGAGGCCACAGGTCACAGATAACTCTGCGACGGCTTGTTAAGCAGCACGGGCACCCAACCACCACACCACCATTTATTGGTTCACGAGTTATCAAACAGAGTGACCACTATATTCGGCATGGGTGTGTGTCTATGTCTGTCTGTCGACAGCATAACTACCCGATGATATCATCCGATCTTGATGAAACTTGGGTGGGAGGGTGATATCATGATCTAGTTGTGTCCTGCCTAGAGTGGGCGTATTGCGGCCATTGTGGGCGGAGCCACGCCCGAGAAAGATGTCTTTTTAGGGGGTAATCGAGTTCAAGCTACATCTTCTCCGAGGGGTTTGGTGGAATCTGACAGGGGTTTCGATATTTGGTTAGGCCAATGTCGTGTCTAGCCCCACGGAGCTCGATTTTTCATTTTCGCCCCAAGGTCAAGGTCAAGGTCACGAAATTTAGAAAAGTCGATTTTTGATGGTTTTATTACATTGTTCGCTTCCTGAAAGGGTGAAATGTCGTACATGTTTTTATATTATCACATACATCATGAAATACAAGTTTTCCAACAAATTTCAGAACCTTCGACCTTTGAAGGTCACAAAGGTCAAATTTTCAAAGTTGTCGGAATCGAACCGAATTTTCGGTATTGTGTAGCTAACTAACCTCATAACTGATTATACATTATTTTCTATCTCATTTCAACGTCAGTAACCTTCGTTTTGACATTTCCGGGCCAGCCCCTCACACAATTACGAAAAGCTGGCTTTTAAAGGCCTGCGCACGCAGCGCATTGGGGCCCTTTGTAAATAGGCATGTACACCGCATGTCGGGGGCCGACACCTGCCACGTGTGCCCCCGACCCCACAGTCCGGGCCTGTTTCGGTGATAGTCCGTCCTTTGTCATTGAATACCGCTCGCTCGTGAACCATCGTCGTCTCCTGACTTGTCTGTTTTGTAACTTTAAAAAAACAAAAAACTTTATTTAATGAAGATTATAAATTAAAACAGAAAGAAGGTCATACACAAAGCAAACTCATAGCAGCAGCCTTTTTAGCTCACCTTTATACATAAATAAATAAAGTGTTAACAAATCTATTATATGGAGTTGAAGTTTGTGCGTTTCACTGCTTTCGGTGCTGCTTTTGCTTTTCTAGCCCGAGTTCGAATCCCGAGCCAACTGTAAACTGTCATCCCGGTGTTTCACAGGCATGGTGGTTCATCAATGAGTGTGCCGTCCCTCGGATGGACGTTAATTTGGCCTCCTTTCTGCCGGAATTATTTTGTGGGAATTAAATATTCTCCCACCCGCAACCTCCGCTCTGCTGGTACCAACCTCCTGACCCCCTCCATCCGGACCAAATTCAGATCCTGGGGGGACAGGGCCTTCTCCATCGCTGCTCCCACCCTCTGGAACTCACTACCTCACACCATCAGAGACTCCTCCTCACTCACCACATTCAAAACATCACTAAAGACCCACCTGTTCAACACTGCATTCAACATTCAACCCACAGCATTTAACCCCTGACTATCTCTTCTCCTTCTCCCTCCTTTTGCTTTAAATATTTCCCTATTGATTCTTGTCTTTTTGCAATTGTTGTTTTCATGTATTGTTATGCATTATGTTTTCCACTCTGTCAAAGCGCCTTTGGGCTTCTGGAAAAGCGCTATCTATCTATAATTCCACTAATCTCTGTGTGTATGTGTGTGTGTATACGACAACGATTTCTCGACAACTACCGGTCCGATATACTTGAAACTTGCCAGGTATATTGCTGGGGACCCGAGGATGTGCCTTTTCAAGGTTTGAAATTAATCGGACAAGTACTTACCGAGCTATGGCGATTTAGCCGTTCGCCGTTCGCTTTGGCGTTGCGAATGGACCAAACCATTTCATGTAAATAGAGGGGGGGGTTCTGTGGTCGTTGCGAATGGACCAAACCATTTCATGTAAATAGAGGGGGGGGATTGTCACTGTACTCGCAAGCCGTTCACCGTTCGCTTTGGCGTTGCGAATGGACCAAACCATTTCATGTAAATAGAGGGGGGGGGGGATATAATTTTAGATAGATATATAGTACGGGCATATATATAGTACGGGCATGCCCTAGTACAAAATAAATGAATTATTATTATTATTATAAATATCCCAGGTGTCCTTCGTGAAGAGTAGGCAAGCTATCGCCGGCAACCTGACGTCCTTTGGTGGAGTGGCGACGCAACCAGGATTGTAGCTTCCTAACTGCTTTGGCAGCACCATTGCTCTGCATAGGGCATGATACATGATGAATGATTTCATTCCTTTGTCATGGAACATTGTTTCTATATCCCTAAGAAATATGTTGTCTGATGAGAGCTGAACGCAAAATAAAGGGAGTCTTGTTCCATACAAGTCCGCATATTTTATTAAGATATGCAGCGATGATTTAGGCAAACTTTAGTGATACAAATATATTTGGAAACAAAATGTGTGTCGAACGTAATGTGGCAATGTAAACAGGTCTGCCATGGTTACGCACCGCTCAGAAAACACACAGCGGCTTCCCAAAATAAGAACGATTTTTTTTGGAGAAACACAATCGTGTTAATCCAAAGCAAATAAGAAATATAATGAAAGTGCATTCATGAATTAAACCGTGTCAATTGAAGAAAAGCAATGAATAATTACTTCATTCGCCAGTGTAAGCAACATGCGGTAAGTCGTGAAGCTCTCACATCCACTGTATGCGTGAAGCTGCCAACATGCATCATGGGTGCGATGCACGATTCATCGTGTTGAAAATGTCAGGTTAGAATCTTGGTACTTTATCATTTAAACCACAACGACATGCATTTACTATTACTACAGCATATATTGACCACAGTGTCAAGCCAGTGAACCGGTAAGTAAAACAGTATGCGCCGGAAACGCACACTGCCAACCTTTTGACACACGAGCCAAGGTTCACTATGTTAACAAATATAAGTTCGTTCAAAATTTTGGGAGATTAGCAAACCTGTACATTTTTGGAATCATCGGAGCATGGAGAATCCGAAAATCAATGTTGGCATTTGCAGACACCTGCATGGCCGCCATTTTGGATTTTCAAAATGGCCGCCATAAAATACATATTTTGCGCTATCTCGGCTTCTAGTCGACCTAGAAACTTAATTAAACATGGTAATCCTTTGTTTTCTGGGTCAAGGAATCCAATAAAGGCCTCAAAATAGTGCTCAGGATTATAGAAAAGCAACAAACAAAGGTAATGATATAACTGTATTACATAATACATAATATTGCGAGTTCTTTGAAGTTATAGGTATGGGTTTATAAAGCAAGAAAGCAGCCTTGTTAGTATCAGATTGAACTACGAGTCCTATACACAGGATCTACTAGGTCTATACCAATCAGGAATATGCTGAATATGCGAAATTTTTTTGTATCACTAACATCTGGAAAGTCCTAGACGTGAAGCAAGTGTTAGGATTAGAAGTCTAATGATCCCACCAATGGTTTTCTTGACCCAGAAAACATAGGATTAGCATATTGAAACAAGATTCTAGGTTGACTAGAAGCCGAGATAGCGACCGCAAATTATTCTTTTATGGCGGCCATTTTGAAAATCCAAAATGGCGGCCATGCAGGTGTCTGTGCAAATGCCAACATTAATTTTCGGATTCCTCATGCTCTGAATATTCCAAAAATGTATAGTTTTGCTAATCTCAAAAAAATTTGAACAAAAAACATAGTGAACCTGACTACACAATGGTCCCTGAATAAACAACCGCAACAAACCTCTGGTACCACCACTGGACTAACCGCAAATATCTGACACATCGCCACTCTACAAACACCTTGGAATTGAAGATATATCAACACCACTTAATGCGTCTTATTTTAGCCACGCCTTTTATTACAACCACGCCCCTACTATTCCTTGACCAACGTCTTGGTGAAACTTTCCACCGCATCTCAACCTCCGAAATGGCAATATTTTTGGACGTCTGCTTCAGGCCCACGTATAATTCACATAAATATCTACATTAGTACAGCTGCATGTTTGTTACATATTCAGCGCCGCTCAATTTTTATTAAAGCTCTTTTAAGTTCATAGAACGCTATATTATATATACAATATATATGTATATTCTGCTGCTGATGAAATGTTTTGTTCGCACACGAAATCGTTTCTATACAATCAGCAAGCTGAGCGTACACTGCCAAAGGGCAGCACGATGCGCTGATGGTGCAAAAGCTTCGCTTGTTTAAGCGACTTTCCCACCCACTATTAAAGGCCATTAATTATGTTCTCCATGGCCGTGAGTTTTGTTAAATAATATAACGGCTTCGTAATGTTAATAACGAAATAACTGACGCCGTTGTATAGCACCAACTACTGAAGTGCGATTCACGGCAGGATCAGAACAGGAGCAACGCAGTGATGTTAAATGAAAAACCGATATGCAACCTAAGGTATTACCGTGTACGTCGCCTTGGGAATGGGAATAAAGTGCATGTCGTTGGTCAGATGGATGACGTCTGTTAGCTACAACATAGGTAATTGCCAGAAACATCTTAGTTACACACCTTTGCACATAAGAAAAGCTGTAAGCATGTAAATCGTAATATTAAAAAATTAGAAGGTGGTCATGGATGTTGGTACATTCTTCATAGATCGGGTTTGGGTTGTGGACTTATGCAGACTTCTTTGTATCTTCGCCATTCTGTGGGATGGCAAGGATTAATACTTCGTGATCTTCAGTGAGATCGAACAACACGAACCGAGACTCGCTTTCCCTGGTTCTTGGCTCTCTGTTTGGCACAACTTGGAGAACTTCTGTCCTACAGAACAGCTCCGGGATGATTTGTTCTCGGTTCCTCACATTCTTCATTGGCAGGTAGGCGGAGAAACGAAGAGTAGGATATAGCGGAAGGGTGATTGACATTGGGGTCTGCAGGACACCAGCCATGGACCTTATGAACTCCTCGATGTGCCGGGTAAAAAAGCCAGGCTGGCGAAAAACAACACCGCCCAGCATTGCGGCTCCAACGACGAGGCCCTCCCAGAAAGACCTGAGAACACAAGTCACAATTATTCACTTTAGTGTATTGCACTGTATGGTCCCTCTTTATAGGCAATAACAGGTTCAGTAACAACTGTGTGTGTTGTAGGTGGTATTCCATTCAACTAAGTATGCAGCTGCAGTAGTCACCAAATGAAAGCAACGCTTGTTTTCAGTATACCAAGCATGGCATTGTGGCAAGACATGCATAAAACTGAAAATCTGCGACTGGCTGGAAACTACGTGGAGAGGACCAACACCTGGATCAAGATTCAATACTGTAAAAACATTTTATATTGTGAGAGAAAAGCTTTTCCACTTCTCCCCATAGTGTGCAAGTGTTGGGTAGTGGTACAAAATAGGAATGTTAAATGATGGCAGGTAATGTGCAGTGCAGTGCAAGGTGGCAAGCTGAATACCTCCATGATTTTGCACAATCAGCCTAATCTGTCAGCTATAATCATCAATCGAGTCTCTCAAGGCAGAAAAGATTGATGTGTCACTGGCAGGCAATAGAAGGGTGACTTGAGTGCAGCCCCTGCTTTTACTACTGCCACTACTACTACTACAATTACTACTACTATTATTACTATCACTATTACTACTACTATTACTACAATTACTATAACTACTATTACTATTATGACTATTACTATCACGATTACTATTACTACTATCACTATTACTACTACTAATACTATTATGACTACTACTATTACTACTACTATTACTATTACTACTACTATTACGACTATTACTACTATTACTACTACTATTACTATTATGACTACTACTAGTACTATTACTACTATCACTATTACTACTATCACGATTACTACTACTAATACTATTATGACTACTAATATTACTACTATTACTATTACTACTACTACTACTATTACGACTACTACTATTACTATTACTACTACTATTACTACTAGTACTATTACTACTACTATTACTACTACTACTATTACAACTACTACTATTACTACTACTACTATTACTACTATTACTACTACTATTACTACGACTACTACTATTACTACTACTATTACTATGATTACTACTACTATTACTACTACTACTATTACTATTACGACTACTACTATTAATACTACTACTACTATTACTATTACTACGACGACTATTACTATTACTACTACTATTACCATTACGACTACTACTACTATTACGATTACTTTTACTATTACTACAACTATTACTATTACTACTACTATCTATATAATAATAGCGTAAGGACTCGACTTTGTTATCCCTTTTACGCCGCACCCAGTGACCCGATGCCCACGGCACTAATGGATTTACGATCTACGAACCGCGCTCTTTGTTTATCACGTACAGACATACTCGAAAAATCTGAATTAGCCGACGTTGGGGGCCAAAAGCATCCGATTAACTGCCGATATGATGCCATCTTACGACGCCATCGTATTGGCGTCTGCTGGGCGAAGGTGAAGCAAGCCGTCCGCTGATTGGACAGGCAAAGGCGAAAGCAAGCCGTCCACTGAGTAGACAATCCAGAGCATGCATTTGTGCCAGTGTCGGCGATCGTTGTTCATATACGCAGTACGCACTCTTCATTCTCATCTTTCTTCCTAACTCTTACTCGGACAAGCAAATCCTCTATGCCATCCATAATGGTACACTCTATCCATACACCACATCCTCCCTTCCATGGATGTTCCACGGGTTTCGGCTAGTTACTATTATTATCACTATTACTATCTATATAATAATAGCGTAAGGACTCGACTTTAATATCCCTTTTACGCCGCACCCAGTGACCCGATGCCCACGGCACGAATGGATTTACGATCTACGAACCGCGCTCTTTGTTTATCACCGACAGCCATACTCGAAAAATCTGAATTAGCCGACGTTGGGGCCCAAAAGCATCCGATTAACTGCCGATACGACGCCATCTTACGACGCCATCGTATTGGCGTCTGCTGGGCGAAGGCGAAGCAAGCCGTCCGCTGATTGGACAATCCAGAGCATGCACTTGTGCCGGTGTCGGCGATCGTTGTTCATATACGCACTCTTCATTCTCATCTTTGTTCCTAACTCTTACTCGGACAAGCAAATCCCCTATGCCATCCATAATGGTACACTCTATCCATACACCACATCCTCCCTTCCGTGGATGTTCCACGGGTTTCAGCTAGTTACTACGACTACTATTACTATCACTACTATTACTATCACTACGACTATTACTACTACTATTACTACTACTACTATCACTATTACTATTACTACTACTATTACTATTACGACTACTACTATTACTACTACTCCTACTATGACTACTACTATTACTATTACGACTACTACTATTACTACTACTATTACAACTATTACTATTACTACTATTACTACTATTACTACTACTATTACGACGATGACTATTACAATTACGACGATGACTATTACTATTACTACTACTATTACTATTACTACTATCACTATTACTACTATTACTATTACTATTACGACTACTACCATTTCGATTACTACTATTACTATTACTACTACTACTATTACAACTACTATTACTATCACTATTACTATTATTACTATAACTACTACTATTACTATTACTACTATTACTATCACTATTACGACTACTATTAGTATTACGACTACTACTATTTCGATTACTACTATTACTATTACTACTACTATTACTATCACTATTACTACTACTATTACTATTAAGTCTACTATTACTATAACTACTACTATTACTATTATTATCACTATTACTATTACTACTACTATTACTATTACGACTACTACTACTATTACTACTACTACTATTACTACTACTCCTACTATTACTACTACTATTACTACTACTATTACTACAACTACAACTACTACTACTATTACTAATACTACTACTATTAGTACAACTACTACTACTACTATTACTACAACGACGACTACATTTTCTTTAATATCCCCAATAATTCTCATAATCTTATGGGTCAGGCAGGGAAAGTATTTTATCCCGTCTTTCATGAAAGATCATAATAGGTCCCAATACCATAAGACCAAAAAGACCCAAAATACCTTAAAGACCCAGATAACCCAAAAGACTCAGCTGGTCAGGGTCTGACGTTAGACTGAAGGAGTGAAGGTGGCAGGCATTTGTTCAGCATGCCGGTGATAACTCATCTAAACTTCACTAAAGGCACAGTGGTATTATTGATGCCCACAAATGACCAGTGCTGGCAGACAGATCATCCAGCTTAATGTCCACCTGAGAAACGGCACACACATTGATGCATTGCTTCCTGTAGTGCCTGCTAAGTATACATTTACTCACAAAACTGAATAGGCTTAAAGGCCGAATGAAGGCTCTGAATAATAATACCCCAAGTCTGAAAGAGATTCTGACCATTTATTATAAAATAATGTTAATATCATTATGTTGTTTCGAATCTAGCCACATACAGGACACTTCCGGGTAACTCTGTTGCATTTACCTTGCCAGCTGTATTTTTTTGCCTCTTCACTTTCTCTGTATGGGTTAACCAACATTATTCATTATTTTGCCCGTTCCGAGTCAATAACCACCATGGATGGCATCCGCATGAAATTTCAGGAATGATGAGCTTCCAAAAGCAGAACTAGTCATAAAGAAGAATTTATGGAAGCACAAAGTGTTGGAAGACACTTCCCGGTCAAAAGTCAAAACCTCATCAGTGATTTACTGTATGCAGTTATCTTATAGTATTAGAATGAGTCAAGGTCATATGTCCACAGTGTACTGATCACCCATGCTGGTTGGCACAATTAACAATGCAAGTATTGACTGTGTTACAATGTGATGTCACTGAAAATATTCAATACACACTTGGCATGCACTGGAATAATTCACAAACAATAAAAATTCAGAGATAAAGGACAGGAGAAGAGGAAAACGTTTTTGCAAACATAAGGTGAACAAGTTTTTTTTTTATCGAGAACATTCTTCTTTCATTAACAGCTACAATTATTCTCACGCTCTAGTGGGGTTGGCTGGAGGAGGTTTTTGGCCCACATATTTTATGACCCTGCCGGCCAGCCTGACGTTCAACTAAGTAGTGATGGCTGGAATTTGTAATTTGGTCATGGTGCCAGTGATAGTTCGCCTACCATCACTGCAACACTCCACCGATCTGGGCTTCATGGCAGAGTGGCCAGACGAAAGCCTCTCCTCAGTGAAAGACACATGAAAGCCCACTTGGAGTTTGCAAAAAAATACTTAAAGGACTCTCAGACTGTGAGAAACAAGATTCTGTGGTCTGATGAAACCAAGATTGAACTGTTTGGCTCCCGTCTGGCCACTCTGCCATAAAGCCCAGATCGGTGGAGTGTTGCAGTGATGGTTGTCCTTCTGGAAGTTTCTCCCATCTCCACACAGGATCTCTGGAGCTCGGCCAGAGTGACCATCGGGTTCTTGGTCACCTCTCTTACCAAGGCCCTTCTCCCCCGATTGCTCAGTTTGGCCGGGTGGCCAGCTCTCGGAAGAGTCCTGGTTGTTCCAAACTTCTTCCATTTAAGAATTATGGAGGCCACTGTGCTCTTGTGAACCTTCAATGCAGCGGAGATTTTTTGTAGGCTTCCCCAGATCTGTGCCTCGACACAATCCTGTCTCTGAGCTCTGCAGGCAGTTCCTTCGACCTCATGGCTTGGTTTTTGCTCTGATATGCATTGTCAGCTGTGAGACCTTATATAGACAGGTGTGTGCCTTTCCAAATCATGTCCAATCAATTTAATTTACCACAGGTGGACTCCATTCAAGGTGTAGAAATATCTCAAAGATGATCAAGAGAAATGGGAGGCACCTGAGCTAAATTTCAAGTGTCATAGCAAAGGGTATGAATACTTATGTCAATGTGATATTTCAGTTTTTTCTTTTTAATAAATTTTCAAAACTTTCTAAAATCCTGTTTTCTCTTTGTCATTATGGGGTATTGAGTGTAGATTGATGAGGGAAAAAATGAATTTAAACGATTTCAGCATTAGGCTGCAACATAACAAAATGTGAAAAAAGTTAAGGGGTCGGAATACTTTCTGAATGCACTGTGGTGTATATATACTCGTGTGTGTGTGTGTGTATGTATATATATATATATATATATATATATATATATATATATATATATATATATATATATATATATATATATATATATATATATGTATATATATATATATGTATATATATATATATATATATATATATATATATATATATATATATATATACACATATATATATATACACATACATATATATACACATACATATATATATACACATACATATATATACACATACATATATATACACATACATATATATACACATACATATATATACACATACATATATATACACATACATATATATATATATATATATATATATATATATATATATATATATATATATATATATATATATATATATATATATATATATATATATATATATATATATACAGTCGGACCCCGCTATTCGCGGGTGATAAAATGCGACCTGTTTCTCTATTCGCGGAAGTGTCCCGCGAATTCGCAGTTTTTTTTCTATTCAACACCGTGTTCCGAGAAATCGCGTTTTTTTTCCTATTCGCGGCCGAGTTCCACGAATTCGCGTGTTTTTCAGGGGAGCAAAAAATTTTTTTCATGAGCCATTAGCTTGACATTTTTTTTTTTTTGTATACAGAGTCGAGGCTCGTGAAAGAGCTAACATTTATCAAACAAACAAATCAAACAAACAAGTAAACAAAGTATATAAAAATGGGAGCGGTCGACAAGATGGGGAGAGCAGGGGAGGAAGCACACAAACACAACATTTGAGGGCAGGGACATCGGGAGATGTGTGGGAGGCAGAGGGCCTGGGGGGAGGCAGGATAGGTATAAAACGCAAGGACACCAAGGACTTCCAGGAAAGAAGACAAAAGTCACCTCAAAAAAGTGGATTTGGGGTGAAATTAGCGGGTGTAGAAAGGATCAAGGTTTTGGATGGGGGAAGATAAGAGATGGTGGTGAACAGCCGTTTTAAAGACCTGGAGGGAGGAGTGGGATTGAAGAGAGTGAGGGAGTTTGTTCCAGAGGCGGGAGAAAAGAGGAATGAAGGAGGGAAGGTGAGCAGAAAGTCTTGATTTTGTCAGTTTAACCATAAGAGTGTTGCAGGCAGATCTTGTGCGACCTGCAGGAATATTTGGGGGACAGAGCCCAGAGAGAGCTGGGGGAGCAAGGCCGGAGAGGAGTCGGTAGAAGACGGAAAGACCACCAACCTGCCTGCGGTGGGTGAATGAAAGGCCCTCGGAGTTAGCTTCATCGCGGGAGATTCCAATGATTCTGAATGCTTTGGTTTCAACAGCGTGAAGACGAGCTAGGTGTGAGGCAGGAGCACCAGCCCAGAGGGGAGAGCAGTATTCCATTGAGCTGTGGATGAAAGCCTTGTATGTGGTGAGGAGCTCAGGTGTGCCAAGGAAGGACTTAGCACGATGGAGGATGCCCCTTCGGCGACTGGCTTTGGAGGCCAGCTTGGAAATGTGGTTTTCCCAGGAAAGATCATGGCAGATAGTGAGACCCAAAAGCTTGAGTGACAGAACTTCTTGGAGAGGATTATTCAGAAAGTAGATGGGAGGGTTGTCCAGTCGAGCTTTTCGGAGAGACATCGTAAGAGTGAGAGATTTGTCAGGATCGAAAGACATGTTCCACTTGCTTGCCCAGTCTGTGATTTTGTCCAGGTCTGCAGAGAGTGAGGAGGCTGCAGACTGCCGATCTGAGGGATGAGGAATGGAGCGGCAGAGAGTGGAGTCATCAGCAAAGAGATAGAGAGGATTTTCAAAAACTATGGTATTTATAAAACCCATCTTTCACCAGCCATGCATAAAGCAGCTGGACGGACGCAAAAAAAAACATCGAGCCACGAGCATGACCTGCTTATACATTCACTGCTGTTTGCTTTGCGTTTTCATGGCCGCGAATTTTAGCCGCACTTTAAGCGAGCTTTGCGGGATATCCCACCAGATGTGTAAACAAGTCAACCCCACGAATTATAGATGGAAAGGGTTCATTAAATCTATTACAGTTTGCAATTTATGGTGAAGCATCATCAGAGATCTTACACAATGAAAACGCTTCGGGGGATGTTCCACCAGCGACTAAAACATGTCATCCTCTGCGAATTAAAGAATGCATATGCTTCATTAAATCTATTATTTAAATTAGCAGATACGATCGATACGGCATTGGATGAAAATTGAGGATTTTAGAAATATGAAAGAAGTGATTGACCTTTGGCCAATGTTGACCTTTTGACTTCAAAAATAAATTGTTTTCTGTTGGACCACCAACTCCACCATTTGGTGAAGTTTTGTGAAGATTGGTTTAAAAGTGTGACCTGTAGGCAAGTATAAGTGAGCGGACAGACAAACTAACACACAAACACACATACAAACAAGCATATACGAGGTTCTAAAGTTCAAAAGTGATAACCAATACAGACAAATCTGCCGACGAGCAAGGGCGTAAACGTAACACTTCGTTCAGGTGGAAACCCAAAATCACAATTGAATTGAGATATTATTATCAAACCAGCGAATGAATTGCAGTAAATGGCGAAACTGTGAATGCTGAACCCTTGATTGTGTTTACATGTGGAGAGGGAGCAGCTTTGTCTGGGTGGAATCTCAATATCATAATTGCATTGAGTAAATTAAATAAACATCCCACCCACATTTAGACACCCACTGGAACCCCAAAAGGTTGCACAGAAAGAATGGCAGGGCCAGCCCCAAAACTGAGGGAGTAGTTCGGGAATGGACAGACAGACAGGCACTCCTGCTTTATTACACTGGTCAACAAAATTTTAAAAGTTTTATGGTTCTAGTATATTTTGAGGTGATTCTAACCAACATGAACCTGTAGATTTCGATTATGATATCCAATTTTCACTAGCACATCCAGTTTTTGAGAACCAGTATACCCGAGGAATACCACTTCATTTGAAATTCACAAACCTCTTGTTGACCCTGAGAAGGTATTCTTACCACCACTTCATTTAAAACTTGGTTTGATGAAGAACTTTGTGAAGGCCATGGATCAAGATGGTGCTGGCTTCCACTACTTGCTAATGAAGTTCCAAGGCATTGTATTTGAGGCCAGAGTAAAGGCGGATGTTTTCAATAGTCCTCAAATTCGTCTTGTACTCACTAATCAGGACTTTGTAACGAGACTATCTGAGCTGGAAAGTGTTGCTTGGGATAGCTTTGTGGCTCTTGCTAACAATTACCTTGGAAATTTTCGAGCACCAAATTATGGAGAGCTTGTGGACAAGATGTTGAAGAGTTACCAGGCACTCGGTGCTCGAATGTCACTCAAGATACATTTCTTCCATTCTCATCTGGACTTCTTTCCACAAAATCTTGGCGATGTCAGTGACGAACATGGAGAAAGGTTTCACCAGGAAATTGCCATCATGGAGACTCGATATCAAGGCCGATTCAATCCAAACATGATGGGTGACTACTGTTGGACTACTGTTACAGTTACTGTTACTGTTACGTAACTGTTACGTTACGTTAACTACTGTTACGACTACTGTTACAGCGTGAAAGGGATTGCTCCTACAAACGCAAAAGTAAAGTTCAGAAGCACTTTTAATGTGATTTTTTGTGATATTTTATAAAGTTCATATTATTTTTGGAGATTTACATTTTTTTTATGTGATGTAAATAAAAACTTAAAGTTCTTTTTTTTTTTGTGATATTTTATAAAGTTCATAATATTTTTGGAGATTTACATTTTTTATGTGATGTAAATAAAAACATTAAGTTCATATTATTTTTTGTGACAATAAAAAGACTTGAGACTTAATCAAGAAATTCACATGCTCGAAAGATTTTTTCCACACTTATGATGTACTACGTCAAGGTTACGTGATAGTGAAATTTTAAGGTCAGATTCGGATTCGTGGGCACCAAATTAGTTAGAAACAGTTGAAAATAAGTCAGAACCAATTTGGCTGTTGACCAGTGTAATATAGATTACAAGCACTTCTTTTTTCAATTTGTTGGGACAAAGTGATCTTTCTTTATTTCCGGGTTAATTTCCGGCTTTGTTGATGGTGAATGCAGAGAAATTATGCATTGATGAAAAACATGTTCTGAATGTTTGTTCTAACTAGAGTGCCTGATACAGAGGTTCAAGTGTACAAGTATACATGCAATACGTAAAATATGCACTGTAGCATGCTTGCCATTATACACCATCTGTAAATGATAAATGTTTACAACTTCCTTCCACTCACTGAACATTGTCCATAAACGACACAAGCCCACAGGTACTTCTCTAATAATACTACCATAAACCGAGAAACACCAGCTCCCGCAGGGAGCGATTGTGATGATTACAGGGAGTTGAATTTTGTGCCCCTAAAGGTCAGGTGATATGCATCAAAAACACATCAACAATAGCAAATTGTACTAATTGATATTATTAATAAATTGTAATTGTACTAATCTCTGTTAGAATTTGCAATGCACTGCAAGTTCCTAAATCTTTCAAATTTTCACTCCATATTAAATTCAAACAATTGCGTTATTAAAATTATCATTTTTACGAAATAGAATTCTTCGAGCTCTTTTATTTACTGTGGTTAATTTATAGAGATAAACTTCCTTGAAAACAAGTGTCTGATTAGCTTTCTAAAAAGTTTTTTGTTTGCTGCCTTTTATTTATGTTAAATGCATTGTGTACGAACATAATATGGCAAAATTGCATCAAGAACTGAAATTAGTGCAGCCTGTCAAAGTCAAAAACCCATAAATACTCAAAGATGAACTAAATTATTCGATTCTAATGGAATAAGAGTCACTTTGCACAGGCTGACTGAAACAAAAATAAAACCCCACTTTTACAAATGGCTGTTACAAAAATAATTATCACAACAACCATTCAATAATTAACACTTGCTGTTACCATGGTCATTGATTATCATGACCACTGCTGTAATTTCCTTCAAGCACAAACAAAAAGAGTTCTTTTAAAGCTTTATTGTAATTTTCATTCCAACCGTTAGCCCGAGGCTAAACCCAAGCACAGCCATAAAATCTCAGCCATAAATAATGGCTGTGGGGCCTTCTGCCTGGTCCCTACCTCCCACATGGCATGACATATGATAACCTGCCCTGTTTTCTTGGCTTTTCACCTGGGTGGTTACCTCACAGCCATGTCAGGCAGAGTAGGAAAGAAAGCAATCGTACATTCTATAGAAGAGCTTAGACAAATTTAAACTAATTTAGACAAAAGGTTTAACTAATTGCAAATTGTAATATTGATTACAGACAAACGAATTTGCTCTAATTCCTAGGCCATTTCTGTGTTCAAGGTCAACCTGTAGATTTAGTATGGTTTGCACAACCTCAGGCAAATATACATACAAAACTAAAGTGCTGTGTCTTGCATCAATTTGCCTTTTCATTTTTTTTTAACCTACATATCTCCCAACCCTTGTCTCAACGAGCATTCCATTCCAAACTCAAAACCTGCTCTCCTACCCATAAATGTGTGGGAATGCTCCCATTAGCATCAATATTTCGAATAAAATGCTTTCACAGCTTCTTCCTCCCCAGAGTGATGTGAATGAGTTTGCATTATATATTGTGGTCTATTTTGCTTCGAGCTAGAGTCCAGCTCTAGAATACAATTATGGATGATAATGTCCATCTGTGGAATCTGCTTGGAGGGTACAGTTAGTCCACACTTTAAAAAAGAGCTCCTCACTTGTATTTTAAATTATTCCTTCAAATATTGGCCATGTTTGATTAAACAATGCAAATAAAACGATAGTTGCTACCAACGATCAAGGCTTCCAAGCAGTAACACATAGAGTTGAAAAAAAGGAAACATACACGACATGACCAAAAGTATGCGGACACCCCTTCTAATTAGTGGATTCGGCTGTTTCAGCCACACCCATTGCTGACAGGTATATATAATCAAGCACACAGCCATGCAATCTCCATAGACAAACATTGGCAGTGGAATGGGCCGTACTGAAGAGCTCAGTGACTTTCAACGTGGCACAGTCATAGGATGCCGCCTTTTCAACAAGTCAGTTCCTCAAATTTCTGCCCGGTTAACTCTAAGTGTTGTTATTGTGAAGTGGAAATGTCTCGGAGCAACAACAGCTCAGCCGCGAAGTGGTAGGCCTCACAAGCTCACAGAACGGTCCCGCCTACTGCTGAAGCGCGTAGCGCGTTAAAATCGTCTGTCCTCGGTTGCAACGTTCACTACCGAGTTCCAAACTGCCGCTGGAAGCAACATCAGCACAACAACTGTTCGTCGGGAGTTTCATGAAATGGGTTTCCATGGCCGAGCAGCCGCACACAAGCCGAGGATCACCATGTGTAAATGCCAAGCGTCGGCTAGAGTGGTGTAAAGCTCACCACCATTGGACTCTGGAGCAGTGGAAACGCGTTCTCTGGAGTGATGAATCATGCTTCACCATCTGGCAGTCTGATGGACAAATCTGGGTTTGGCGGATGCCAGGAGAATGCTACCTGCCCGAATGCATAGTGCCAACTGTAAAGTTTGGTGGAGGAGGAATAATGGTCTGTGGATGTTTTTCATGGTTCGGGATAGGCCCCTTAATTCCAGTGAAGGGAAGTCTTAACGCTACTGCATGCAATGACATTCTAGACGATTGTGTGCTTCCAACTTTGTGGCAACAGTTTGGGGAAGGCCTTTTCCTGTTTCAGCATGACAATGCCCCCGTGCACAAAGCAAAGTCCATCCAGGAATGGTTTGTCGAGATCGGTGTGGAAGAACTTGACTGGCCTGCACAGAGCCCTGACCTCAACCCCATCAGGCACCTTTGGGATTAATTGGAACGCTGACTGCGAGCCAGGCCGAATCGCCCAACATCAGTGCCCGACCTCACTAATGCTCTTGTGACTGAATGGAAGCAAATCCCCACAGCAATGTTCTAACATCTAGTGGAAAGCCTTCCCAGAAGAGTTGAGGCTGTTATAGCAGCAAAGGGGAGGACCAGCTCCATATTAATGCCCATGATTTTGGAATGAGATGTTCGATGTTCGGGTGTCCGCATACTTTTGGTCATGTAGTGGACTTTGAAATGTAGATTTCTTTAAAATGGCATTAATACAGACCCATAAAAAATGTTTTTTTTTGTTGGCATCAGAATGGAAGGAGTTTTTGTTGGACAGGATGACCCCGTCCTAGATGTATGCACACTCGCCTCTAAGTTGTCTAGCCTGGGTTTGAATCCCGACCCAGCTATGAACTGCTGGTGTTTCACAGGGTGATTCATGAATGTGTTTGCCATCCTTTGGATGGACATTAAGCAGGTGCCCTGTCTGTCAGCATTCGGTGGTGGACATTAAGGATCCTGTGATGTCCTTTGCAAAGAGTAGGCACCATGGCCAAACTCCAAATTCCTGCCCTAACCAGGAGAGGGCATTGCAGCAGGGGCACAACCGTGCCCTCGGCCAATGATGCTACCCTGCAGCATTGTGCTGCATGTGTATGGACGATAAAGTGTCTCAGATGCTATGGGCGCAGTCATGGTTGTTAAAGATTCACGGGATATGGTCACAAGTGTTCAAATCATAATCTCTATATCCTATAACTGGTATAAGCCAGTTTTATCATAAAAATAGATCACTATCGATCCAAACACAGTCTATTTTGTCAAGCATTTTCTTTTGTTTTTGTTTTCAATTTGTTTTATTTTTCAAGTTTTCAATTCTGTTCTCTCAAAATGTCAAAATTGTCAAGAGTGTCCTTGGTCTGGGAGCCAGGTGGTGTAGACCCTGGCCGAGTCGTACCAAAGACTTTTAAAAGGGTACCCTTGCTTGATGGCCAGCAATCAAAAAGGATAGAGCACGAACATTAACTCCTATTATTATTCTTTTGAACTTTCCGATGTTAGTGCTTCCATTGCTTTGACTATCCAGTTTGGTTCGCCTGTGCTGGCAATTTTGTTTTACATAAATACTTGTTCACAAACTTGAAGTGCATTAATCCCTCAATGATGTATGTGAAGTTTTAAATTGGTCAGTTTAAGCAGTTCTGAAGATGATCTTTGAATTTTCTTTTTTAAATCATAAATCTAAGATGGCCACTGAACCTTTGGACCAATCAGCTTCACCAGAGGTTCTGCATGACATATCCTTTCTCAGAACTGTAGCAATTTTGGGAAGTTTTACATTTATCAATATAGCAGTCTCCGAGAAAAATGCGCCACAAAATACGGTGGAATAATAATAATATTTAAAATAATAATAATACCAATTCCACACATAATGGAGGTGCTAACTCACGTCGTTGGCTTCTCTTCATGCAATACTGACCCAGAGGGCACTAATTGATACTGCCGCATATTCGCAGAGGGAGTAACTATAGTCCTGTACTAATTTTTGTACACCAATCCTTTTTTATTCCATCTCCAGGCGCTGCATGACGTCATCACCGGGTACCAAAAGGGGCCCATTGATGAAACACGCTGAAGGGGAGTACTCAGTTTTCACTCCATTTGTTTGTGTTTTCTTTCTTGCTTGTTTGTTTGTCCGGGTGATATCTCAGCCATCCTTTGAGCTAGGAAGCTAAAATTTCGGCATAATAGTGAGCAAGTTTGGCAAAAATTGTATTTTTATTTTTTGATTAATCAATTAATTGATTAGTTACTTAATTATTATCGGTTTATTAAGTACTTATTTATTTTCTTTCTCATCTGGGCATTATCTCAGGCACCTTTTGAGTTAGGAAGATGATATTTGGACGCGACAATGACCAAGTGATGTGGCTGTAAAGGGTATTTTTGATTTATTGATTAATCAATTAATCGATTAATTATTTAATTACTTTTTTTTTAGTTACAGATTCGGGTGACACGGTGGTGGTTTAGGTATGCTATTAACAAAATGATTAATAATTTCATTATTTTATGATTATTATTATATTTATTTTCATTATTAATTAATCACGTATTTAATTTCTTTCTCATCTGGGCAATATCTCAGGCACCTTTTGAGATAGGAAACTGATATTTGGACATGAAAGTGACCATTTGATTTGGCTATAAATGATATTTTTGATTTGTTGATTAAAAAATTAATCGATTCATTATTTATTGATTAATCAATTAATCATTTAATTTATTTGAATAATTATTTATTTAATTAATTTTCAAAATGTTACAGCTTTAGATGAAACATTGGTGGTTTCGGTATATTATTAGCCAATTGATTAATAAATTAATTATTTTATGATTATTATTTATTTATTTTAATTATGTAATTAATCAATCAATTATAATTGATTATAATTGTAATCAATTATAGGTTGATTACAATTATAGGTTGATTATAATCAATTATAAACAATAATTATTGCACACCCATCGCTCCCAATATTATCTCTGTGCTGCACGGCGGCATCGCCGGGCACCTCAATGCCGCACGTTGGAGGATATGTTATTTATTTGGTATGGGGGCGGTGTACTTTCAATGTATCTACTTGTTATGTTGTAGTTTTCCCTGTGAGCTCAAAGTTGAACTCGTCCAAACATTCACAATCTGTAGCTCTGTGCCCAATTTGGCGATCTAGTTGCCACCGTTGTCCAGTTATTCTGCTGACAAACGGACAAACACACAGATGGGATGATTGCAATACTTCTGCACCTAAGGCCGCAGTGTGCGTAACAACAACAGTAATAATAATAATGATAATAATAATCATAATAATAATTGTGAAAGAACCCAAGGTTCTTAGATCGAGCGATGTCTGACTGGCAGGTGGGTAAAGTTCAAATTTTTGTGTATTTAATAGATTAGCACAAGCTATACAAGAAACACACTGGCATGGTACTGTACAAAGCAAAACGCAACAGATGACTGGCTCTTCACTCCTCTTTCAGCACAACAGGTTAATTCTCCTTTACCTGAACTTTGGCAATGGCACACTGAACAATGGTTGACAGATATCAATTATGAGCAATCAAGAAAAGATACAGCATGCAATCATAGCTAACAATTTAGCATTGCCAGATGCCCTTTCACACATAAGGACAGATAAATATTTTTGCCCCACACCAATAAATCGTTCCTTCACAAACAAAGTCATGCAGGTCATCACACGTCCGGTCAGGTCATCACACTCTTTGACAGTTCAATCCACTTTTTCAGTAATTCACCAAGCTGACTGTAATTTGCTCAGGAGCCCTTCCCTATGTCAGGTTTGACACAACTGTACTTGGTCCTATAGCCATCCTTAGTTATATCACACCACTTCAAAGGTAAATATAAAGCTACCGATTTTACACCACCACCACCCTACCATCTTTAAACTGGTCCTTATTGACCGCCGCCACATCTGACAACCTGACATATATATCGAGCACTTTTCTGGTTAATAGAGCACTAAGCGAGGTAGCCCATCCTGCCATCATGCCCCGCCTACCATTAGTAGCAAAACGCTCAAACCTCCATAGATAGCTGTCCAGTTAATCCTTCCTCTCAATAAAAGTTGGGAGCTTTGGAGCTCTAGCCTGTGCAAAATGTACTCACATTCTCCAGGAGTCCTACTCGAGTGCTTTGTACTCCAAGATCCTTCAACTTCACTTTGGATTCCAACCATCTAGCCTCCCTATTTCACTATCAAGCCTTTTATCCTCCCTTTGAACCTCAAATGTTCTATCCTCCTTTTGAGCCGCTTATCTTTCCCTTTCAGCCTCGAGCCTTTTATCCTCCATCTCAGCCTCGAGCCTTTTGGTTTGAAAGGGTATGTGACCTGCTCTCTACCACCTGTGCCACGTCAGCACAGCTCGGGTATTTTCTGTCTTGTCTGCCTCTATATATAGTCTCTCTACCATTGTGATCCAGTTGGTTGGGCCCTTAGGCTTTTTTTTTTTTTTTTTTGTATACTGAATCGAGGCTCGTGAAAGAGCTAAAAGAGCTTAGTTATTTAAGGTTCCCACTTGCTTGTTGACTCGTGGGCACATATATCGGTAGTGGGTGAGGGGATTGCGTAGTATTGGTTGCATAATCTATTTGTTCTTATTGCTTGCTTCGTTGCAAATTCCCTCCCCGTAATCATTTTTGCTTTTCTTTTTCAATATACCTGGTCTCAGGGTGAATTCTGGTTGTCGTGGTTCTCCTGAGATTATTAATTTGAAAGACCCATTACGGGGTATTTGGCAAAGGTGTGTCAACACCCCGATCATATTGTGCGTCAGGCTAGCTTGGTCTCATTTGCATATGATGAGCAACACCTCATCACCATGACGCTCGATGGATTTGGACTTCAAAATAGAATGGTCATGGCTTTTAGGCACCAATCCAAGATTGGTGGCTTGCGACCAATCAGTGCCAAAATTGTCAGGAATCGGTTACGAGGGCACAACATCTGACCACGAGGAACAGCAATCTTGTCGATTTTGTCCCCACGCCAGACATACACGCCTTGCTTGGTGTAGACAATGTCTGAAGTTTAGGAGACAAGATTGGGCTGCTATCCTTTTACGGTTGAGTTGAGGTTCCATGTTGACAGTAGTGATGGCCGTTGTCGCATTTATCAATGAGAAGGGGAACCATACGTTGCCGCATGTGTTATGCAACATTCGTCGTTTGGCGGTGAAAGCATGATGGTATTATATTGGAAGACATCACACAACCCAGGTGGAGGTCATTATTGGCAATTTCACAGGTATTCGGTGCTGTGATGAAGTTCTCCATCCTCACGTCCTCCAGTTCCTGCAGGTTCATGGTCGTCATATCACATTCAACAGGATAACACGTGCCATCACGTTGCAAGTGTGGTCACAAATTTCATCACACAACAGAACATTCCCACACTTCCCTGGCCAGCTGTTTCGCCTGATATTTCCTCCATAGAACATGTGTAGGATGGAATAGAACGACGATTGTGCCAGGCCTCTTCAAAACCAGCCAGTGACGTTGGCCCAAACTGTGACAGGCCTTGGTACAGATCTGGAATGACATCCCTCAAGCCTTCTTCAACCACCTGTGTGCTCAATCGATTTCAAGTTTATCAAACACTTAATATTGATATAACCAAACAACGTGATGTGTTTGTTTTCATTTCTCATTTCACATATGTAGGTGTAAATGATGCACAGTAACTTTTTCCCGGAAGTAACCACAAATTTCCTGAGCACTCACCATTATTCCATACACTTTAAGTGCAACAACAATATTAATACTTGTCACCTTTAACTCTATTCAACCTTTAGAATAAACACCCCACTGTTTCAGACGCAGCACAACCGGTCCGGAAGTGATTCAGGAGGTACATGCCTACAGTATTGCCATGCCATTAGGCGTTGTTATGAAACAAGCTAACACCTGTAACACCCCACCTCAACAAACATTACAGTCATCTGGAATAAACAATTTGTTCCATATTGAATCATAAGTATACAAACGTTTTCATCGCACTGAACCAATACACCCCCTAACAGTGACTCGTAAATAATGAGTGGCAATGATAATCAGGATGAGAATAAAAATAATATTGTCGTGTGGTTCCCTCAATTAACACTGAAAGAACCACGGAAGGCAAACGAGCATTAATGGAGGCGTTTTGAATCCAACTATATGGCGGATTATACGCGAAGAGGAAGAAAAGTACCGACTTACCTGGACGGGTGGGTCTCACCGACGTCTTCACCCTGCAAAAATAACTCAAACGAAAACGAATTTACAAATGTACAGAAAATAACGAAAGGATTTATTAAAACGGAATTCCGGTACAAAGAAAAAGCATGATGCTAAACTAAATTCCTAAATGGAGCGCTCCCTCACCAGACTTAGAAACACAGACAGAGGGGAATATAAAAAAGAACTGGAAAATAAATTATGTGTGTGTGCACTTAGCTCAATCGTCAGGAATAGTGTCAGCCCCAAACTCGCCGTCCGGACGCTGCAGTGTTCTTGGTGGGAAGAAGGCTGGAGTCCACTTGTTAGCGACCTGCTAGGCCTCGCCGGGCGTCTCGCTCACCCCGGCCTCATCATGCTGCAGTGCCAAGCCGCGCCCATCCACGCGTCATCCGCTCGGAGAACCGTAGTTTCCGGGCTGCGGGCTCTTCCCGTTGCCTCTGCATGTCTCACGGTGGCATCTTCTACATGGTCGGTTCAAGCACAAGAGCGCGAGGGAGAAGAACAAAGGAGCAAGAGCGACAATGGAGCAAGAGAGAGAGGAAGGCAAGAGCGAAGGCAAGGAGCAGCAGAGAAAATGTCGGTCCTAGTATTCTTTTATCGTCGGGTCATGACGTCATCCGCGCTCCTCCACCAATGCCTGCAGGCCACCACCACCTCGTCCAGCTCTCCACCAATCAGCGTGCCGCTTCTTGCACGCCCTTCTCTCACCAATTGATGAGTGCCTTTGTGCTCCGCCCTGGCTTACCCCGGCCTTCCTGTTGGTCAACTCCCGCCCAATCACTGTCCTTCTGGGCATGGCTCTCAGCCTGCCTGAGCGATGTGTGCCTGCCAGGTGGGATTGTCAGCCCCAGTGCCCAATGCCTGGCTTCCGGTTGGTTTTATTGTTATTATGGTTTAATTAATGGGCATTTCCTCACGAGTGTCTATGGTGCGGTGCCAAAAGAGATAAAGGATAAATTACTGAGGTTTGACGAACAGGGGAATTAACATAATCCCTATACTAGTTAACATGCCCCATTCCTCATAATGGGGACGAAGATGCACCTTACTCCGACATTCGGCTAAACAAAACTTATTACATGGTGATGATTCTTTCCTGACATCCGGAGCATGTCAATTTATACAAATCTACCTGACTACATATCACTGCCTACCCCACAGACATAACAATATTAACTAGAACGGCACTCTAGACAGCATGCCTCCACCTGGTTGGCCATATCACTCAGTGGTGAAGAATCACTTAAAAATTCTACTAGCTGGATCCGGATCCTGATCTTCACCAAAATTGAATCGATTCTTCCTTGTCACACACACAACCGGTCCAACAAATTTTGTCTAAATCCATCCATTACTTTTTGAGACATCCTGCTCTGTATCGTTTTTGGCTCGATCGTCCAATGGTGGTGGTGGTGGATTGAGTGCAGCCACCTGGCTGCTGGTTGCATCATTTTCAGTGGGCGCGTCTGCCGCTGATGCTGCAGCCTCTCTACAACCAGTTATCTTGTACTCATTTTGCCAACCTCGGAAGGATGACAAGCTGAGTCAACCCCACCTGGCTAATTCAACGGGATTCAAACTCAGCACCTTACGATCTTAAGCCCGCAGCCCCAACCATTAGGCCAACACCAGGTGATCTCCCAATAGTAAAGTATCACTTAAAAAAATTAATAATTTTCATATCTGAATCCATATTCAGATCTTTACCAAAATCGAATCGAATTTTCCTTGTCAGACACCCAACCGGTCCACCAAGTCTCGTCCGAATTCGTACATAACTTTTTGAGATATCCTGCTATGCATCGTTTTTAGCCTTATCTCCCAATGGTGAAGAATCATTAAAAAAATTATACTAGCTGGATCCGAATCCGGATCTTCACCAAAGTCTAATCATTTCGTCTTTGTCACATTCGCTACATCTCTTCCAAATTTCGTCCTAATCCTTCCACAACTTTGAGATATTTTGTTCATAGACAAGCAAACAGACAGGGGTAAAAACATAACCTCCATCCACCTTTCGTAGCGGAGATAATAATATAACAACACAGCTTCCAGCCATACTGATTTGGAAGCAAAAACGTCAATAAAAGTAATTATGAAAAGATAATTGACAACAGATTGTGATCGTGTCAATTTTTGTATTCACGTGGTATCAAAGTTCATAAACAATTTTCTATATGAACAAACAGGGAGCACTCGAAACAAACAGTTTGGTATATTTGTTTAGCTTTCGATGAGGCTGATTAACTTGAACAACAATTGTGGGGAAACGCAATGTCGGTAATGTAAAGGGCTAGTTCATATGGGTGTGGAATACTGCCTCAGACTGAGTAGGTAAAACGACACAAGTTTGCATGATATCCTTCATGTCAGAGATTAAAGGGGCCATCTATAATATATATATACAGTATATATATACAGTATATATATATATATATATATATATATATATATATATATATATATATATATATATATATATATATTGTTGCGGTTTTGAGAACCCACACAGGTAACATCATTAAAGGTTAAAGGTTGCACCCCATAGTTAGGCCACATGCAACACGTAGGTAACCTTAGAACGTTAGTTATTTCTTAGTATATGTGAGATAAGGCCATTTCCAATAGTTGCATCTGCGTTGTGTAAAACAAATAATCCTCTCTATCTCTTTGCTAACGACTCTACTCTCTGTCGCTCCATTCCTCATCCCTCAGATCGGCAGTCTGCAGCCTCCTCACTCTCTGCAGACCTGGACAAAATCACAGACTGGTCAAACAAGTGGAACATGTCTTTCAATCCTGACAAATCTCACACTCTTACAATGTCTCTCCGAAAGGACCGACTGGACAACCCTCCCATCTACTTTCTCAACAATCCTCTCCAAGAAGTTCTGTCGCTCAAGCTTTTGGGTCTCACTATCTGCCATGATCTTTCTTGGGAAAACCACATTTCCAAGCTGGCCTCCAAAGCCAGTCGCCGACTGGGCATCCTCCGTCATGCGAAGTCCTTCCTTGGCACACCTGAGCTCCTCACCACATACAAGGCTTTCATCCGCAGCTCAATGGAATACTGTTCCCCCCTCTGGGCTGGTGCTCCTGCCTCACACCTTGCTCGGCTTCACGCTGTTGAGGCCAAAGCTTTCAGAATCATTGGAATCTCCTGCGATGTAGTCAACACTGAGGGCCTTTCACTCACTCACCGCAGGCAGGTTGGTGGTCTTTCTGTCTTCTACCGACTCCTCTCCGGCCTTGCTCCCCCAGCTCTCTCTGTGCTCTGTCCCCCCAATATTCCTTCAGGTCGCACAAGATCTGCCTGCAACCCTCTTATGGTTAAACTGCCAAAGTCTAGGCTCTCTGCTCACCTTCACTCTTTCATTCCCCTTTTCTCCCGCCTCTGGAACAAACTCCCCCACTCCCTTCAATCCCACTCCTCCCTCCAGGTCTTTAAAACAGCTGTTCACCACCATCTCTTATCTTCCCCCATCGAAAACCTTGATCTTTTCTACCCCCGGTAATTCACCCCAGAGTCCTTGCAGTGTTCATATGTTTTATTCCTTTCCCACCTCCCCCCAAGTCCTCCCGATGTCCCTGCTCTCAAATGTTGTGTTTGTGTCCTTCCCCCTCTTCCCCCTCTCTTTTGTGTCCTTCCCCCTCTCTCCCCATCTTGTCTGCCGCTCCCCTTGTTTTTTATGTTTTGTGTGTCGGTTTGTCTTTTTGTGTGATAAATGTTAGCTCTTTCACGAGCCTCGATCTTGTATACAAACAAAAAAATAATAATAAATAAATAAATAAATAAGAGTAGGCCCCGTTCAGTTTGCACCCTCCCTCCAATCGACTCCATTGAGCACTATCCAGTCTGCACCCCATGTCCCATTGCGCCCATCCAGTCTGCACCTCATTGCCCCTCGCAGTTTGTTACGTGTTGGGCCGGCAGCGTTAGCTGCCAGTTGCTCGCTCAACCCAGCCAAATGCCATGAGATAAGGCCCGAAAAGGGGGCGGAGCGCAAGGGTGGGGGTGTGGCCACGTCAGGCAGCCATCAAGGGTGGAGCCGGTAAGACCCCATCAACCAACCAGGGCTCAAGTGGGCATGGCTAAAGGGCGTGGTAAGGGTGTGGCTAGAGGTTCGAGGGGGTTGGCAAAAGCGGCGCTATATAACCGCGAGCGCAAAGCCCTCTGAAAGACTGATGCGATTACAAAGGACTTTTGTGGAAGGCGCCAGTATTGAAGGACTTATGTGGTATTGAAGGACTTGCACGATTGCGTTTTACCAAGAGGACTGATGCAGCGGCACTCATTGATGAAGGACTTTTGTGGAAGGCACCAGTATTGAAGGACTTACGTGGTATTGAAGGACTTGCACGATTGCGTTTTACCAAGAGGACTGAATGGCACACGATATATGAGAAGGACTCGCGTGCATACGGCAGTGGCAAAGAACTGGGACTTGGCTTGGCTTTGGTGACATCATTGGGAAAGCATTGGGGAAGTGGCACATTGTACCGATCTATACTGGGAGCGCGTATAAGGCACCGGTACAACTATTACGTACGCCAGTATAATCGCCAGCTTACCGATCCCCCCCAGTATAATTGTCCGATCCGCGCCACCGACATGGGGCGATCTTGCCTGCCGTCTACCATCACCAGCTGCTTCGTGGTACGAGTCGGGGACCGGAACAAGCTGTGGACGCCATCGGTGGACCCTCAACCCGACCATCTACAACCCCGTGTGAGTGAGTCTGAGTGCGAACGGGCCCGTGTCCAGGGATAAGTATAAGACTGTCTAAGGCTGCCCTGTGTATCTGCTTCTTCCTCTTCCCTGTACATTGCTTCTTCTTCCTCTTCTTTGTACAAAGTGTATAATAAATTCCATTTCTTCCTGTTTTCCTCTCAATTCGACCGTCTTAGTGATTTCTCCATTGGGTAAGCGTGGCACGATCACAACCGCTCCAATGGGGTTAATACCTGTTAACGGCCCGAATCGCGGCTCGCTAATCGCTCGGCGTGTCCACTGAAACTGTGGTTCGGGTGGGGTTATTTCCTTGCTTCGCGGATGGTGCTAGTACTTAGGTAATAAGACTAATTCGGCTTACAACCCTATTTAACACCACCGGAAGGAACGTGATAGCCCCGGATCGCGTCGGCTAGTAAAAAGACAAGGGGATTAATCCCACCTTGATAAGGGGAAGGCCGACGTTTGGAGATCCGCAACAATATATATATATATATATATATATATATATATATATATATATATATATATATATATATATATATATATTGTTACAGATCGCGGTTAAAGATGTTATTTTACCGAGCGGTTGGTATTACCACGTCCGAACAGTTACTCCCTGATTAGAACCCGATCCCGCCCAAACGTTGGCCGGATCGCACCGCAGCTGCTCAATGAGGGAAAAGACTAAAGCGACGAATGCAAAGAGGAAAAGGAATAAAACGAGAAGACGTACAGACGAGTAATGGGATTTATTATTTACACAAGCAAAAAGGAGCAATCAAGGTTTATTTACAACACATAAGACGCAGGTGACACAGTGCAAATATTAACTTATACAGACTTAATTAACCCAGGGACAGAACAAACAAACAAACTCACGTACACAAGAAGGATGGAATGGAATGAATGTTGGAAGGAGGAATGGGAAGGCTCAGCTGGGGCAGATGGTTCGGGCTTGATCCCGCACGGGACGTCGGCTGGACTTCGACGGCCACCGATGCCACCGCTATCTGGTCCCCGCGGGGTAACGGGTTGAAGCTGCCTGGTGGAGTCAACGCTGCTTGTGGAGCCAAAGCTGCTTCTCTGGCTCAGCTCAGGGCGCGTCTGCCGTCTCTGGCGCAACTGCTGGTAATGGCCCTTGAACCTTCTCTCTCTTGGCCCTGGTGTCTCCTCACCACCGACAACTCAACGCAACCAACGCAACCAACTGACCACCACCACCGACTCCTCACCGCAACCAACGCAACCAACTGACCACCGACTCCACTGACTGACTCCTCCACTGACGACCAACTCTTGGTGACCAACTCACGACTCACTTGCATGCGCGCCTTTTATAGCGCCTCCGGCGATTAAGCCGCCGGCCTTTTGGACACGCCCATCGGGGTGCTCACCTCGGCCCTGGTTGGTCGCGCGACCCTCTGGCTCCCCCCTTGATGACGACGGGCGGGCACGCCTTTCTTCTCCGATTCGAGCACATGTTCAATGGCGGTTATTGGAGGGGAGGTAATTGGGAATCGAGGCCCGGCAATGACGGAAGGGGATGTAAAAGGAAATGGAGATTTTGGGGATGGGAAGGAAAGGGGATCTATTCTCTTTCACTGGTGCAATGGAGTACTTCAATTAATGGGAGACACAGCCTTACTCTAAAACAAAGAATAAGAGATAACTATCAAACAGGGGTCTTCTATTATTTGGCTGATGTGTATGCTTGTGGACTAATTATGGGATGCCCTTTCACCTTTACACAGCTCCGGAGGTAGGGAGCGCAGAATAAACAATAATAACAATTCACACAATCAAAAAAATATACAGTCCTCATCTCCGCAACACTGCACCCTCCTCCTCTTAGGCACGTCCCGGGCCTACAACTTTTATTTAGTGTGACACGTAGGTGTAGTTCCCTCTACTTTTAACCTGACCCTGAGTGCGACAGTTTTTAAAACATAAATAAATGTGTCCCGCTGCTCCATTGCACCCTGCCTAACAGACTTACGCCCACAGTTAACCGAATTGCGGAATGGTCTTCAAACTATACACTGACGGTGGGGAGCATTATTTACAATGACTCTATTTTTATTTACAAAACTAACCCAGGACCTGTGATTGTTCTTTCTGGGGGGGAGACAGTCTGCTCTGCATCAATGCACCATGAAAGCACCCAAAACCGCACCAATGCACACCCAAGCACCAATCGGTGCAGTCACCATTGTTCAACAATAAAAATAAACCAACAACCCCTAACCCTGCAGGTGGTCTCTTGCTCTTCGGCTCCCTCTGCTGGTTATTATTATTTGGTCTTCCAGATGTTGTCATTCTTTCATTTTCTTACTGGCGGCCTATTTGCAATAAAGTGTGCCCCATGTGTCCTTTTTATTTGATTTTATTTATGGCCCACAGGGCCGACTAGTGTGGTTCACCTGTGGGGCATCGGTGCCCTGTGGCCAAGGTCCGCCAGCAAGATTTTGGGCCCTCATGGCCGGTTCCAGCAGAGGGGCCATGCCCCAACCCATGGGGTCCATAAGTGGTGCTCGGCCACAGACCTGTGGTCCATAATGTGGTGCATCGATGCAGACAGCTGGTTCTGGGAATTCCGGGCGCACAATGGAGGACTCACGCACGCTCCCCTCGGCACCCAATGGCGCACAGGTCATGTGGGAGACAAAAGGGGAAAGACAAATGAGCGAGGGGTAAGGTCACAAGGGTACACATCAATAAGGCAATGCAAGGCGAAATGCGTACGGAGGGCGAAGTGAGAAAGCTCATCCCTACCGTACGTCACCCCCCTGTCACCTACACTACCCTTGCCCTTACCCCATATGTACAAAATCTACACATTACCAATCCGTCGCTACTGTCACGTCTCCCCATATTTCCTCTATACCAAATTCGTCACCACAATCCCTCTACTTCAAAATTTGCCATCTCCAAATTCATCATCAATCCTCATAAGGAGGCAGAGATGGAACATCAAAGCACAATGTCACACCCACGTCATGATGCGTCTCACAATCCAAACATTTGCACAGTAAAAATAATTAAACATGGCATGGTGTGGAGTACCTGTCACCTCAAGTGAGTGGATGCAGATGGTGCGAGGAGACTTCATCCTAACTACTTTCTAAATGACATTAACACACTTTACACTACCCGGGGTCTTTCCCTGCCAATCCATTGGCCACTTACACTATGGGTTCTAAAAACCAATTCCCATTGACCAAACTGTGGTGCTTCTCAATTTGGGGTCTCACTCCCCCGATTCATCTCCCGGTGCCCTCGCACAATTTCTGGGCCGCGACGTGTAGCTCTCCCAGCAGGTCTACCCACCTGCACACCTCCACCACTGCAGTTGCCACCCGAGCTTACCTAGCTCCTCACCCTAACCTAACTAACTGGGGAAGGCCCTCTCCTGGCTCTGTCACCCCCTGGTGCCCTCTGGCACTGGGCTACCCGGGTCCGTCCTCCGGATCCTCGGGCCCCATCCACAACAACTACTACCGGCTCCCAGAGCCCACCTGCGGCCTCACCTGGCCGACATTCTCACAGTGGTGGAGTGCCCAAACCAACTACACACACTAACAGGCTACACGCCCAGCCATTTCCACAACACTAATGCACCCATCCAAAGACCATTCTTTCACCCGCACCACAGATGCCAATATCCAACCACAATTTACCTGTACCCTCTACCTAACACTTACACTACCCGCCCCGGGTATCCGTGATGGGGGTCCACTCTTCCCCCATTCACACCTTCGCACCATCCACTCCACTCCACAATTTCCACCATACTCACTCCACGACCATCCATTCCAATACTCCATACCATTTATTCCATACACCTGTTCTCCATTCACCTGTCGTTGCACACCTGTGCAATCATACCTGGTGCCACCTGCACCCTCCTCCTCTTCCTGGACCATTTGGTCAACACCACACACAATCACCACTACTATCACTCAAACACTGCTCCACACACCTGTTCAGTTGCACACCTGTGCAATCACACCTGTTCAATCCTCAAACACACGGCATCATCTCATCTAACTACTCCCCTCTGAAACTTGCGCTTCCCAGTCGTCCCTTTAAACTATTGCGCTCCCACGTCATTATAATCCACGCTAATCTACCTGCGTCCCCACTACAGGTATCCGTCACTAACTAACCTTAACGTTACCTAATGTCATCTTCGCTAGATCCCTACACACGATATATCCTAACCCACCCGGGCTAGTTTTCACTGCCATCAACCCCATAAGCTATAGCGCATTTGCCCCACCTTTTGTGAGGGATGACAGAGTTGCCATCCCACCACATCGGGCATCTCCCACTATCAATTTCACTCGTCCAAATCCAACAAATCAAAAATTTGTCATTTCATCTGCCAATCACCGTACCAACATCAAATTTTGCTTCTTTTTTTTCTAATTTCGGGGCCAAAACACTATCCTCATCACCCGTCTACTTATTACATCCTCTCGGTGCGCCAATTCACGTCTACAGCCCGGCTTCGTACAGCCGAGCAATGAATACGGGTTGTTTTGTGCCAGCGGCTGGATACGTCCCGCATTCGTGGCAGGGACGGGGGCTTACCCGGGCCGAGATCCCACGCACCACCTCGGCGTGGAGCCATCCAATGTCCCGATCTCGAACTGCCGGCACGTCTCAATAGAAATTGGTCGCCATGACGACCCTTCCTATCGGGTTGCCCGCTCCGCCAAGTGGAGCCCGGACGCGGCCGTTCCAAGCGAGGCACAGCGTGGATCGCGTACGGCGGTTCTTTCGAAACCGCCGTGGTTCGGATCCCCGCTGGTCCTTGCGGCACGCGAAGCTGCCCGACGCGCACCGAGGGCCCGATTCGGCTATAAGTCGTTCGAACCTCTAACCCGGTTACCGTCGATGCTTCACCTGCACGCTTACATGCATACGCTACCCCTTTCTTGCTCATACCTCCAGCTGTTCCCATGCTCCTCGTACCTTTCCTTACACACCTCGGTACACTCATTCCGCCCACAGACTTGGTCACACACCTGACCACCGAACACCTTGGCACACATTCGTCGCTCGCACACCTCACCAACACACCTCTTCGCGCCCCCTCCTCGGTCACCTCCTCTGTGACCATCACAGGTGTGCTTTCACTCGCACACCCAACCACGTGCCTCACGACCAACTCAAGTGTGCATTCCCACACACGCTCTACCATTCCAGGTGTGCATCCTTCCATTCCAGGTGTACATCCTCGCTCACCTGTCACAACTAACTCATGCTCCTTGTCACTCTCACTACTTTCACCTCCATTCTTGACAGCGCACTCACCCTTACTCTCGACAGCGCACTCTTTCCTCATGCCCCTGCCCGTTACACACCTTTCTCGCGCACACTCTCCCGTTACACCCTCTGTAACACTCACCACAGGCGTGCATTCTCCTTCACTCTTGACAGCGCACTCTTTCCCCATGCACCTGTCCGTTACACACCTTTCTCGCGCATCCTCTTGCGCACACTTTTTCGTTACTTCCTCCGTAACACTCACCACACCGCGCTTCCATGTACCCCCTCGCACACGCGCTATGACCGACTCACTCTTGACGGCACACTCACTCCTTGGCGTGCACTTTTTCCTCACACACCCCATGGTCGGACATTCTCGCACACCTCTTTTTTCGCACACCAGACCTGTCGCACACTTCACCAACGGCCTTTCACGAACACCCGGATCCAAACCAATCCCCAAGCCGACTGAAGCTTTCCTCACATCATATACAGTGCCACTCACCTCCGTACCTCGTCGTCGCACCTCCTTTGCCACCTGCAAACTCTTTATTTGGTTAGTGAGCATCACATTATGAGTTGAGCACCGACCTTGTACATATTCCATCACCTCCTCCTGGATTTCTCTTTTAGTTTCTGTCCGTCCCTTCTTAATTTCACTCACCTCTTCTTCCACTTCCTCTAATTTTTGTTTAACCTCTTATTTCTCGGTGCGTCTCCTCAAGTTCGTCCTCTAAGGCTACTGTGACCGTCTCTATGTGCATCCTCACCTGCCGGTCCTTTGTCTCCATTATCTCTGTCACCTCGTCCACCCTCATTGTCAGTTCCTCACGTACCATCTGACATTGCCTCTGTGTCGCTATCAAGTCATTTTTAATTTCTTTTTGTGTCGCCTTTAACCCTCCGAGTACTGCAGTGTTCCTTTGAACCTGCTCCACTAACTTCGTTTGTCCCTCTGTCAGCTGTTCTACTCCCTTCGTCAGATCCTCTATGCCCCCCTGTAACCTAGCCGTATTATTCCTCACTTCTTTCTCCATACGCTTCTCACCTCGCTTTACCTCCTCGCGTAGCCCCGAAACCTCCTCACCCACACCTCGTCGTATCTCCTCCTTCATCTCCTCCCTTTCTTTTGTAGATGCCGCCCTCATCTGTCCCAATTCATCCCTCTGAGCATCCAGTTTGGTTTCTACCCCGATTTTTACCTCCTCTATCTGCTCTCCCATTTGTTTAATTTCTCTGGCGGATTGCTCCCCTATCTCCCGCAATTTGTCCTCCATCCTATTTTCTAGCCCCATTAACCCATTTTTCATCCCCTCTATCTGATTCTCCTGGGCAGCCATTCTATTTTCCACCCCCGTTAACCCATGTTTCACCTCTTTTATCCCGTTGTCTAACCCCTCAAAATTATTGTCTAACTTCCCAAATTTCTTGTCTAACCCCTCACCGGTACCCCTCGCTTCGTCCCTCATTACCCCCAATTGCTCACTCTGAGCCCTCGCTTCGTCCCTCATTACCCCCATTTGGCCCTCCAATCGCTCACCCAATCGCTCACTATCAGCCCTCATTTGCTCACTATTAGCCCTCATATCGTCCTTCTGCAGGTTGAGGGACGCCTGCATTTGTACCATAAATTGCTCCATGAGGGCCTGCATTTGCGCCATCCCTCCCACTTGTGCAGCGGGTGCGGCTGCCGTAGCAATGTGCGAGGCGCAATTTTGCGCGCCCGCAACCTCGTGCGCGAGGACGCCATTTTGCGCGCCTGATACTCCCTCAACCGCCTCCTCATTGCTCCCCTCCATTTGATCCTGGGTTACTCCTAACCCCTCTATCTCTCCCACCGGCATCCCGTCGCCTTGACCAGCCATGGCGCGATTTCAAAGTTCAGGTTTTGTAAAACAAAACAAATTTCGGCCGCTCCAAATTTTGACCAATTTTTTTTTTTTTTTAGATGTTTTAAAAATTTGGTTCGGGCCCCGAATCCCACTCCTGACACCAATTGTTACAGATCGCGGTTAAAGATGTTATTTTACCGAGCGGTTGGTATTACCGCGTCCGAACAGTTACTCCCCGATTAGAACCCGATCCCGCCCAAACGTTGGCCGGATCGCACCGCAGCTGCTCAATGAGGGAAAAGACTAAAGCGACGAATGCAAAGAGGAAAAGGAATAAAACGAGAAGACGTACAGACGAGTAATGGGATTTATTATTTACACAAGCAAAAAGGAGCAATCAAGGTTTATTTACAACACATAAGACGCAGGTGACACAGTGCAAATATTAACTTATACAGACTTAATTAACCCAGGGACAGAACAAACAAACAAACTCACGTACACAAGAAGGATGGAATGGAATGAATGTTGGAAGGAGGAATGGGAAGGCTCAGCTGGGGCAGATGGTTCGGGCTTGATCCCGCACGGGACGTCGGCTGGACCTCGACGGCCACCGATGCCACCGCTATCTGGTCCCCGCGGGGTAACGGGTTGAAGCTGCCTGGTGGAGCCAAAGCTGCTTCTCTGGCTCAGCTCAGGGCGCGTCTGCCGTCTCTGGCGCAACTGCTGGTAATGGCCCTTGAACCTTCTCTCTCTTGGCCCTGGTGTCTCCTCACCACCGACAACTCAACGCAACCAACGCAACCAACTGACCACCACCACCGACTCCTCACCGCAACCAACTGACCACCAACTCCACTGACTGACTCCTCCACTGACGACCAACTCTTGGTGACCAACTCACGACTCACTTGCGTGCGCGCCTTTTATAGCGCCTCCGGCGATTAAGCCGCCAGCCTTTTGGACACGCCCATCGGGGTGCTCACCTCGGCCCTGGTTGGTCGCGCGACCCTCTGGCTCCCCCCTTGATGACGACGGGCGGGCACGCCTTTCTTCTCCGATTCGAGCACATGTTCAATGGCGGTTATTGGAGGGGAGGTAATTGGGAATCGAGGCCCGGCAATGACGGAAGGGGATGTAAAAGGAAATGGAGATTTTGGGGATGGGAAGGAAAGGGGATCTATTCTCTTTCACTGGTGCAATGGAGTACTTCAATTAATGGGAGACACAGCCTTACTCTAAAACACAGAATAAGAGATAACTATCAAACAGGGGTCTTCTATTATTTGGCTGATGTGTATGCTTGTGGACTAATTATGGGATGCCCTTTCACCTTTACACAGCTCCGGAGGTAGGGGGGCGCAGAATAAACAATAATAACAATTCACACAATCAAAAAAATATACAGTCCTCATCTCCGCAACAATATATATATATATATATATATATACAGACTTGGCATTTAATATGGATTATTTTTTTTGTGGGGGTGAACTTACTTTTCAAGATGACTTAGAACCAAAAGTTCATTGGAATTATGTCGAAATTATTCTAGATTTTGTTAATGTGACCTTTAAAAGAAACAAAAACCACATTTGACATTTTGAAGCAAATAAATTGATCCTTGAAAGTGATGTAATCTGATATCGAACTCAATTCACGGACAGTACTGTGTTAAACTTCTGTGCATTTTCCAGAAGTATCTTTTTATTTTGCACATTAGCCAAATTTTTTTTTTAACAAAAACAAAAGTTAAATTACGACTGGGATTACGGATAGTAAAATTACAGTTCAGTACTTCGTGTAACCCCCACGAGCATTCAGGAGAGCACGTACACGTTGAGGCATGCTGTTCACGAGATTTGCCAAGGATTGGACAGGAATCGCTTGCCATGCAGTTACAATAGCCTGCTGCAATTCATGCACAGATGCAGGCTGCTGGTCCAAGTTGTCGATTTGACGCGTTAATTCTGCCCACAAGTTCTCTATCGGATTCATATCCGGGGACATGGCAGGCCTCTCCATATGCTCTACACCACGGTCAGCAAGAAAGTGTTGGATCATGCGAACATGATGAGGCCGTGCATTGTCATCTTGGAAGACAAAGTTTCCTCGAAAGGCTGCACGAACAAATGGAAGCAATGTTTCTTCCAGAATGGCCCTGTGCTTGAACTGGTTCAGGTTTCCATTCAGAACAATCAGGTCAGTTTTGCCCCCTGCATGAAAAGCAGCCCAAACGGTCACCCCACCACCTCCAGCTTGGACTCTTGGCACTATACAATCTTCGTTGTAGGCTTCATGCACTTGTCTGCGCACTCGGCCACGGCCATATTGACGATAAACCAGAAATCTAGACTTGTCACTGAAGATCACGTGATTCCAGTGTCCTGGCTGCCATTGACGGTGCTCTCTGGCCCACTGCAATCGGCGCTGGCAGTGTTGTCTGGTCAGACGTGGCTTTCTCAGGGGACGCCTGGCACGATAGTCTGCTTGAACCAATCGTTGGTTGACTAGCCTTCTGGATACAGGCACATTTGTCGGGTTGCTACCACTCAGCCCTAAGCCGATTACCTGACTTGTTACGGCCATTGCGGACTAACCGGTGCAGCTGGCGATCATCCCTCCTTGTGGTTCTGTGGGGACGTCCTGACCTCAGTATTGGAGTAGGGACACCCCTCTGAGCATTTCGTTTCAGGATCTTTGACACCTGACCTTGAGTGATGGCATACTGCCGAGCAATAGCACGCTGTTTCATGCCGGAATTTCATAAAGCCACCACTAAATGACAAACAGCATTGTCGAGTTGGCGGACCATCTCCAGGGGAAGCGGCAATAACTTTTGTAGACATGCAGCAGTTGTTTTCCACTAATACAGAACGCAACAACCCTTATATACTCGATTGTGAAGCCAATCGTCAAATGTACCTGTCCGTACATTTTGTCACGCCACGTGCGATATAATCCTGTTATTGACTTCTTGCTGCGACAGACAATCAGTGACATGGTTCTTTTAACAAAGAAATCACCGAAGTGTAAAAGAAACTCACCAGATTGATATACCAAGTTCAGAAAGTAAACCCAAGTCAAGAAAAAAAAAAATTCCATATTAAATGCCAAGTCTGTATATATATTGTTGCGGATCTGCTGCCGGCCTTCTCCCCTTACCAAAGGGGGATTAGTCCCCTTGTCTTTGACTGACCTGGCGCGACCCGGGACCTATTACGCCCCTTCCGGACAGCGCGGAATAGGGTTTCAGGACCAAGTTCGCTGTTACCTAAGTACTCGCGCTGCCCTGGAAGCGAGGAAATAAGCCCAGCACGAACCACGTGTGTTGGTGAGATGCCCAGCGGTTGCGTCCATGCGATCCACGCCGTTATTACTTACTAGACCCCGATTCAAGCGGTTCTTATTCGTACCACGCTTAGTCAATGGAGAAACCACGAAGGCGATCGAATGGGAAAGCAAAGGAATAACAGGTTTAATTATTATTATTTACAATGTACAATGGTAGAAGAAACAGAGACACAGAGCAATCCTTAAAACAGTCTTATAGTTAATCCCAAGGACACGGGCCTGTCTCACACACACACTCACACGGGGATTGCTGATGAGCAGGATGATGTTCACCAGCTTGCCCAGGGATGCCTCTCGTGCAGTTCTCTCCGGTCCCCGGCACATCCTTTGGAGATGGAAGTCGTTGAAAGCAGGACCTCGCTGTGTGTCGTTTGAACGGAGCGGGTTATCACGGGGCGAATGGTAGGGAGCGGACTTTGGCGCGGCTGGCGGTTATTCATTTGCGGCTAGGGTCGTGCTTACTCACATGGGTGAAAAGCGCAATATGCGTTACCGACGCGTCTGTCTGCGCCCGCGTACTTTGTACAGTTCAACGCCTCTTCTTCTCTCTCTCTGCGCAAGTCCTCAAACAACGCGCGTATCCCCAACAAGTCCTTTGCAACGCTCTCCACTTGCGAGTCCTAATCCTTTCGCCACCGCCGTTCAGGTCCTTCAAGTCCTTAAGCCAAAACCCTTCAAGTCCTGCTGATAAGTCCTTTCGAGGGCTTTGCGCAGCGGCTTATATAGGCACGCCCTGCGAATCTTCTGGAACTCACCAGACGCGCCTCCCCACGCCGTGCTGCTAGAGCCCTGATTGGCAGGTGGCTCTTACCGTCTCCCCCACGCCGCTCACCCCGACCCCGCGCCCCTCCTTCTCAGGCCTACCTCGTGTTACTCGACTAGTGGTCAGCCGAATGTGGCGTGGGATCAATTACGCCCATAGAGGTAGAATTGCGCCCATCCCATATTACGCCCATAGAGGTAGAATTGGAGGGTGGACGCAAAATGAATGGGGCCTACTCTCCTGTCTTTACACAACGCAGGTACGAAGAGGGGAAATGGCCTATTCTTACACATACTAAGACATAACTATACTACAAATGGGCCTTTATGTTGGTCGTGTGACTAACTATAGGGGGCAAACCTTTAACCTTTAATGACTTCAATGTGCCAATCTCAAAACCGCAGCAATATATATATATATATATATATATATATATATATATATATATATATATATATATATATATATATATATATATATATATATATATATACAGTGCATTCAGAAAGTATTCAGACCCCTTCACTTTTTTCACATTTTATTATGTTGCAGCCTTATGCTGAAATCGTTTAAATTCATTTTTTCCCTCATCAATCTACACTCAATACCCCATAATGACAAAGAGAAAACAGGATTTTAGAAAGTTGTGCAAATTTATTTTAAAAAAAAAACTGAAATATCACATTGACATAAGTATTCAGACCCTTAACTCAGTACTTAGTTGAAGCACCTTTGGCAGCGATTACACCCTCGTAGTGTAGCAGCATAGCAAACCTGTTGTGCATTTTGTGATACAAGCACCAAATTTGGCACAAATGTACATTAATATGTTGCGAACATTTTCAGATATTGGGCCACTTGAAATTCCGTAATTTTTTTTTTCAAATTTTTTCAAATTTCGTAATTTCAAATTTTTCGGGTGACACCGTCACAATTTCGGTCTTCGAGGCCGGCCGATATAGTGGGGCGGCTTAGCCCAAATATTCAAAAGAATTGTGCATTTTGTGATACAAGCACCAAATTTGGCACAAATGTACATTAATATGTTGCGAACATTGTGTGGTCAGCAATGAAGACGAGAGTCTGAATTACATGTATGCAAAAGACCTTGTGAACCAGTGAAGCAAATACACGGGTAAGCATGAATTAAATCTAGGGCATGATATAATTTCCATGATGTTTACCTCTACACTCAATGGTGGAAGGAGGTAATGTTTTGATCCCAGCTTGTCTGTATGTCTGTTTGTCTGTTAGTCCACAAAATTCCAGACAAAGCTTGTAGTAGTGGTAGTTGTAGTGGTAGTGGTGATAACAGAAATTGTTATATAGAACTGAACTTATATTATTATTATATGCAGAAAATAACTTCATTTCTATATGCCCCAGCAGTGGACAGGTTAATTGGTTTATGCACTGAAGGGGTCACTCTGGTGTGCACTGCTGTGTTCTGCCTCACTGAGTTGTTCAGGTATGATGTACTCAGCACAAGCTTCCGGTCGGCCCGGAGGTGGGGGTGCGGGGCCTGTCACGGAACGTCAAAACAAACGGCCTGCCGGGGCCGCCCAAAAGTCGGGCGTGAGGGGCGCGTCCACTAATGGAACGCCTCTTGCTTCCCAGATCGAGGGCCACGTGGTCAGGAGAACCTCGCCCCTTCCGGTCACACTTTGCCTATCGGCCGGCCTCGAAGACCGAAATTGTGACGGTGTCACCCGAAAAATTTGAAATTACGAAATTTGAAAAAATTTGAAAAAAAAAATTACGGAATTTCAAGTGGCCCAATATCTGAAAATGTTCGCAACATATTAATGTACATTTGTGCCAAATTTGGTGCTTGTTTCACAAAATGCACAATTCTTTTGAATATTTGGGCTAAGCCGCCCCACTACGAGTCTTCTTGTTTATGACGCGACAAGCTTTGCACACCTGAATTTGGGGATTTTCTGCCATTCTTCTCTGCAGATCCTCTCAAGCTCTGTCAGGTTGGAAGGGGACCGTCGGTGGACAGCTATTTTCAGGTCTCTCCAGAGATGTTCGATTGGGTTCAAGTCAGGGCTCTGGCTGGGCCACTCAAGGACCTTCACAGAGTTGTCCCTAAGCCACTCCTGCGTTGTCTTGGCTGTGTGCTTAGGGTCATTGTCCTGTTGGAAGGTGAACCTTCGCCCCAGTCTGAGGACCTGAGCGCTGTTTCAGGTTTTCATTAAGGATATCTCTGTACTTTGCTCCATTCATTGTTCCCTCAACCCTGACCAGTCCCACAGTCCCTGCTGCTGAAAAACACCCCCACAGCATGATGCTGCCACCACCATGCTTCACCGTTGGGATAGTATTGGGCAGGTGATAAGCGGTGCCTGGTTTCCTCCAGACATGACGCTTAGAATTGAGGCCAAACAGTTCAATCTTGGTTTCATCAGACCACAGAATCTTGTTTCTCATCGTCTGAGAGTCCTTTAGGTGCTTTTTTGCAAACTCCAAGCAGCTCATGTGTCTTTCACTGAGGAGAGGCTTCCGTCTGGCTACTCTGCCATAAAGCCCAGATCGGTGGAGTGTTGCAGTGATGGTTGTCCTTCTGGAAGTTTCTCCCATCTCCACACAGGATCTCTGGAGCTCAGCCAGAGTGACCATCGGGTTCTTGGTCACCTCTATTACCAAGGCCCTTCTCCCCCGATTGCTCAGTTTGGCCGGGCGGTCAGCTCTAGGAAGAGTCCTGGTTGTTCCAAACTTCTTCCATTTAAGAATTATGGAGGCCACTGTGCTCTTGGGAACCTTCAATGCAGTAGAATTTTTTTTTGTCGGCTTCCCCAGATTTGTTCCTCGACACAATCCTGTCTCTGAGCTCTGCAGGCAGTTCCTTTGACCTCATGGCTCGGTTTTTGCTCTGATATGCATTGTCAGCTGTGAGACCTTATATAGACAGGTGTGTGCCTTTCCAAATCATGTCCAATCAATTGAATTTACCACAGGTGGACTCCAATCAAGGTGTAGAAACATCTCAAAGATGATCAAGAGAAATCGGAGGCACCTGAGATAAATTTCAAGTGTCATAGCAAAGGGTCTGAATACTTATGTCAATGTGATATTTCAGGTTTTTCTTTTAAATAAATTTGCAAAACTTTCTAAAATCCTGTTTTCTCTTTGTCATTATGGGGTATTGAGTGTAGATTGATGAGGGAAAAAATGAATTTAAACGATTTCAGCATAAGGCTGCAACATAACAAAATGTGAAAAAAGTGAAGGGGTTTGAATACTTTCTGAATGCACTGTGTGTGCGTGTGTGTATATATATATATATATATATATATATATATATATATATATATATATAAAGGAGGAGTGTCTGTGTGTGTGTGTGTGTGTGTGTGTGTGTGTGTGTGTGTGTGTGTGTGTGTGTGTGTGTGTGTGTGTGTGTGTGTGTGTGTGTGTGTCTGTCTGGATGTCCGCTTATAACTCAAGAACTACACATCGGAGAAAAGTTTTAGACACAGATTCGGAATCAGCATAAAATCCCGGTGGTTTCAGGCTACGTTTTATTTTAATGGTTTTTATATCAATGGTTTAAAAAAACCGCGCCAGCTGCAATTCCATGGTGTAGTTTGTGGCGGCGCTCGACGTTCGGGGTGTATTGCAATGGTTTGTCGGGTTTGGCTGTGGGTCCAGAATAGCTCCCATTTCCTTATGTTCTTCCATTTTTATTTTGATTCTTCTTTTACAACGCCTTCCTTATCTACCTTATATCCCCCCCGACGAGGCCTCTACATAATTTCATGCGGCAGAATTTCGTGCATTTTGAGTGAAAGAAGTGGGACGAATTTGTAGGAGGAAGAAGAGGCGTGGTCACTGTGGAGGCCTCGATCGTGAGTGGAAATGGCAGGAATTGCGTTTGTATCACAAAATAAAGGATCTGCATTCATTTCTGAACTTGCATTGGTGGATTGTTATACATCTGCATTATTTTTCATAAAAAAACTTTATGTTGAACTTTAAGGCTCCAAGCACAGACTATATATATAGCCCTCATTGAGGTAAAAATAAAAGTAAAAAGCCTGTTGTCGCTTGCCAAGCTAGCCGTTCCCCCTCCCCCTCCCCTCCCCCCTCCCCCTCCACTCCCCCCTCCCCTCCCTCCCCCCTCTCCTCCCCCTCCCTCCCCCTCACCTCCCCTCCCCTCCCCCCCTCCCTCCTCCTCCCCCTCCTTCCTCACCTCCCCTCCCCCCACCCCCTCCCCCTCCCCCTCCCCCTCCCCTCCACTCCCCCCCTCACCCACCTCCTCCTCTCCCCCCTCCCTTCTCCTCCTCCCTCCTCTTCTCCCCTCTCCTCCTCCCCCTCCCTCCTCTTCTCCCCTCCCCCCCTCTTCTCCCCTCCCCCCCTCTTCACCCTCTCCTCCCTCTCCTCCCCTCCCCCCCCTCCTCCTCTCCCTTCCCTTCCCCCGCCCGGCAATGCCGGGTACTTCCCATGGTCAGCTGTACGTGGGCTGCTCGATGGTTGGAAAACCAAGCAATCTTTATGTCTTGGCACCAAGTAAGAAAACCAGAAATGTTGTATACCAAGAGGTTTTGAGAAATTGAAAATTGACAAAACGTCATGTAGGAAATGTACTGTGATATTGCTCTAAAATATACATGTTCTTTTCATCATATATTTGTCTTATTCTTATTCAACCCGGGCGAAGCCGGGTACCTCAGCTAGTATATGTGTGTGTGTATATATATATATATATATATATATATATATATATATATATATATATATATATATATATATAATATATATATAGTATATATATTATATATATATATATATATATATATATATATATATATATATATATATATATATATATATAGTATATTATATATCGGAGAAAGGAGGAGAGGATCAGAGAAAGGAAGGTAGGAAAGTGTGGAGAGAAGGAAAGAAGGTTCAGACGACAATACAATAAAGGAGGGGGAATTTATGTGCTACACTGGTGATAGAGGTGGGATTGAAGCAGGGTAAAATCCTGCCTTTGTTTTCATTGTACATCATCATCAACATTGTATGCCATACACTTTCTGGAGCATCGGTACTGCCGAAGCAGTCTCTTCAAAACGGTTATGCTGGGTGGTTTACCGTTCTTTTCCCACCAGTCAGGTCAAGAACTTGTAATTTGGTCAGGGTTTCGGCATAACTCGAGACCTACTCTTCACGAAAGACACCATGGGATCTTTAATGCCTACAAACGGTCAGTGCTGACAGATGGATCCTCCAGCTTAATGTCCTTCCGATGCAAGCTGCACACATTCCGATTAGCTGCTGCAATATACATAGATGGCACCAAAGAGGTCAAAGACACTCTTGAGACTGGAGCAGTCATGCAATTTCATTTGAGACAATGTAAACTGCACACAACATAATAAAACAAGAAAAGGAAAACAAAAGCTGAAAAAAGAGCTCGGAGGGGCACTGATGGTTATTTCCCTATGGTATAATTTTTTTTCAATAAATTACCTGAATTTGAGGTGAAACCACCCTTTTCAACCTCTTATAAGGGGTGGATCTGGGTGGGGAGCACAACCCCATGCCATTAATGTTCTGATATGTCGTACCAAATTTGGTCCATAGGTCAGGTAGTTGTGGAGATGTTTTTGTGAAAATGAGGGATTCGGGGAGGAGGCCAGTGGTCCCCTTTCCGGGTGAGATACGGCCATGAGGAGCACAATTTAAGGTTAGGTCATGATCCTGATGCCTCGTGCCCCCACCCAGCTTTTACCTCATTTATAGGGGGGCTTCCAGATGGGAAGCACAACCCCAAGAGACCTTGCTGTCCTGATGTATCATACAGTCGTGGCCAAAAATATTGGCACCCTTGCACTTTTTCAAATAATGCAACATTTCTTCCAGAAAATTGTTGAAATTAAAAAATATTTTCGTATCCACATATGTATTTCTTTTATTTACAGTGAAACAAAACAAAAAAAAGGTGAAAAAATTACTAAATCTTAGCGTATTCCACACAGAAATTCTAAAATGGCCCAGACAATATTATTGGCACCTTTTAGAAGTTGTTAGAAATAATTAGATTCAAGCAGGTGAATCAGGCAGGTGTTCTGATGAATTGAACTCACCTGTGGTGAGTTGCAGGTGCCTGCAATATAAAAATCACTCATTCAACCAGTTTGAATGGAGAAAAGGAGTCATTCTGCTGTTTTGTGTCACTGTGTGTACCGCAATGAGCCTGGAGAAAAGAAAGAAAACTATAGAATTGCCTGAGGAGGTGAGACACAAGATTGTAGCCAAGCATGGACAATCTCAAGGCTACAAGTCCATCTCCAGAGACCTTGATGTTCCGGTGTCCACAGTACACAATGTTATCAGGAAGTTTAAGCCCCATGGCACTGTAGCCAACCTCCCTGGACATGGCCGCAAGAGAAAACTTGATCGAAGATTGCAGTGAAGGATTGTTCGAATGGTGGAGAAAGCACCTCAATCAAATGCCAAACATATTCAAGCTGACCTTCCGACACAAGGTACGACAGTTTCACCTCGTACCATCCGTCGCCAACTCAATCAAAGGGGGTTCCATGGTAGGACCCCACTGCTGAGAAAGAGACAAAAAGCTTGAATTGAGTTTTCCAAAACACACCTGAACAAGCTAAAATCGTTCTGGGAGAATGTCCTGTGGACAGATGAAACCAAATTTGAGCTTTTTGGTAAAGCACATCATCTCCATGTTTACAGAAAACAAAATGAAGCCTTCAAAGAAAAGAACACCTTCCCTACAGTCAAACATGAAGGAGGTTCAGTGATGTTTTGGGGTTGCTGTGCTGCTTCTGGCACTGGTTCCTTGAATGTGCGCATGGCATCATGACATCAGGAGATTACCAAAGCATTTTGGAGCGCAATGTTCAACCTAGTGCCAGAAAGCTGGGTCTCCATCATAGGTCATAACATCTTGCAGCAGGACAATGACCCCAAACACACTTCGAAAAGCACCAGGAATGGTTCAAGACAAAACGCTGGACTGTTCTGAAGTGGCAAGCAATGAGTCCAGATCGAAATCCCATTGAACACCTGGGGAGAGATCTGAAAACAGCAGTTGAGAGATGGCACCCTTCAAATCTGGGAGAACTGGCACAGCTTGCACAAGAAGAGTGGGCCAAACTGTCAGTAGAGAGGTGAAGGAAGCTCATTCATGGCTATAGGAAGTGCTCGACTGCAGTTATTTTGTCCATAGGCTGTGCTACCAAATATCAAGTCTTGGGTGTCAATAATTTTGTCAATGCCATTTCTTTTTATTTTCTGATTTAAAAGGGGATATTAAGTTCTGATTCAAAAACAAAGGTTCTGTAATGTTAACAGTGAAATAAAGAATTGTGGAGACTAAATACTTTTTTAGGAAGAAGGAAAAGAAGAAACGGCGAGATTTACCTGACAGTCCGCGTGCAGTCTTCAACCTGCAAAAAGGAACTCACAAACGAAAACGGAATTATGTACAAAAAGAAACGATTTATTATTCGGAACCCGAGAACAATGGACGCAACGATAAATAACTAAACTCCTATATCGGGGGGTCCCCACACAGACTTCGACTACAGGACACAGTAAGAATGAAAGAAAGCAAACGTTGTGTTCTGTGGTGCGTCTTATCTGTCTGGATGTCGGGTCGGTCAGGCTCCGTCCAATGCGGCTCTGGTCGGCGCGAACCGCTCGGGCGTTGGCGCGAACACCGGCCTCGCTGCACGGTCCGTCCCATGCCACAGCACTCACACACAGGCACCAGGAGCCAGAACACCAGGGGAGGATGATCTTGGGCGCCCCACCGTCTTTCCAATGTCCAACAAGCGAAGGTCCAAACGGGAACGAGAAGGCAAAAAGGGAAAAGAGTGAGGGAGGTCCGGCCAGGAAGAATCCAAAAACGAGAAGAAGAAAATGCCAGCGAGCGAGTCGTTTTAGCGCTCGTCGTCTGATGTCAGCTCTCTCTCTGACTCTCTGCCATCAGTGCGTCGCTTCCTCGTGGTCTTTTACGCCCTCACACTTCGCCAGCGTTTCTTCTCCAACCAGTGCGTAGCTTCTTACCCATCTTTCATGCCCTCCTCACTGATTGGCCGAGCGCCTCACGCCTTTGGTGTTTGTGTCATCGGTGGTGGCCAATCAGTGTCGCATGTCCTTCATCTTCCTTCCTCTCCAATCGGTGCTCAGGTTGTTGCTCGCCCCTCCCCCCAGCCAGTCACGAGCCTTCCTGGGCGTGGTTCCCGGCCTGCTTGTGTGATGTCTGTCTTCCATGCCGCCGTAGTGTAAGGTCGCTTCCTGTTTGTTCTTCCGGTCAGTCATTGTGAGGGGGGATTTAATTAATGTGGTGCGCTATTGGGCCTAACTAATGTATATGAGTGCATTGCCATACGGGACAAATGGAATGATCGCAGGTTTCACACACGTGGGAATTAGCATAATCCCTTCAACTATTTATCACACGATCATCCTTGTATGGTCACAGGTATACGCTTAATCCGACAAACCAGGCTAGATAGGTCCTTGACTGACTTACACCGAGATGGTTCTTCTTCTTCGTGACATCGCAGCACCTACCAATGCAGATCTACCTAAATCTATGTATGCCCTACCCAAAATTCATAACAGTATGTATGTATGTATGTATGTATGTATGTATGTATGTATGTATGTATGTCCGCTCTTCACCCATTGGTTTGATAGCTGACCTGACTCCACCCACAATTGTCACCTGAAATACTTGAATGGAGCTATCCGGATGGTGGAACTATCCAGAGGACCCAAAATAACCCCTTCCCTTACCCCTCCCCCCCCCCCCCCCCAGTGCCCAAAAGGCCGAGAAGACCCCGAGGACCTAAAACACCCCAAAATACCCCGAGGACCCAAATGCCACAGAGGAAACAAAAGACCCCAAGTACCCAAAAAACTGAAGAGACCCTGAAGACCCAATGGACCCCAAAGACCCAAAATACCAAAAAGATCCTGAAGGCCTAAAAGACCCTGAAGACCCAAAATACTGAAAAGACCCTGAAGACTGAAAATACCCTGAAGACCAAAAAGACTGAAAAAACCCAAAAGACTGAAAATACCCTCATGACCCAAATGACCCTTAAAGGGGAATCCAAACGCAATTTTTTTTTAAACCATTGACAATAATTAATCACGGTCTAATTTGAAGGGAATTTTTATTTATTTATTTGCCAATCACAAAGTGTCGAAAAAGCCCTAGACTGTCGATTTTAAAGTTTGCCTGTGATGTCACATTGTGAACTCACAATGATCCTGCCAACAGAGAAACAGTGCATTGCGACCTCGGATTCGATACTGATTGGGGATGATGAAAGGGGGTGCATGTGGGGTGGTCATGGGTATTGTTAGCTAGGGTGACAGTTGTTTGGGGATTGTGATGGGGAATTGTGAGATGGAGTGGGGTGAGGGGTGGGGTGGTCATGGGTATTGTTAGCTCGGGTGACGGTTGATGGGGGATTGTGAGGGGATGGTGGAGTGAGGTGATGGGTGTGGGGCGGTTGTGGGTATTGTTGACCCACATGACCCAGAGGACACACAAATTCGTAAGACTCAGGCTTCAGACTTTGGCACTCTCACGAGGCTGTACCGTCAAATGAACTGTTCCACCCCGTCATTTTGACGGGCTTTTTGACTAGTTCCTATAATTAATTAATGGTGATATGATCAAAAGTAAGGATGCAAAAGATTACAGTTGTAGGTATACACCTCCAGAATGAAGGAGCTACAACACCAAATGGAAGAACAGGAAATAAAATGAATAGTGTTTGTTATGGGGATTTCAACCTACAAGGAAATGACCCAAAGAACTGAAATATGGGGCAACGACTACTGCAATAACAGATAATAAAGAGCATGGTTGAAGTATCATTTATCTATCTATAATTCCAGTAATCTCTGTGTGTGTGTTTGTCTGTGTGTATGTCTGTGTGTCTGTGACCGCTGTTTCTCGACAACCACGGGTCCGATATACTTGAAACTTGCCAGGTATATTGCTGGGGACCTGAGGATGTGCCTTTTCAAGGTTTCATATTAATCGGAGAAGTAGTTACCGAGCTATGTCCAAAAAACGATTCAACCAATCAGAGAGCAGCGAGCTATCACGTGTGCCGAACGTGCCGAACAGACTCTGCCTCGGACGGCACATTTGAGAGCGTATTCATTTATTTCACGTTGGCAAACTATGTTGGCGTTAAACTATGTTTTAAAACTAATTAAAACTAATTTGCGATTCATCGTAACTGCGATATGCGACCTTCCGGACAGTCAAATGAGGACGTCACTTCCGGACTTACGGATAGTCATAGTGACGACGTACTGATGCTGAACGTGGCGAGCAGACGCTGTAAGGTACGATCGATTGTAGTACACGTTTATAATAACTCTGCCGATACAGGCCCGATTAACTGCAGCGCCATCCGAGCTGCGGCGTCGGGACGATACATTCATTGTACGGTCACATCACGCACTTACGGGCACGCCCATGGGCCCATGGGCACGCCCATGCATGCATGGGCGAAGACATTTTTTTTTTTTTTTTTGGCAAGGAACGGGCACCCACGTACGGGCACGTCCTAGGCGAATGGACCAAACCATTTCATGTAAATAGAGGGGGGGGATATAATTTTAGATATATATATAGTACGGGCATGCCCTAGTTCTTTAAAATGGCCTAAGATTGTTGCATGGCTCAAATTGTAGAGTGGCTTATCGGTAGCAAATCAAAATATAGAAAGCCATTTGGCCCTGCATCCCTAAAGCAGCACTTAAGTGTAATAAGCAACAATAACTCATGCAGACTAACAAAGGCCTTCAGACTGACAAAGATCCTTACATTTATTCACAACTTATAATGCTGTATCGAGGCCTAACATATGATCAGGTTTATCAGTAATATTTTACGTATCATTATTATTGGCTGTACAAATAAAATGCCACCATAACGTATTAGAGTCAGGACAATATAATGGTGCACCATGAATTTGTCCCACAAAATCAGAATCAGTTAACACATGATTGTGTAAGTTTGTGGCAAAGCATCTGGTAATAGTTTTTATTGTCCTGTTTAACCATCTAATCTACCAACAATTATTGGTTTGTTTCTTCAGAAACTTTTTCTGCTTCTTCAACAATTAAATAAAAACATTTGGTATATTGTCGTTAGCTAATGCATGTTGGACTGGGATTCGATTTTATATTTAGCTGTGCCACTCTGCACATATGAGCAGGAATTTGTAAAACAGTTAAAACAACCATACACACCCATAGAAAAAGTTTTCTGTTTATTAGTCTGTATTGCATAGTTTGTATCAGTATGACTGCAGTTTTAATCTGTTACTAGGAAAAACTTTTGTGGGAATAGGAGATTAAAAAACAAAAACAAAAAAAAAACAAAAAAAAACATTACAGTATTTCGATCAATATACCATTAGACAAATAGCCTGGTGTTGGCTTAGCGGTTAGGGTGCCGGCTTGGGATCTTAGGATCCTGAGTTTGAATCCCGGTCGATCGCTGAATTAACGCCAGGGGGGTTGACTCAGCCGTTAGGGTGCCAGCTTGGGATCTTAGGATCCTGAGTTCGAATCCCGGTCGATCGCTGAATTAACGCCAGCGGGGGTTGACTCAGGCGTTAGGGTGCCGGCTTGGGATCTTAGGATCCTGAGTTTGAATCCTGGTCGATCACTGAATTAACGCTGGGGGGGTTTATTCAGTCTGTCATCCTTCCGAGGTCGGCAAATTGAGTACCAGCTTGCTGGGATGAATGATCCCGGTGTGTTCCCCGATTAAAGAATAGGTACACCGTATCCCTGTGAATTGTAAGAGGTGACTCAGGGTTGGTGTCAGGATGGGCATCCGGCCATAAAAACATTGCCTCAAAACGGGGAACCATGAGTGTCATGGGGCCCGCAAGGCTAATCCCCACTTTAGCGGGGAAAATGGCCTTAAAACGATCATTCATTCATTCATACCATTAGACAAATGGACATCTTTATGCCTGGATCTTGTTTCATTTGCTACTTTAAATCCTTGTTGGCTTTCCTGCTTTTACACTCTGTTATTTATATACCCATCTTATTTCGTTGTCTGGCCATGATACGAGTGGCATTCAAATAAGTTATATCATCGAGATATCCAAGACATGACAACTTTTTATCTATATTATAAAACAGGAGTGTCCGTCTGTCCGCCCTGAAACTACACCCACAGTTTTGGGGTTAGCCCCGCCACACATTCTGTGGGACGTTTTGGGGTCCCAGCGGATGCCGTAAGGCAATTAAGGAGGTTTCATAAATTCCTCAATAAAATTACAATTTCGAAATACGTTAGAGCTTATGCCAAATCCAGAAGTGAACAGATGACGGTGGTTCACTGGTTTGATAATATCTCAATACAATCGTGATTTAACATTATATTTTGATATATTAATACCATTCATAATATATTAATACCATTACCATTAATATGAATAAGGCGGTCTGTACAACATGGGCCTTGTGCACAGGCACATTGGTTGTCATGAAGGAATACCCCTGTGGTTAAGATCCTCAACATTTGTCATTGATGGCCTGCCACAATCTTTGCATGAGGCTGGCATCAATTTCCCCAACCAGTAGGATTCCATTGGCATTCCAGAAAATCTGCACATTGATCTTGCCAGGTATGGAGTGGTTCATCCATTGTGCTTTCATTGCATGGATTTTATTTTGGTTTCAGTATTCCAGCGGTGAAACTATATTTCGTCGCAAGTTACCAGATTAGCATAAAAGGTCAGCTACATGTAGATCTGCATTGAACAGTTTGAAAAGATCATGACATGATGGCAGAGACTATTACCGAACGTGAGTGATAAGGTTTCAGGGCACCCATCTTGCTGAGACTTTGGACATGGCCAAATCCTCATGGATGAAGGTGAAAATTCTGCCTTGATAAATGTCAAGTACTGTGGATATTTGGGTGACCTTAACTCGGGGATTCTCCATGATTAATGCGCCGACCTGGAAAACATTTTGTGGGTCAGTCACATCTGCTGGCTGCCCCGACCTGGGGTCATCGTCAAGGGACTAACTCACGTTCATGCTTAAAATCAGGCATGCATTCGGCGACTATAGAATATGAGAATGCACCTTACATCAATACATCATGCATGACAAACATGCATTTGTAGATTCCTTTGGGAGCTGACAACTTATTTTCATAAAAAATTGATTAACCTTGATGCTTAATTTTAGTAGGATCCATAATTATATGAACTAGTAAAGTTCTGGATTATATTCTGGAACAAAAATCAATCTCACATTCATGAAACTAACAACATATGATGTAACTCGCATACATTTAAATGTATGGTATAATGAGCAAAATGCTTCTCAGTTGCCAATAGATAGTCCATTCGTAGAACATTTTGAGCGCTCCTTATATTATATTATCTCCGAGTGCAAAGAAAAAGATGTGCACAGGAATTATGGGCTGAGCAGCCTTTTATTGTTTGAGTTTCCATGTACTTCAAACCAGTTGGTAAGCTGTCTGTAAAACCAAGGTGGTGGAAAGCTATGGTTCCAGGAGAAAAGTTTAACCTCCTTCAGGAAATTGCAGCATTATAACATAGGTGTCAAGAGACACTGAACCAATCACGGTCTAACATTGCTGCTAAAACGAGCAATTGAAAGCAAACAGTCATGAGGATGAGCAGCGGTGTGAACCAACCCTGATCAATTGAGTAATGCATGTGTATGCAATTCGTAGAGGCTGTATCGCTTATATTACCAATGAGCTTCCAGTAGCTTTATGGTTGAAGGATGTATGAGCAGCCCCCCAGTCAACGCCTCCACCACCTGGTACTCAAATATGCCATTCTTTAATCTAGCTACTCCTAAGGCTACGCAAGATGATTCAAACACTATGTGTATAATATTGTCTGATTTTTATGCCTCCATCGACGAAGTTGGTCCGGCTGTTTTCAGGTTGTCCGTCCCGGTTGTCCGTGCTATGTTATTCATCATTTATATTGTCGTGTTCCTCGCGATTAAAATCGTCGAAGGAAACGGATTGCCGAACAAGCTGTTACTCCGAGGCGTTCAGTTCTAAATATAGCGGAGAATACGCGTTGGGGGCAAGTGAGGGGGCGGGGGGGGGGGCGGGGCCTTACCTGAACGGCTTCCACCCGACGTCTTCACACCCGGATAAAGTAACTCAAACAACGCAGGTTTAAAATGTACAAAAATAAAGGGGTTTACTGAAAGAAATGCCGGTAACAAAGAAACTGCACAACAAAACTGATTTCCTAAACGGGACGTCCCCACAGACAGACTCGAAAAACACACAAAGGGAAAACGAACTGGAAAATAAATGAGTTTGGTTATTTAGTGGGCACTTAGCTCAACTTGGCCGGGGTGTCTCATCAAGAATCGTCCAGTCCCTCCCCGAGCGTGCAATCCGGATGCAGCTCTGGTGTTTGCGGGGAAAAAGAGGCCTCGCCTGCCCTCGTTCACGAGACCACGCTCGTGGCACGAAACTGGCCTTACGCGTGAAGCAAATAGCAGGCATGCAGCCCGCTCTTCCACGCCATGCTCGTCCACCCATCCTCTGCACAGAAAACCGCAGTTCCCAGGCTGCGGGTCTTCCTCTGCACAACCACCAGCAATATCCCGGAACACGGCTGCCCGCAATGAAGCCTCCACAACGAGTGAAGGCAAGAGCGAGCAAGAGGGAAGGAAGAGAATATGCTGGCACACAACTGTCCACCACCAGACCCCAAACCGAGAAGGAAAAATGCACAACCGTTCACTATGACATCCAGAACGAGAAGGGAAAATGTCCCCGCACCAACTATCTTGTACATGTCACTCTGACGTCATCCATGCCTGCCTCACCAATCAGCGTGTACCTCTTTGTAGTCCATCTCTGCTCCTATCAGCAAGTCCCATCTTACCCGGGCTTGTGCCAATCAACTCCCACTGCCCAATCACCGCTCTTCTGGGCGTGGTTCTCGGCCTGCCTGTCCTTGTGGTGATGTAGCAGCTGCGGTGCCAGCAGTATTGTTCGATCTGAGTTTCCGGTTAGTTTTATTATTAGTTAGTGTAGTTTTAATGGGGATTTTGGCTAGTGTCTAGTGTGGTGTCATAAGGAACAAAGGTATAAATTACAGAGGCATTGACACACAGGGGATTAATTAACATAATCCCAAAACTAATTAACATGACTCCACCCCTCATGATGGGAACGAAGATACACCTAACACGACATCTCGGCTAAACAAGTGCTTATTGCATGGTGGTTCTTCTTCTTCATTGCGACATACGGTGCATGCTAATTTATGCAAATCTACCTGGTTCTAAGTTATCACTACCCCCTACAAACATAATATGTTCAAGGTCAAATCTGTTTCTGGTGTTTGTTCCCCCTCCATCCCCTCCCTTACCTCAAACGGCTTCACAGCTGACATGGCAAGTGACAAAGCCAAATGCCTTGACTCTGTGTTTGCCTCACAATCTTGTGTCCCAAAGCCGTCTCTCTCTGTACTCACCATACCCAGTCATACCCAGCTGCTCCTGGACTCTGTGTCCTTCTCTCCTGATAAGGTGGAGAAGTTTCTGTCAATCCTCGACTCTGATTCTGCAACTGGACCAGACGGCATCAGCCCACGGGTCATAAAATCCTGCTCTGCCACTCTTTCTCACCCTCTCTCTGTTCTCTTCACCCTCTCCTTTGCTCAAGGTCATCTGCTATCTGGTTGGAAATCAGCCAACATTACCACTTCACACAAAAACAGGTGCAAAAACAGATCCTTGCAACTACAGATCAATCAGCCTGCTCCCAATAATCAGCAAGGTCATGGAATCTATCATTGCTTCTGACATCAATTCCTTCCTCTTCTCCAATGGCTTGATCTCGGATCATCAATTTGGATTCAGACCAGGTCATTCTACTCTGGACATGCTGCTTCTGCTGTCTCAATAATGGATGGAGGTACTCAATGCCAAACAGGAAATCAGAGCTGTCTCCCTTGACACATCTCGCGCCTTCAATACGGTCTGGCAGCCCACCCTGCTCAACAAACTCTCCTCCTATGGTATGCATGGAAACCTCCACGCATGGCTTGCGGACTTCCTCTCTGGTCGAAGTCAACATGTGGCCCTGAATGGAATTCTCTAATCTCCCCTTCCTGTTCAGGCTGGAGTTCATCAAGGCAGTGTTCTGGGCCCTGTGCTTTTTCTGGGCTTCATTAATGATTTCTCTGACTCTCTGGAAAATCCTCCCTATCTCTTTGCTGATGACTCCACTCTCTGCCACTTCATTTCTCAACCCTCAGATCGGCAGTGTGAAGCCTCCTCACTCTCTGCAGATCTGGACAAAATCACAGACTGGTCAAACAAGTGGAACATGTCTTTCAATCCTGACAAATCTCACACTCTTACTACGTCTCTCCAAAAAGATAGACTGGGCAACCCTCCCATTTACTTTCTCAACAATCCTCTCCAAGAATTTCTTTCACTCAAGGTTTTGGGTCTCACAATCTGCCATGATCTTCCCTGGGCAAAACACATTTCCAAGTTGGCCTCCAAAGCCAGTCGCCAACTGGGCATCCTCCATCGTGCGAAGTCCTTCCGTGGCACACCTGAGCTCCTCACCACATACAAGGCTTTCATCCACAGCTCAATGGAATACTGCTTTCCCTTCTGGGCTGGTGCTCCTGCCTCACACCTAGCTTGGCTTCACGCTGTTGAAACCAAAGCTTTCAGAATCATTGGAATCTCCTGTGATGAAGCTAACTCTGAGGGCCTTTCACTCCCCCAACGCATGCAGGTTGGTGGACTTTCTGTCTTCTACCGACTCCTCTCCGGCCTAGCTCCCCCAGCTCTGTCTGTGCTCTGTCTCCCAAATATTCATACATGTCGCACAAGATCTCCCAGCAACCCTCTGCTGATGAAACTGCCAAAATCAAGACTCACTGCTCACCTTCACTCTTTCATGCCTCTTTTTTCCCGCCTCTGGAACAAACTCACTCACTCTCTTCAATCCCACTCCTTCCTCCAGGTCTTTAAACAGCTGTTCACCACCATCTCTTGTCTTCACCCATCCAAAACCTTGATCTTTTCTACCCCCATTAAAACACCCCAAATCCACCTCTTTCAATCCCCAACTTCTTTCCTGAAATTCCTAGTAGTGTTCATTTGCTTTATACCGTGTACCCCTCCCTCCAAACCCAGCACTCCCCCTTCCACAGATCTACCAACGTCCCTGTTCTCTTTTGTTGTTGTGCTTGTGTACTTCCCTCTTTCTCCCCTTCTTGTCTCTCGCTCCCTTCATTGTATGTTTCATGTGTCTATGCACGTTTTCATGCTCAATGTGTTAGCTCTTACACGAGCCTCGATTCTGCATACAAAAAAGAAAAGAAAAGCTCAACACGAGAAAAAGGAAATGACAAAACTATCTGTGATTTCATATACAATTGTACACAATATGCTTCATTTGGATTCCACCTCCTCTCCCCTTTCAACCTCAGACTCTTCCATCTGCTTCCTACATGTCTGTGACATGACCTTAGATGCAAGCAAAATACCCTGAATGAGGAATGCACAACCTTGTCCAACATCCTATTGGATTTCATTGTGCCATTTTTCAGATATGACACTCTATCTCGTGAATTATGCAAAAATATTATAAATGTGAATTCTGTGTCAATTGCCCTGTCTATGTCTCTCTCCATTGTTTTTTTTACTGTTTGTGACCCACTCGACTACAATTCAATAAGTGTTTCCTGCTCTTTTCCCTTCTTTTCCAAAACGAAATACTTCCGCTACAACGAAATAAAACTTCCGCTACAAATTCTGATAATACATTTTATTACCTCCAATGCTTTCAAGGGAATAAACATTTTTTCACTGGAGGAAGTACTTAAGGATAACAATAAAGCACTTTTCTATCATGTTATTTTGATCGGGTTCTAAATTTGACGATATTTTATATAATATATGGACATACTAGGAAAACTATGTGAAAGAGTAAGCCATTTAGTTCATCTTGCCAGTATTATAAGATATGCTCCAGCACTCCCACCTTTTGTAGGTAGAGCTAATTATATAGACCAACACCAAGCAAAGAATTTGGCTATGCTACCAGCCAGCACAGAACGGCATACAATTTTGAAATACATCATGGTATCTTTAGCATTCACAACCCAAATGCAGACGGGACTGCTGGATTCACCTCTTAATGCAAACGATTCCTTGATCTGAATCTAGCGTACGTCCCATTATGGAATTGCATCAGAACAGTAATTGTCTGAATCCATTAGTGATCAAACTTAGATTATACAGCTTAATGACAAGCATGATACTCACTGAACTATCCTGCCAGTCTATACACTGATTCTCTAAACTCAATCCTTGAAATCACCCCAACTGATCTCAACTTCCAAGTTAACCCTATCAGATAAAGAGACAACCACAGTGGTAGAAAAAGCAATAAATTTTCCATAAAAATTCATTCAGGGTTCATTAGGCCATAGAGTCAGAGAGGGTTAACATCAGTCTAGTGTGAGAAGCGCATCTGCAAGTAAATTGACGCAATGGGGAATTGAGATGGAGTTGATCTGACAGCATGGAAAATTGTGTGCTAGATTGATGCAGGACAAATTGACACAAAACAGGTCCAGAGACACAACCACAGGCAGACAGATGTAAGCGTTTCTGTATGAATCATACTGCCCTACTACACATGCACACATGTAAAGAATAATAATCGGAGCAGCAAGAAACAATTTGCACTTTTGTTTCTTTTTGTGTTTTACACTTTACATAAAAGCATACTTAGGCTGTTTCAATGGTATAAACAACATGCACTCCAGTACAGCAAACCCAAAGGCATATATGAAACAATCTAAACCTCACAGTTTTTCTTCTTACATACATCGAGATTGGCTCCCTACTTGCACGCGGTCCATGCTACCCTACACAGTTCTATCCCAACTATGGTATGTCATCACCTACCCCCACAAATGTAATAATACTCACGTTCTGTGCGGACAAACAAACAAACAAACAACCAAACAAACGCACCCAAATGCAATACTCTCTCCTCTGGCAAGGGTAACTAGAATGGCACTCGGTAGAGACCATACCTCCGCCAGGCTGAACAGTTTACGTTTTGTCTCCCACTGATAGGCCGGATATGGATTCGGACCTTAATGAAAATCGAATCACCTTGTTCTTGTCACCAAATCAACTCGTCCACCTAGTTGTGTCACAATTCGTCCACAACATTTTGAAATATCAGGCTATATCTAATTTTTAACCTATCACTTAATGGTAAAGAGTCACTTAAAAAATTCTCGTATCCAGATCCAGATTCGAATTTTCACCAAAATTGAAGCGATTATTCCTTGTCACACACCCAACCTGTCCACCAAGTTTCATCCGAATCCGTCCATAACTTTTTGACATATCCTGTTCACAGACAGACAGACAGAAAACAGACAGGGGTGAAAACATAACCTCCACCCTACTTTGGTGGGTAGGTAGTTAATGGAATGACAATACAATGATGTCAGACTGAGGAAATCAAAGGAGAACCTTCAAAACAATAAATAAATAAACAAGAAGACGTCATGCAAAATCCACCCCACCCCCCCCCCCCCCAAAAGGTTTCCTTTGATACAGAAAATTATCCATTTCATCAAGAATAAAATTGACGATCTTGATCAAAGCTCGGGTCAATAGATAGGATGAAAAGTGACGATTTTTCAGATGAAAAATGATGATTTTGGAAGTTTGATCTTGAGTTGACCTTTGACCTTAAAATAGTTGGCTTCCAAATTTAGTGACAATGTGCAAATGCTGTTCAATTTTCAAGTCAATTGGATGAAAATTGATGGGTTTTCAGAGGAAAATTGATTATTTTGGGAGTTTGGCCTTGAGTTGACCTTTGACCTTTTGACCTCAAAATAGTTAGTTTCCCAATTGAGTGACTCAATGTGCAAATGCTGTTCAATTTTCAAGTCAATGAGATGAAAATTGATGATTTTGGAAGTTTGACCTTCAGTTGACCTTTTGACCACAAAACTAGTTGGTCTCCCAATTTAGTGATTCAATATACAAATGCTGTTCAATTTTCAAGTCAATCGGATTAAAAATGGCGATTTTAGAAATATGACCTCCAGATGACCTTTGACCTCAAAATGAATCGGCTTCTCAATTGTGACGACCTCCACAACTTAGTGAAGTTTGTGACGATCGGTTAGGAATTGTGACCTGTAGGCCATGTAGGCCGGTGATAAACAGACAAACAAACAGACAGAGTAACAAAAGCAACCGAACAATATACAGTACTTGAAAAATCTTCGATTTTGCAAGTAATAAACTGATAAATCTACGAACCCATTAGATTTTGTGATCGTCGATGGTAGATAGATAATACAATCAAAATCCAGCTTTTTGGTGTATAAAGTTGAGGCTAGTGGAAGAGCTCGAACATATAGAATGAACCAGAATATAACAGAATGAGGAGAACATCATAGAAAGGGAAGAAATGCTCCAAAAGCAAGGTAGACACAATGGAGGGACTCTTGGAGGAAGAATTGGCATGGGGAAAAATGATATCAAGGGGAGGGGGGTAGAGTACAAATGAGGTGAACAAGTTGGACACGAGCTCGAACACAGCAATAAAAGGAAGGGAAAACCGGGGTGGAAAATTAAATGGAACAAAAAAGGAAAAAGAGGGTGAGGGTGGGGAGAAAACAAACTAACCTGGAAAGGGAGGAGTGGGTTTGGAGAGTTGGAGAGAGTTAATGTGGACAGAGAAGATCATGAGTATGAATGGGGGATGACCAGAGGTGATGGTGAACAGCCGTCCTGGAGGGAAGAATGGCTTTGAACAAACTGAGGAAGTTGGTTCCACAGGTGAGAGAAAACAGTAACAAATGATTGGAGTTGTGCATCACATTTTCTCCTGGATTTATCTCATCGAGCCAGCTTATGGAAGTAACAAGGAGGAAAGACAGGCCAATGGTCACAGACTCTTTTATCCAGCTGCTATCCCCAATAACTGCACATCACTTGTTAATCAGTTCCACAAAGAGAAGAGGATTTGAGGACAGCCCATCAAAATTTGAATGCAGGAGGATCTCGCATCAAATTTTGAATGCAGCAAGATCTCATATCAAAATTCGAATGTAGCAAGATCTCGCATCAAATTTCAAATGTAGCAGGACCTCGCATCAAAATTTATTTGAAAGTAGCAAGGTCTCGCATCAAAATTCGAATGTAGCAGGATCTCACTTCAAAATTTAAATGTAGCTGGATCTCGCATCAAAATTCAAATGTATCAGGATCTTGCATCAAAATTCGAATGTAGCAGGATCTCACATCAAAATTTAAATGTAGCAGGATCTCAAATCAAAATTTAAATGCAGCAGGATCTCGCATTAAAATTTGAATGTATCAGGATCTCGCATTAAAATTTGAATGTGGCAGGATCTCGCGTCAAAATTTGATAGTACCGGTAGCAGGATCTTGCATTAAAATTTGAATGTGGCAGGATCTCGCGTCAAAATTTGATAGTACCAGTAGCAGGATCTTGCATTAAAATTTGAATGTGGCAGGATCTCGCATCAAAATATGAATGTGGCAGGATATCGCATCAAAATTTGAATGTAGCAGGATCTCGCATCAAAATTTGAATGCAGCAGGATCTCGCATCAAAATTTCAAAGGAGCAGTATCATGCATCAAAATTCGAATGAAGCAGGATCTCGCATTAAAATTTGACTGTGGCAGGATCTCGCATCAAAATTAGAATGTAGCACGATCTCGCATCAAATTTCGAATGCAGCAGGATCTCGCATCAAATTTTAAATTCAGCATGATCTCGCATCAAATTTTGAATGCAGCAAGATCTCATATCAAAATTCGAATGTAGCAAGATCTCGCATCAAATTTCAAATGTAGCAGGACGTCGCATCAAAATTTATTTGAAAGTAGCAAGGTCTCGCATCAAATTTCGAATGTAGCAGGATCTCGCATCAAAATTTAAATGTAGCTGGATCTCGCATCAAAATTCGAATGTATCAGGATCTTGCATCAAAATTGGAATGTAGCTGGATCTCGCATCCAAATTCGAATGAAGCAGGATCTCGAATCAAAATTTAAATGCAGCAGGATCTCGCATCAAAATTTGAAAGTCGCAGGATCTCGCATTAAAATTTGAATGTGGCAGGATCTCGCGTCAAAATTTGATAGTACCGGTAGCAGGATCTCGCATCAGAATATGAATGTGGCAGGATATCACATCAAAATTTGAATGTAGCAGGATCTCGCATCAAAATTTGAATGTAGCAGGATCTCGCATCAAAATTTGAATGTCGCAGGATCTCGCATCAAAATTCGAATGCAGCAAGATCTCGCATCAAAATTCTAATGTAGCAGGATCTTGCATCACAATTTGAATGTAGCTGGATCTCACATTAAAATTCGAATATAGCAGGATCTTGCATCAAAATTTGAATGTAGCAGGATCTCGCATCAAAATTTGAAAGGAGCAGGATCTTGCATCAAAATTCGAATGTAGCAGGATCTCGCATTAAAATTTGAATGTGGCAGGATCTCGCATCAAAGTTAGAATGTAGCACGATCTCGCATCAAAATTTGAATGTAGCTGGATCTTGCATCAAAATTTGAATGTGGTAGGATCTTGCATCAAAATTTGAAAGTGGCAGGATCTCGCATCAACATTTGAAAGTAGCAGGATCTAGCATTAAAATTTGAAAGTAGCAGGATCTCACATTAAAATTTAATCTGGCAGGATCTCGCATCAAAATTCGAATGCAGCAAGATCTCGCATCAAAATTCGAATGTAGCAGGATCTCGCATCAAAATTTGAGAGCAGCAAGATCTCGCATCAAAATTATAATGTAGCAGGATCTTGCATCACAATTTGAATGTAGCCTGATCTCGCATTAAAATTCGAATATAGCAGGATCTCGCATCAAAATGTGAATGTAGCAGGATCTCGCATCAAAATTTGAATGAAGCAGGATCTCACATCAAAATTTGAATGTAGCAGGATCTCGCATCAAAATTTGAATGAAGCAGGATCTCGCATCAAAATTTGAATGTAGCTGGATCTCGCATCAAAATTTGAATGTAGGTGGATCTCACATCAAATTTTTACAGCAAGATTATATTGCTCGCTTGGCACTTTGTGTACAAAATAATTAATTATCTTTGTTTCCATCTTTTATCCTCTCCTCTTTCCAATCCTTCAATCCCTTTGGCAATGGTAGCTGCTGCGGAGTTGGAAATTATTATTTAATAAGAACTTCTCAGGAGGAAGCAATCAGTTTTCTGCAAGAGGCTTCCTTCTAACGAGCCTCGACTCCTGGGAAAGCTTTTGACAGGAAATCATGCATCACTGCAATAGCGAAAGAACAAAAAGAATGAAAAAAAAAAGATTTCGTGAAGTGGCGTGTCCCAGACCAAGACTTGTAGTGGAAAAAAAATGCACCGACGAGCAGTATATCCTCTAGGATAGAAATGGTAACGTGGCTGCTTAAGCACTTTGTCTTTGTGCCTGCCAGCAATGAGGCAACCTGGCTGACAAATGTGCACAGTCGTAATTAAGTGCAACGGGCAGATTGACTCGAGTGTTTGGGGATGGATCGATGGAAAATGTGGATGAAGCGGGAGCTCGACCAGGTAAAGTCAGCAAGGTGGCCTGTGGCCCACGGCCAACTGTCCAGTCCTTGGCTCATAAGCCAATCAGTTTAGAAGGTCGCATACGGACTACACATCACACATATTGTGGGGGACGGGGTGATTGGGAGGAGGTGAAAATCACCTATCTATTTCTATTAGACAATAATAGTGAAGGAATTGTTCCCAATATTCATAAGACACATTGGCTACACAGATTATGCAGAGAACCATCAAAGGGAAGAGTGTGCGGACAGCCTTGTTATTGAGGGTGCTAATAATGAGCCATACTGCCTCAGGCATTAATGCTGTAAGTGCTGCAATGCATCGTGTTTGACAGTGTTCTAGCAACACCCAAATGCCTTCTCCATTACTTTATGAGAAACACTCCAAAATAATCAACAAAGAGGTGTGAGGTTGTTATCACCAGGAAATTATTGTCATCAACAAAAATGGGAGTAAACCGGCTTGTTGAAAGCATTATGAACTGAAAGAAAATAAATGCTTAACGAGTTATAAGATTCACATTGACTGGAAGATATCCAAATTTGTCATTATCATTACATGAGTTTTGGAAGGTTGGAAGGAAGCTCTAATTTTACATTCTTCAAAATAATTGGGGAAAGCTGTTCCTGATTGGGGAAACATCAAATTGCAAACCTAAAAAAATTATTCACTTTTAGCACCATTCATGTGTGCTACCGATTTACACATCTTGGTCATATACAGTCGTGGCCAAAAATATTGGCACCCTTGCCCTTTTTTCAAATAATTCACCATTTCTTCCAAAATATTGTTGAAATTAAAAAATATTTTGTTATCCACATATGTATTTCGTTGGTTTGCAGTGGAACAAAACAAAAAAGCTGAAAAAATTACTAAATCTTAGCTTATTCCACACAGAAATCCTAAAATAGCCCGGACAATATTATTAGCACCTTTTATAAGTTGTTAGAAATAATTAGATTTCAAACAGGTGATTCTTCTTTACTTTGGAATTGAACTCACCTGTGATGAGTTGCAGGTGCCTGCAATATAAAAACTGATTCATTCGACCAGTCTGAATAGAGAAAAGGAGTCATTCTGCTGTTTTGTGTCACTGTGTGTCCCACAACGAGCATGGAGAAAAGAAAGAAAACCAGATAATTGTCTGAGGAGGTCAGACACAAGATTGTAGCCAAGCATGGACAATCTCAAGGCTACAAGTCCATATCCAGAAACCTTGAGGTTCCTGTATCCACTGTATGCAATGTTATCAGGAAGTTTAAGGACCATGGCACTGCAGCCAACCTCCCTGGACATGGCCGCAAGAGAAATATTGATCAAAGATTGCAGCGAAGGATTGTTCAAATGGTGGAGAAAGCACCTCGATCAACTGCCAAACAGATTCAAGATGACCTTCAGACACAAGGTACGACAGTTTCAACTTGCACCATCCATCACCAACACAATGAAAGGGGGTTATATGGTAGGAGACCAAGGAGGAACCCACTGGTGATAAAGCCTGACTGGAGTTTGTCAAACACACCTGAACAAGCCAAAATCCTTCTGCGAGAAAGTCCTGTAGACAGATGAGACCAAATTAGAGCTTTTTGGAAAAGCACATCATCTCTATGTTTACAGAAAACAAAATGAAAAATCACTCATAGAGTGCCACTTGGCAAAATAGAACAAAGCAGAATGGCACTCAATAGAGAATCCTTTTGACCTTACAAATAATTGATGGTTGAATTCAGTCAGCTGATATGAAAATCCAATTCAAATTTCAAGTCAATCAGATGAAAATTGAGGCTTTTAGAAATTCAAAAAAAGTGGTTGGCCTTTGGCCTATGTTGACCTTTTGGCCTACACTGATCTCAAAAATAGTTGGTGGTTGAATTCATTTTGCCGATATGTAAATCCTATTCAAATTTCAAGTCAATCGGATTAAAATTGAGGATTTTGGAAATTTGAAAAAAGTGGTTGACCTTTGGCCTATTTTGACCTTTTGGCCTATGCTGATCTCAAAAATAGTTGTTGGTTGAATTCAGTCAGCCGATATGTAAATTATTTTCAAATTTCAAGTCAATCGGATGAAAATTGAGGATTTTAGAAATTTGAAATTGTTGTTGACCTTTTGGCCCATGCTAATCTCAACAAGTACAAAAAGTTTTAATTAAAACAAAAGCCGCGTCGATGTTACACAATGCCTAGATGCAGCTGTGCCTATAACGTCGATGTTATAGGCACAGGACATTCCTATTGATTCGATTACCTGATGTTATTTTTGTGCAAAGTGAAAATATATCTCGGCAATTTCCCGTGTGTGGCGACGAATTTTAAATATATCTCGGCATTTTCCCGTCTGTTATTTCAGGCGGTGTATGACTGACCATGCCGCGATTAAAAAAAAATATATCTCGGCAATTTCCCGTGTGTGGCGACACGTGAACGAAGCTATGCTCCTCTCTCCACATTATTGTGACGACGTATAAATTAAATATTTCATCGTGACGATTGTCATCAAATGGACGAATTTTTAATATATCTCGGCATTTTCCCGTCTGTTATTTCGGGCGGTATATGACTGACCATGCCGCGATTTAAAAAAATATATATCTCGGCAATTTCCCGTGTGTGGCGACACGTGAACGAAGCTATGCTCCTCTCTCCACATTATTGTGACGACGTATAAATTAAATATTTCATCGTGACGATTGTCATCAAATGGACGAATTTTTAATATATCTCGGCATTTTCCCGTCTGTTATTTCAGGCGGTATATGACTGACCATGCCGCGATTAAAAAAAAATATATCTCGGCAATTTCCCGTGTGTGGCGACACGTGAACGAAGCTATGCTCCTCTCTCCACATTATTGTGACGACGTATAAATTAAATATTTCATCGTGACGATTGTCATCAAATGGACGAATTTTTAATATATCTCGGCATTTTCCCGTCTGTTATTTCGGGCGGTATATGACTGAGCATGCCGCGATTTAAACAAAATATATATATCTCGGCATTTTCCCGTCTGTTATTTCGGGCGGTGTATGACTGACCATGCCGCGATTTAAAAAAATATATATCTCGGCAATTTCCCGTGTGTGGCGACACGTGAACGAAGCTATGCTCCTCACTCCACATTATTGTGACGACGTATAAATTAAATATTTCATCGTGACGATTGTCATCAAATGGACGAATTTTTAATATATCTCGGCATTTTCCCGTCTGTTATTTCGGGCGGTGTATGACTGACCATGCAGCGATTTAAACAAAATATATATATATCTCGGCATTTTCCCGTCTGCTATTTCGGGCGGTGTATGACTGACCATGCCGCGATTTAAAAAAAATATATCTCAATGGACTTGAAGTTACAGGCCTTTGAGAATTCATTTCGTTCTATAAAGGGCAACTTTCATCGGATTTTCTTCCCGTTTTTTTTCAACCGAGTCTAAAACTATGTTAGCGACTGCGAAAAATGAAATGATATATCGAATTTGATTTGAAATAAAACTGTGTGAGAGAGGAAGACACCACGGGCCTACAAAACAGGCCTCAAAGCTATGCGAGTTAATAAAATGGTGGATATTTGTTTATATGAAGCCTCTCCCAAAATGGGTGGAGCTATGGTTCCCAGAATGGGTGGAGCTTTGTGGTTTTGTCTTCTCTGCAAGAACAAGAAGAAGAACAAGAAGAACAACAACAACAGCAGAGGGCACTCTACTAGCAGCGTCTGCGACACGGCTAAAAATAGTTGGTGGTTGAATTCAGTTAGCCAATATGTAAATCCTTTTCAAATTTCATGTCAATCGGATGAAAATTTGAGGATTTTAGAAATTTGAAAAAAAGTGGTTGACCTTTGGCCTATGTTGACATTTTGGCCCATGCCGATCTCAAAAATAGTTGTTGGTTGAATTCAGTTAACTGTTATGTAAATCCCATTCAAATTTCAAGTGAATTGGATGAAAATTGAGGATTTTAGAAATCTGAAATTGTTGTTCACCTTTGACTGATGTTGACCTTTTGGCCGATGCTGATCTCAAAAATAGTTGTTGGTTGAATTCAGTTAGCTGAAATGAAAATCCTATTCAAATTTCCAAGTCAATCGAATTAAAATTGAGGATTTTAGAAATTTGAAAAAAGGTGGTTGACCTTTGGCCTATGTTGACCTTTTGGCCTATTCTGATCTCAAAATAGTTGGTGGTTGAATTTAGTTCGCCGATATGTATATCCTATTCAAATTTCAAGTAAATCGGATGAAAATTGAGGATTATAGAAATTTGAAAAAGTGGTTGACCTTTGGCCTATGTTGACCTTTTGGCCTTTGCTCATCTCAAAAATAGTTGGTGGTTGAATTCAGGAAGCCTATATGTATATCCTATTCAAATTTCAAGTCAATCGGATGAAAATTGAGGATTTTAGAAATTTGGAAAAATGTGGTTGACCTTTTGACCTTTTGACCCCAAAATATATAGCATTTTTGTCGGACCACGAACTCTACCATTAGGTGAAGTTTTGTGAAGATCGGTTTAAAATTGTGACCTGTAGGCAAGTATAAGTGAGCGGACAGACAAATACACACACAAACACACACAAACCGGAGTGATCTACATACTTGCAAAAAATAAAAAATAACATTTTGCCAAGTAATGAAGCCTTCAAATAAAACACTTTCCCCACAGTCAAACATGGAGGAGGTTCAGTGATGTTTTGGGGTTGCTATGCTGCCTCTGCACTGGGGGCCTTGAATGTGTGCATGGCATCATGAAATCAGGAGAAACCAAGGCATTTTGGAGCGCAATGTTCAACCCAGTGTCAGAAAGGTGGGTCTCCGTCAAAGGTCATGAGTCTTGCAGCAGGACAATGACCCCAAACACACTTCAAAAAGCACCCAGGAATGGTTCACTACAAAAAGCTGGACTGTTCTGAAGTGGCCAGCAATGAGTCCAGATCTAAATCCCATTGAACACCTGTGGAGAGATCTGTAAACAGCAGTTGGGAGAAGGTACACTTCATATCTGGGAGAACTGGACCAGTTTGCACAAGAAGAGTGGGTCAAACTGCCAGTAGAGAGGTGTAGGAAGTTCATTCATGGCTGAAGGAAGCGTTTGACTGCAGTTATTTTGTCCAAAAGTTGTGCTGCCAAACATGAAATCTAGGGTGTGAATAATTTTGTCAATGCCATTTCTTTTTATATCCTGAATTAAAAGGATAAATTAGGTTCTGAATCAAAAACAAAGGTTCTGTAATATTAACAGTTAAATAAAGAATTGTGGAGACCAAATACTTTTGTCATTTTCAACTTATTTTTGGAGAAAATTGTGGTTTATTTGAAAAAAGTGCAAGGGTGCCAATATTTTTGGCAACGACTGTATGGATAAAACATTAACAAGTTAGATTATTAGCGCTGAGGAAGCGCCTCTAGCGAATGACTTCCAGCCAGTGTAACGCGAATTCCTGTCACAGGAATTCTGAGATCATATAAGTGTGACGTGGCAGTTCCTGATTGGTTCGTGTTGGGGAACCCCTTCTCGCTGCCGACGTGACGTAAATTCGCGCACGCGCACTGGTGAAGCGCGAGATTCGGCCCAAGGTTCTGTTCCTGCTCGCCATGAAGTTGGTCAACATGTGCTTCTGCCGGCCTGCGCTAACTACGTGAGCTAGCCTGCCGAGAACGTGCAGTTCTGCCGGACGTGCAGGGAGAGAGTTGTTGGTCCACAAGTGCTTCTGCCGGCCTGCCGAGTATTAAGCCTCAGCGCAATCCAAGAGGATTCACTTGTTTATCAGAGTATCTAAACAGAACATATACATGTAAAGGGGTTGGGAGAATGAAAAAGGGGGGAGGGATGTTTGCGGGGATCAAAAAATTAATGCTATAGATTTTTTTAGTTTGTTGAAAGAAATTAGTTTCATAATTCACTAGCCATGGATTAGTAGCACAGAGTAAATATGTGTGAGCACGGCATTCACATTTGGTGTGACACATCTCACTATCCAAGGGAATGGTGGGTGGTCTGGCACAGCTTGCTATCTGAGGATATACAACAACAACATGCATTTTAAGGCCATTTTCCCTGCTAGAGCGGGGTTAGCCTTGCGGGCCCCATGACAATCTTCTCCATTTTGCCCTATTTTCTGCATCTCCCCTTGTTAACCCCCTTGCCTGCATTTCTTCTTCGACCATCTTTAGCCAAGTCTTTCTCGGTTTTCCCCGTCCTCTACTTCCTTCTACATTCATTTCCATCACTCTTCTCAATCAGTCATATATATATATACATTTACTCTTTCAATGTCTCTCCGAAAAGACCGACTGGAAAACCCTCCCATCTACTTTCTCAACAATCCTCTCCAAGAAGTTCTGTCGCTCAAGCTTTTGGGTCTCACTATCTGCCATGATCTTTCTTGGGAAAACCACATTTCCAAGCTGGCCTCCAAAGCCATTCGCCGACTGGGCATCCTCCGTCATGCGAAGTCCTTCCTTGGCACACCTGAGCTCCTCACCACATACAAGGCTTTCATCCGCAGCTCAATGGAATACTGTCCTCCGCTCTGGGCCGGTGCTCCTGCCTCACACCTAGCCCGGCTTCACGCTGTTGAAACCAAAGCTTTCAGAATCATTGGAATCTCCTGCGATGAAGTGAACTCCGAGGGCCTCTCACTTACTTACCGCAGGCAGGTTGGTGGTCTTTCTGTCTTCTACCGACTCCTCTCCGGCCTTGCTCCCCCAGCTCTCTCTGTGCTCTTTCCCCCAAATATTCCTTCAGGTCGCACAAGATCTGCCAGCAACCCTCTTATGGTTAAACTGCCAAAATCAAGGCTCTCTGCTCACCTTCACTCTTTCATTCCCCTTTTCTCCCGCCTCTGGAATAAACTCCCCCACTCCCTTCAATCCCACTCCCCCCTCCAGGTCTTTAAAACAGCTGTTCACCACAATCTCTTATCTTCCCCCATCCAAAACATTGATCTTTTCTACCCCCGCTAATTCACCCCAGATACACTTTTTTGAAATTCGAACTTCTTTCCTGGAAGTCCTTGCAGCGTCCATATGTTTTATACCTCTCCCACCTCCCCCCAAGCCCTCTCCCTCCCACAGTTCTCTCGATGTCCCTGCTCTCAAATGTTGTTTTGTGTCCTTCCCCCTCTTTCCCCATCTTGTCTACCGCTCTCCTTATTTTGTGTTTTATGTGTCGGTTTGACTTTTTGTGTGATTAATGCAAGCTCTTTCACGAGCCTCGATCTTGTATACAAAAAAAAAGAAAAAAGTATATGTATATATATATACATACTGTATGTATGTGTGTGTGTGTATATATGTATATATATATATATATATATATATATATATATATATATATATATATATATATATATATATATATATATAAATAAAGCTCTTTCTAACCATTGACTGACTGATATTAATGTTTGGTACTTTCCGGTGTTGTAGAAAGCTGAAATTTGGCGTGCCGCTGGACATCGAAGCCTGTATACCGGGAAACATCCCAGAACCGCCGGAAAGCATCCGTAAATGAAAATTTACGTTAAAAAAACTGTAAAGTTACACGAGCCTCGACTCTGTATAAAAAAAAATTAAAAAATTAACGCATATGTAAAAATATAAAAAAACCTCAATGGATATCTCCCATTTGAAAATTGCAATTTCTATAATTGTAAACTGTGAAATAAAGATCTCAATGGAAATTGACGTAAAAACAGTAAACGTGTCCGTAAAATTAAAAAAGGAATAAATAATCCTAAACTAGCAGCAGGTCGGTGATGCTCGCCTATAATCATAAAGCTTCTATCCACTATGTACTACCTATGTACGAAGTTTGGCGTACCTATGTACAATGTGTAAGCATACTCCACTAGTACATTGATGGAATTAACAAAATAAAATGTCAAGGAAATAGAGCAGCACATCATGAAGTGTATATAGATTGAAGGCCCATGAAGTTACTAGTCTGTGGAATAAGCCCTTAAGGAAATCACAAGAGTATTGAAATTATATTTATGTTGGCAGCACATTTAGAAACTTTATGATGCATCAAAATGTTGAAGCAGAGCTAATATATCTAGATAGTGATTGAACTGCTTTCCGTTACATATTTAATATGGGAGGCCTGTAAGCTGTTTTCGACTCAGCAAATACTTATGATACCTGGGATCTCAGCTTCAAATCCTATATACAGTACCATACTGTGTTGATTTGTCAAATGTCTATTAATGTGCTTGTAATGCTTGTGTAAAGTACAATTATGTCTTGTAATGACATTCTCCTGCATGTGATTATATGCACGAGTTCCACCACGAGCCATAGATCACTGTAAAATTAAAAAGCAATACTATTAAATACCCTCAAACATGAACTGCAAACTATTTGAGAATTAACGAGAAGTACCTAGCTGTGCCTTTAAAAACGAAACTCTGAGAGTTTAATTTTATCCTTTCTTAATAATATCCCACAACGAACTAAATAAAGATGGGTGGGAGAAACGGGTCTCTCATTTTTCGATTGCAGAATTTCCTAAACACATTATGTCAGTCTTGTGGTCTATCCTGCGCTCACCTGTGATTTCAAGTACACCGCCTGGTCCCTCACCACCATCACTCAGAGCCTTCACCATGACCACATAACTGGCAGGAGACTCCACTGGGAGAGAAACCATTGTCTTGTCGCCGGAGAGTATCTGAGGCTGTCCTTGCTCCTCACCTTGTTTCCACAGAACTACCTGTAAGAAGCCACACAGAATTACTCATCAAATATGCACATTTTCCAAATTTCAACAAACTGGTTAACTCTAATAAGACCTTCCAGTTTAATTGATTGCATAATATATGGAGTCACATATGCTCTCCTCCCCTCTTCCCCACCCTTTCCCAAAGCCATCCCTATCAAACAAACAAACAAATAAATAAACATCAATGTCAGCCCTGCTTTCCATGAAAAAGAGTCAGGGGGCATTGAGGGGAAGGCAGTGTCATGTTATATCTTGCCTTGTACTGTGTGACAGCAGATTCGTTGTGCTGTGGGCGCACTGGGCTCCACTCAATGGTCAACTCAGAGCTTGACCGGTCGAGTAAAGAGAGCTCAGGAACCTGGCTGGGTGCTGAGTGGTGCAGAGAACACGGATCACGTTCTTATCGCGTAAATAAACTTGTAATAAAGTGACAGTAGGTTTCGTGAATTAGTATTTCAACAGTGAACCCGGTAGTGTGATGTCACCCCCATCTGCCAAGTAAATAATCATGTCATGGGACTCCAATGCTCTTCCACTCCTGTGCAAAGAAAGCTGCATAAAGCCACCAATAAAAGCGACACAAGGTAAGCCCTTTGCTATTTCAAACCCTACCCGGGTTCCTCTACAGCTGCAGACATTCACAAGTAGCACATACATGCGAATCCCAATGCTAAATGCATCCCTCGGCTGCCAGACCAGTTTCATCACTTGTTGGCGAATCATCAGCGACAGAGTAGACAGAAAACGTGCACCACAGAGGCTCCAAAGCATGTACCATGTGCAATGTCAATAGCAGTTAACATGTAAATAACAAGACCAGAATAACAAGACCAGAATTAACACCAGGGGGGTTGACTCAGCCTGTCATCCTTCCGAAGTCGGCAAATTGAGTACCAGTTCACTGGTAATACTCTGTGTGTCACAAGAGTCGATTAACAGGGTTGGTGGCAGGAAGAGCATCCGGCCATAAAACATTGCTTAAAAAAGGGGACCAAGGTGCCCGAAAAGGCCAACCCCTGCTCCGCGGGGAAAAAATGGCCTCTAAAGGTGGTTCTTGTAAATAACAAGACCCAATCACATCTCCTACCCGTAGTTGGAAGGAATAAAAACACTTGAGGGTCGGTAGGAAAGTAATGCCTCTTATATTATTTCTCACCAAATATAATTACAATTACAATGAAATTAAAGGGAATATGCATACATATGTGAGAAACATGAGGTTATTTTTACACATAGTCTCCATCACCTGCAATGCACTTTAATGATTGCATCAATCCGACGCTTGTTTTCTGGTGTCACTGCAGTTTCAGGCTGACTGTTTTGAGGCTTGTCATCGATATCCATTTCCCTGCTCGTTAATTGCTTCACCAACATCTAATGATGTTCACATCAATGGTAGAGTCGCCGTACACATTCTTTAAATGCCTATAAATATCCACCTGGAGGAACCTCTTCCACAGTAAAATACAATAACTGTTCCCTGCTTCGTACGCACATCTAGTGAGGCAGCCATTTTGAGAGTGTGGAGTGATGTTGTCACATGACCGATCACAGTGCCGCTCCACTTAAAATGGGTAGGAGATACAAACCTTTCATTCTGGTCTCATGTCGCTTTCCTACGATTTTTTTTTTTTTTTGTATACAGAATCGAGGCTCGTGTAAGAGCTAACACATTGAACATGACAACATGCAGACACATAAAACATGCAATGAAGGGAGCGGGAGACAAGAGGGGGAGGAAGAGGGAAGCACACAAGCACAACAACAGTGGAGAACAAGGACGTCGGTAGATCTATGGAAGGCCAGGGGGGGGGGGGCTGGGGAGGAGGGAAGGGTGCACAGTATAAAGCAAATGAACACGACGAGGAATTTCACTACTAGGAATTTCGGGAAAGAATTTGGGGATTGAAAGAGTCGGATTTGAGGTGTTTTAATGGGGTTAGAAAAGATCGAGGTTTTGGATGGGGGAAGATAAGAGATGGTGGTCATTTTCAGTAGAGGCTCTGGACAGACGCATGGTCCGATAGATGGACGGACATGACGCAGAGTATTAGCCCCAAGCTGGGCCGATGCCCGTGGGAAGCCGCGGCTGATGAAAAGGGTGGGAAGCTGCACTAATAGGTGAACGTCTGGCACATCTGTGTTAGTTACTAAAGAACCTTAACTTCCAACTACTACAATATAAGGTAGCCAAGCTGGTAAAGCATAATTTAAACTTGACAGCTGTTTCAAGGTTAACCCTTTGTGACATTTTGGGAGCTTTTCCCTGGCATTATATGATGTCAAATGTTGTGGATTTTACAAGGTTATATTCACCATGGACTGTGGACACTCACACCTTGCTTCAGTTTCTCCAAAATTTAACATTTGGTGGCTAAAGTGATGGATGTGTGTTGTGGAATCAAACTCAGATCTCTTGCAATAATTGAGGCATTATTGAACTATTTCTCATACCATTCCTACAACACAAGAATACAGTTTATTAGTTCCATAAAAAAGCAATCAAAGCATACATCTCTTTCTAGTTCCTTGCAAGCAGGCCTTTACGTACCTGTTAAATCTCAGTAGTCTATAGCGCTGAGATACAGTATGCCACCCCTTGCGCACCGAATGGACACATACTATATAAGCTCCCTCAAGGTCATCCCTTCACGCGGATAGTCTCTCCACTCAGCTCGAGACAATACAACATATTCCACCACATTCTCCCTCCGTTAAAAAAATCAAGCAAGTCATGAAGCAATTCCAAGTAATATGGCGCAGTCTAATAATACACACAATTCCTACCAACCGAGACGCTTCGGTGGCTGGCACAGACGGCCCGAACGGGTGCTGAAGACAACAGGCAACGTATCACAGTCGTGGATGACATATCAGCACAGGGTTATGCGAACGGAAATCATGAGTACTCATCGACAATTGTAAGAATGTATTGTGGCGGGCCAAGCGCCGGCAACGGCCCCTTAAAATCCACATGTAGTTGCTCCCACGGTCGTCCCGCGTGGATCAAAGTCCCCATGGGAGGTTTATAACATCCCGGCTTTACTTCGGCGCACACAGGACACAACCGAGAAAGTCGCCGGACATCTTCGATGGAAAAGGGCAGATTTCTACATCGTACAAAGTGGGCTAACCGGGTGATGCCCGGATGACACAATTATTCGTGGATCCCACGTAAATCTTCTGACGTCATGCCAGCACAGACAGCACATCGGCCGCCACATTATCCCGGCCAGGTCTATACACAATCTCGAAACCGTAGTCGGCCAGTTCTATGCACCAGCGAGCTATTTTGTCATTATTAATCTTTTGAGAATGTCGGACGTTATACATGAAAGCCACTGACTGTTGATCGGTTATAATATAATAATAACCACCTTTAGAGGCCATTTTTCCCCGCAAAGCAGGGGTTGGCCTTTTTCGGGAACCGTGGTTGTTGTTGTTTTTCGGTCCCCTTTTTGAAGCAATGTTTTATGGCCGGATGCCCTTCCTGACGCCAACCCTTTTTGCCGCCTTTAATGACAAACAGGGAATTACCAGTAAACTGGTACTCAATTAGCCGACCTCGGAAAGATGACAGGCTGAGTCAACCCCCTTGGCGTTAATTCAGCGATCGACCGGGATTCGAACCCAGGATCCTAGGATCCTAAGCTGGCACCCTAGCCGCTAGCCCAACACCAGGACTGTTGATCGGTTATCAGTTGAAAATGTTTCCCAAGGAGAAAGTGACGCCACCGTCTCACTGCTTCCACGACAGCGTACGCCTCCTTTTCTATCGCAGAATGTCGCCGTTCACTCTCAGACAAGGTCCTCGAAAAGAATGTGATGGGGCGTCCCACCTGGTTGAGCGTAGCAGCAATTGCACAGTTGCTGGCATCCGTCTCGATCATGAAAGATACCGCTTCGTCTATCGAGGTTACAACAGCTTCCGCTATGTCTGATTTGAGTTGTTGAAAAGCAACTTTAGCCAAAAAGGTCAACGGAAATACTTTACATTCCACTAGAGGTCTGATCTTCTCTGAGTACCGTGGGATCCATTTTGAGTAGTGCGCAAACAGACCGAGTGCTCAGCGAAGTTCAGCCCGATCAGGGGGAGGGGCCATCTTGAGCAACAGTTGCAAGCGAGTTGCGTCGGGTCTAATCTCCCCGTCAGTGACCATGTACCCGAACAAGTCTATCGTTCTGGCTGAGTATTTACACTTATCTTCGTTGAGAGTCAAATTGTACTTCGCACCACAGCCAACAATCTTTGCAAATTTGCGTCATGGTCGGCTTGATCACGGCCACTGATCGTCACATTGTCGACGCACAAAAACACATCCTTTAATTGCTCTTTGGCTATGATGTCATCGAGCACACGTTGGAAGCGGGAACCCTGTTCGTGACTCCAAAAGGAATTCTTCGAAATTGGTACAACCGCTGCCCTGATTCAAAGACGGTATAAGGTCGATCGGCTTCTCTAATCGCTATTTGATGATACGCGGGGCGAAGATCTAAGGTGATGAACACCCGGTAGGCAGCCACCTCCCGGACCATATCGTCCATCTTTGGAAGGGGGTAGGCATCTAATTGAGTATAATGATTAATCGTTTGTGAGTAGTCGATTACCATTCATTTCCGGTGGTTAGGACTAGCGAGCATGAGTACTTGAGCTCTCCACAGCGAAATAATGGTCTTGATAATTCCCTCTCGTAACAATCATTTGGTCTCGCTTTCGATAAATTGAGCGTCCGCCCATGAATATCGTCTGGACTTTACCAAGACCGGATGGCAGTCGGGAGTTGGGAGTGGGCTGGGGTGGGGGGATGGGGGGGGGGGGTGGGGTCGATCGCCATTTCCGTCAAACCACATACCGTGAAGGTCTTGGCACTCGCTCCCTCGAATTGCATTTCCAGTCTCCCATGACAATTTAGAAAATCATGACCCAACAGGACATCAGAGCACATATTTTGCAGTACTAACAATTTCACATCCGTATACATTACTCAATTGGCCACCAGATTTACAACACAGATTCCTTTGGTGTTCTGACAGGGACGCAGACGCCATATAGACCCAGGTAGGCCACTGTGTCGGGATGATTGGCCAGCCATGATTTTGAACAAGAGCGTGGCTGACGAAACTGTCACTGCTCCCCATGTCAATCAATGCATCAGCATCCTGACCGTTAATCTCCACCGGCATCACAGCTTTGGCGAACCCGCGCAGAGCAGTCGTGGTGAGCGTGTCGGTCCTGACATGAAGGCCCCTGCCAGTCACCCACTTGGCTTTGCTCGAATGGCAGACTTTGGCATAATGGCCTTTCTGGCCACAATTATGGCACAACGCGTCTCTTGCCAGACAAAGTGTCCTCAGATGTCGTCTATTTCCGCAGAAATAACATTTTGCCATCGTCTTAGAAAGATTAACTGCAGCAGTGTAGCGTATGTGACAAGTTATTCTGCGTTGTCCATTGTCCTCTGCATCCGAGCTCATGACGAGCGATTCATCTCGGCGGGTGTTGGTCCACGCGGAAATGCTCTCCATGGAGATATCAGCCTCCGGGTGCTTCGCGGCAACAGCTGCACTAGCCATCATGTAGGGCCGGCCGTAGCTTTCGGATCTAACCTGGGCTCGTTGAAGTACCCGAGCCTGGTCATATGCGACTTGTAGAGACGTAGTCTCAGTCTCCAGCAAGCGTTGCCGAATAGCAGGCGACTGAAGTCCTGTTCTGAAGGCATGAGTTCGTCGACCTCGATGGCCGTTCGATCAGGCAGCCCACAGTCTTTGCTGAGCTAGCGTAGAGCCTGTACATATTGCTCCAGGGACTCCGTAGTCTCCTGCCGCCGATTAGCAAGAAGATGACGGGCATGTATCGGACTCTTTGGTTTCACATAGAGTGCGTGCAAAGTGGCTATGGCCGCCTCATATGTCTCACAATGAGTGAAATAATCATAGACCGTGTTCGACACATTACAGTGGAGAATGGTTAACTTCTGCGCGTCCGTGAGCTCGGGAACCGTCGCCATGTGGTGTCCGAGGGCTCGTTCCCAGTATGACCATTGGCTCGAGGCATCGCTTGCATGTGGGTCCCCATAATGTGTTTGAAAGTCCCCGTGTGAGGAGCCACCAATAGCATTCTTCACTTACTGTACTTCAGTATGTTTTTGCACAGGTAAACCACACTACAGATAACACAGGAAATACAATGCAGTTCTCTAGCGAGCAGGGTGATGGCGGAACACCTTGCACTGGTCTGCACTGAAGTGTGTTCTCTGGACTTTCTATGGTATAGTGCTAATTCTGGCTATATGAAGCCTGGGTAGGCGAAGTTTTTCTGGATGTATATGCAAATGCTTATCAATCTAATGAGCTCAGTGGAGTATGACTCACGTGCTTTGCGAGTGGTGATGTTGCAGGCTGCACTGGGAGGTCCGGAACCTCCAGTATTGTACGCACGAACCTCCACTTTGTAAATTGTGTCGTCCTTCAGGCCTGGGGTATAGGGCAGTCTGTATCAGGACTGGCTGTGACCCTGAGCTTTGCCTGGCACAAAAATTGAACAAAAAATAATGTATATAAATCAGTAAATAACCTACTATCCAAAATTATGCATTAGAAAGGGTCATCAAGGAAGAGCGAGCTCCTGGGATTTCATGAATACCTGCTAACCTTCCGATTTTATAAATCGTGGGTTTTATGTACCAATGTAATACAAGATTGAGGCTCATGGAAGAACGAGATGACAGCGCAAAAAGGCAACATACTGACAGTGCACTAGCTGTTAACAAACCTTTCAGCCAGATATTTCTCAAAAAATGTGATTAAGGAGTTTTTAATGTAAAGATGATTACATTCCATAATAATGACTAATTAGCTAATGAACTAATTTAGCAATAAGTTGTGATAATTTACATAGTCAAACATAAATCAATTTGCGATGTTGGTTTTCTGCCCCAATAACCAACTATCAGGTGTGAATGGGGTTCCAAAGCAAAATGAGGAGTGTCATAAATCCAGTATTTAGACATTTTACCTTCGAGCTATTATAGATTAGCAGGTTTGAACCAATTAGTAAATATATAATAAAAGTCCATGACATGTAGGATAAGTATCAAGTAATAGAGCAAAAAGAAAAGCCAACTGGAGAACGATATTTGCTTTAATCAAATGAGTAAACTATATCTTTCCAACATTTTGGCCTCAATGTAGCTTTAAATTTGGATATCTTCAACCAACTTGATGTTTGTACTTATTACCTCCGCCACCAAGGGTGGATGGAGGTTATGTTTTCACCCCTGTCTGTCTGTCTGTCTGTCTGTTTGTGTGCGTGTTTGTTTATCTGTCTGTGAACAAAATACAGTCACGTGAAAAAGTAAGTACACCCCATGTAAAGTTTTGACTTTTTCAACATATTCCAACATACAGCTATTTGATCTTCATTTCAACAATATTGAAAGATAAAGGTGATATAATATAACAAATATCATGAAACATTTACATTTTGTAGTCCATTGTATAATTAAAATAAACATAAATGCAAATTTCGCAAGTGGAAAAAGGAAGTACACCCTTGAATCTAGTAGGTGGTATTGCCCCCTTTGGCAGAAACAACCTCAAGTAGGCGTTTCTTATAACTGTCTACCAGTCTCTGACATCAACTGGGAGAAATTTTTGCCCACTCCTCCATGCAGAATTCTTTCAGCTGTGCGATGTTTGAGGGGTTTCTTGCATGCACAGCTCGTTTCAAATCCCCCCACAACATCTCGATGGGATTTAGATCCAGGCTTTGACTTGGCCATTCCAGAACCCTCCATTTCTTTCTTTTCAGCCATTCCTTGGTGGATTTACTGGTATGTTTAGGGTCATTGTCATGTTGCAAGGTCCACCTTCGGTTGAGCTTCAACTTTCCGACAGATGCCTCACATTATCCTCAAGCACCCTCTGGTACAATGAAGAATTCATAGTGGATTATATGATGGTGAGCTGCCCAGGCCCTGATGCAGCAAAGCTGCCCCAAACCATAATATTTCCACCACCATGCTTTGCAGTTGGTATCAGGTTCTTGTGGTCAAATGCTGTCTTTGGTTTTCGCCAAACATGTCTTCTGGTACTGTGGCCAAATAGATCTACCTTTGACTCATCTGTCCAGAGCACATTGTTCCAGAAGTGCTGGTCTTTGCCTCGGTGTTCATTGGAAAACTTTAGTCTTGCCCTGATGTTCTTTCTGGACAGCAAAGGTTTCCTCCTGGCACACGTCCCATGTAGATCAAATTTGTGCAGCCTCTTTCTAATGGTAGACTCGTGCACTTTGACATCAACAGTGGCAAGAGCTACCTGTAGGTCCCGTGATGACATTCTGGGGTTCTTAGAGACTTCTTTCAGCATCTTGCTGTCTGCTCTCAGGCTGAACTTGTTGGGGCGGCCTGGCCTGAACAAGTTGGCAGTTGTTTGGAATATTCTCCACTTGTAGATGATCTTCCGGACAGTCGAATGATTGATTTCAAATTGTTTGGAGATCTTTTTAAATACCTTCCCAGACTCGTAGGCATCTATAACCTTCTTTCTGAAGGCCTCAGAGAGCTCTTTTGATCTAGGCATTGTGACGCCGCACACTTCAACAACAAAGAGCAAACCAAACTAAATGTCTGAGGTTTATATAAGACAGGTTCCTCCAAGATCCTCTCTAACGATGTTCTAATCATTTGCACTTGAGCTGGTGCACCTGATTCTAATTTTAGGTATTTGAAGTAGTGATAAATGTAGGGGTGTACTTACTTTTTCCACATGCGAAATTTGCATTTATGTTTATTTAAATTATACACTGGACTACAAAATGTAAATGTTTCATGATATTTGTTATATCACCTTTATCTATCAATATTGTTGAAATGAAGATCAAATAGCTGTATGTTGAAATATGTTGAAAAAGTCAAAACTTTACAAGGGGTGTACTTACTTTTTCACGTGACTGTATCTCAAAAAGTTGTGGACGGATTCGGACGAAATTTGGCAGAGAGGTAGTATGTCACCTTGTATGTGACAAGGACGAAATGATTAGATTTTGGTGAAGATCCGCATTCGGATCTGGCTAGTATAATTTTTAAGTGATTCTTCACCATTGGGAGATAGGGCCAGAAACGATACATAGCAGGATATCTCAAAAAGTTGTGGATGGATGATTTTGATTAAATGCGATTCTGTATTGTGGTTTTCTAGTCTACTCTGGGATACTAAACGTAAACTGTCCACCTGGCGGAGGTATGCTCTCTACTGAGTGCTGTTATAGATACTGCCTGCAGTCATATCTATGTACAATGTTATGGAACGTACCTGAGCCTATGCTCCCACGCCCATAAACTGCATCCCCACCCCAGTGGCCAACCTTCCTTTCCCCCAATGCCCCAAAGCACCCACCATCACCCACAAAAAAATCAATCCATTTAACCTCTCCTCCTGCACTTAGCCATACACCACACATGCCTTTCCATCAGGTCCGCTGAACCATCAGTGTCACATTGGGCAACCCAGTGTAGACATCCTTGTGTTTTGGGGGGGAGTGCGACTGCATGCCGTCAGTGATGCTTATGCGATGGTGTGTCGTCCGTCCGTCCATCCATCCCTAAACACTTGAAACTTCTTCTCCGAAACCGCTGATGGGTTTGCGACCAAATTTGGCACAAATTATATTTGTTGTGTTTTGACTAAAGTTTGTTCACGGCATTAAAAAAAATCGGGTCTAAGGGGGTCCACCGGGGGTCAAAGTGGATCCAGGTTTGAGCCCCCCCCCCTCACACCCCCCAAAATAGGCATTTGCTTTTTCCTCTGAAACTACACACACTATTTCGATGAAACTTCACCACAACCTTCACCACCCGTGATGTACCAAACTTTGTTCACTGCATTAAAAAAAATCTGCCCCTGTGGGGTCTATAGGGGTGTGGGGTTGCCCCCCAAAATCGGTGTTTGCTTTCTTCTCAGAAACTACACATGCAATTCCGATGAAACATAACCACAACCTTCACCACTGATGCTGTACCAACGTTTGTTCACGACATTAAAAAAATCTGCCCCTTTGGGGATCGACGGCAGGGTTGCCTCCCAAAATAGGTATTTGCTTTTTTCTCAGAAACTACACATGCAATTCCGATGAAACTTGACCACAACCTTCACCACTGATGCTGTACCAACGTTTGTTCACGACATTTAAAAAATATGCCCCTTTGGGGATCTATGGCAGGGTTGCCTCCCAAAATAGGTATTTGCTTTTTTCTCAGAAACTACATATGCAATTCTGATGAAACTTGACCACAACCTTAATCACCCGTGTTGTACCAAAGTTTGTTCCTGGAATTAAAAAGTAGGGGTCTAAGGTGGTCTTGCCCCCAAAATAGGTATTTGCTTTTTTCTCAGAACCAACAAACACAAGTTTGATGAAACGTCACCACTACCTTCGTCATCCGTGATGTACCAATGTTTGTTAAAGGCATTGGATAAATTGGGGTCTGAGGAGGTACACGGAGGGGGGGGGGGGGGGGGGGTTTGCCCCCAAATTGTTTTTTTTTGCTTGTTTGTTCGAAGTGTTATGATTATGTTAGTGTGATTCTACATGCTGCCCTGTCTTCTAGCAAGCATTGAAATTGGTTTAAAATACCTGTCGTCCGTGCAGTATACTGTTTATTGTACCAGGTGAGCGCCAGGGGTATTGCTCCTATGTTTAGTCTTGTTATTACCTCCGCCACCAAAGGTGGATGGAGGTTATGTTTTCACCCTTGTCTTTTTGTTTGTCTGTCAACAAGATATCTTAAAAAGTTGTAGATGGATTCAAACGAAATTTGGCACAGAGGTCGTGCATGTGACAAGGGCGAAACGATTAGATTTTGGTGAAGATCCGGTTTCGGATCCAGCAAGTACAATTTAAAAAAGTGATTTTTCACCATTGCGAGATAGGGTCAAAACTGACATATAGCAGGATATCTCAAAAACCTATTGACGGATTTGGACGAAATGTGGTGGACAGGTTGCGTGTGTGCCAAAGACGATTCGATTAGATTTTGGTGACGATCTGAATATGGATTCGGAAACGAGAATTATTTAATTTTTACGTGATTCTTCATTATTGAGAGATCTGGCGAAAAGAGATATGTAACATCATGTTTAAAAAAGTTATGGACGAGTTATGACGGATTTGGGCGAAACTTGGTGGATGAGTTTGGTAGGTGACAAGAGCAAGCCGATTCGATTTTGGTTGAGGTCCGAATCCAGATCCGGCCTATCAGTGAGATACAAAACGTAAACTGTTCACATGGCGGAGGTATGCTCTCTACTGAGTGCTGTTCTAGTTCATGTTGTGACTTGATATCTCCATTAAAACATGTACACATTAAAACACGTACACATAGTAAAAACAACACTAAAGTGAATATGGCTGTCCTGTTACACACTCAATTTGCTCCAGTAGCTCCAGTATTTAATTATAAAAGCTAAATGTCCAGATGCCCACAGTGTTCATGTGTCTAGATCTTTTCCCCCATTTTTATAGATATAAAGCATCCACCTGGGACTTGGTATTACAAATTTCCACAGAGATATTGGCCTATTGGCTGAAGAATAATCATTGTGATAACATTATGAGATTATGAGAGGGATTATGAGAGGCATTGTTATTAATTGTTTATAATTTTAAGTGAACCTCAGACAGTTATAAAGTCTTCCATCCATCAGAATATTGCGTGATAAGCAAAATTTAACCGAACTTGAAAATAATTATCTCTCTGCCAATCAGGGCTCTCACTCATGATGGCAGCTGTGCCAATACTCATCTGACTCTCATCTCATTGATCATAGCTTTGTGCAACTGGGAACACAAATATTTATTTATTTTTACTGTTTAAACTACCTCTGATAGTGAAGCCCTTTGGTTGCTCTAGAAATAAAGTTCTCGCTTTATTTCAAACTGGTAAGAGATCTTTCTGATCTGCAGTTCATGTAAACCTCATGAGAACTGAAAATAGTGGACCGGGCGTAGTCAGCATGTAGAAGTTGCTTAATTCCGTGTTGGTCATTATTATTCGATTGCTACTAGACTGCCTGCTGCAACATTGTTCATTGGCATGCATAAGTTATTAGACATGTGCACCCTATCTTGGCCTCCCCTAATAGTGATATATTTTTAATTTGCATATTATTCCATGTGCTTGCTATGTGCATTCTGCTACCCTCTGACATTTCCTGCAAATTGTGGGCTTTTCGCATGGAAAAACATACAAAACCATAGACTATTCCTTCTTCGATGCTCCTTTGCTGTTTTGTTCTTGCGTGAAGGCTGCAAATATCCACCTCGATTATGTTGTGACTGTGAGCAGCACTGATAATGGTTTTGCACATATGGATGTCATCATCCTGGTACATACGAAGTGAGAAATCAAATACATATTAAAAGCTACTACATTGCATTGCATTGATTCTCTATGTGGAGCTGAAAAAATAGCACAAAGGTAGTGTTGTTTACTTCTTTACAATGTCGAGGCTCGTGGAGGAGCTAGAACATAGAATGGATCAGGCGGTAACAGAACATAGAACAAGCAGAAACGGAGGAGAAACATGCCAACAGCAAGGTTGATGGACAAAATAGAGGGAGACCAGGACAGATAAGGGATGTGGGGAAGAATGAAGGATAGGGGAGGATGAATGAAGTAGACAAGATGGATACAGCGGCAAACTCTCAGAAATGAAAGACTGTAAATTCGGACAGAAGTGTGCTTGGGGAGGGTCAATGGTGGTAGAAACGATCATGGCGATTGTGATCTGACCATACCATGTTGGTAGTGTTACTTGCCTTGCAGTTGTGTAATCTTGACTCGGAATCAAACTATATAACGTCATCCTGGTGCCTCACTGGCAAAATGTTGAAGCAATAAATATTCCAAACTGTGAATGAATGCAATATGATCACAATGACATAAACGTGACATTTGAAAAGTTGCTCATCTTGAACCTTTGAGGGTCGTCCGCTGTTAAGGCCTTGAGACCGAAGCCAAACTAAAGGAAGACCAACTGTCAATCCAGGAGGTCTTGATAATGTCTTGGCTTAATTTGTCAGTGAACAAGGAGGAATTATTGAGAAATCCCATAATCTGTTCGGAATTTTTTGTCTACAGCGTCTCAGGCTCATGGAGGAACTTGCACATGTATTACATGTCAATCAAGCGCTAAGGATACATCCATGTATTCTTACATTGATTACAAGGACAGTAGAACACATAGTGCACAAATGAACGGAAAATATGGGCTTTGTACCTGTGATCCCTGAATCATGAGTTAAGTATTCAGATGTGTCATGATAAAGTTATTCTTTGCTCATTTAAATGGTTGACAAAGCGAATTAGCAGGTGCATATGTAATCTGGTGCAAGAGAAGTCCCAGCAAAATGAAAAAGTACCTTTAAGGGTGATGGAAGAAACTCCATCGTGCGTCCTGACTCGATCTGCTGAAGCTTCATCTTCCTTCTCAATCCAGTAACGAACCTTGAATCGCCATTACATGGACACAACGATGGTCACCAGGACCATCATGCTATCACCTTATATCATCAAAGTAACATATTTATCCTCACTGAATCCCGAACACAATCTTCATTCTATTGCACCTTTGTTTCTCATGCATACAGATTTATGTGCAGAAATCGAATAAACCAAATAAGAATTTCCATGATGTACAGGGAAGGAAAACAAATTGCAATTTAATAAGTTTCGTTTCACATTTCATGCTATTTATGGGGGAGATGAAGATTTAAGTAAACCCAAAAGGGATAAAAGAAACACGTTTTAGTGTTAAAGTTACTCTCTTTCTCCCTTGGAACCTATAAAAACAACAGGAGCATTGGCAGACAGTACAAAGGGAATATTGTGAAAATATTTTTGCAATTACAATTCCTTAGCACTCATATATGATGTTTGTATATATATATATATATATTTTCCAGCACTTTAATGAGGTGATGAATCAGAAGTGGAAGCCTTATATCCTACTTATTAATATCAACAGTAGATGTTTTTCTCAAAGGATTCTAACTTACCACAATGATAGTTTCATGCCCCCCATTTGCCCCTGACATTTGCCATAACCTCCTAGTTATCCTGCACAGCCGAAGGAAGTGATTGGTTGTGGACGAGAAAACACAGAGGAACCGGAATATAAATGGATGGTGCATCAGCACAGCTGACTTATCCTCTTGGTGCTGATGTTGCACATTTGGAAATGAGGAACCAGACACGAAGAGGAAAAAAAAACGCATTCGAAGATGTGCTTTGAATTTCACAATGCGTTCAAGGAATGTTCATTTCAAGGTTATTTCCCCATTGTTATTTAATAATTTTCAGCCATTAAAAATTCTCTGAAGGACAGTTGAACAATCACACCATTCCAACAGTTTCTTTTCACATGTATGAGAATGATTCAATGTAACTGTGTAGTATTTTGGATATGTGATTTTGTTCACAAATCTGATATCTAAGAACAACTAAGAGTGTTATCAACACGATAAATTTTTCACTTTCTTGTTTATATTATATTGAGTATAAAATTCGAGTTGCATGTCAAAAATCTATATTATAATCGGCTACGGTGATTCTGTCTGCCGATGTCTGTCTGTCTGTCTGGGGGTGTGGCTTACTCCGTTTACAGAGTAGCTCCACCCATTCTTGGAGAGGCTTCATGGAAACAAATATCCACCATTTTATTGACTCGAATAGCTTTGAAGCCTGTTTAGTTAGGCCCGTGCTGTCTTTCCCTCTCACACAGGTTTATTTCAACTCTAATTCGATATATCATTTCATTTTTAACAGTCGCTAACATAGTTTTAGACTCGGTTGAAAAAAAAACGGGAAGAGAATCCCATGAAAGTTTCCGTTTATAGAACGAAATCATTTCTCAAAGGCCTGTAAAATAAAGCCCATTCATTGAGTCACCCTCACGATTTTATCTCGAATTCACCATCTGATTTAATTTTTATCGATGGTTTTAGACTCGGTGTCAGAAATAATTGAGGACATTCACGCACACACGGGAAAATGCAGAGATATATTTTTAAAAATTGCACCACGATGATACACGAAATACACTGCCTAAAATAACAGTCGGGGAAAATGTCGACATATATTAAAAATTCGCTTTTTCTTTTCCGTTAAGATATATTACTTTTACTTTTGATGACAGTCGTCACAAAAAAGACATATATTTCTTCGTTCTTATTTCATTCAACATTATTATCCGGAAGTAAAATATGTTTCAGGGAATTACCGAGAGATATTTCTTCGTTTTTTTTTATTAGTTATGTGTGCAGACACTTTAAATAGGTTTATTTGAAATCTTTAATTTTCACAATGTAATTTACTTGCCATTTGTCATTTGATGATTACGAGACACTTCCTCTTGAGGATCATGACAATTCACGCGTTGCGTGGAAACTTCCATTTCCAAAATGAATGAGATGGTCGATGAAGAACGCAGACTTGAACAGGATGCAGCAAACAAAACTAATGGGACGGGCGAACGAGTCCGTCGACGAACGTCAATGCAGACTTGAACAGGATGCAGCAAGAAAAAGAACGAGACGGGAGAACGAGACCCTTGACAAACGTGATCACAGACTCGCACAGGATGCTGCTGCAACAATGATGAGGAGGGTTGGAGAGGAGTTAGGGGTTGGAGAGTGAGGAGCTAGGGCTTGGAGAGTGAGGAGCTAGGGCTTGGAGAGTGAGGAGCTAGGGCTTGGAGAGTGAGGAGCTAGGGGATGGAGAGTGAGGAGCTAGGGGTTGGTGAGTGAGGAGCTAGGGGTTGGAGAGTGAGGAGTGAGGGGTTGGAGAGTGAGGGGCTAGGGGTTGGAGAGCGAGGAGCTACGGGTTGGAGAGCGAGGAGCTAGGGGTTGGAGAGCGAGGAGCTAGGGGTTGGAGAGCGAGGAGCGAGGGGTTGGAGAGCGAGGAGCTAGGGGTTGGAGAGCGAGGAGCGAGGGGTTGGAGAGCGAGGAGCTAGGGGTTGGAGAGCAAGGAGCAAGGTGTTGGAGAGTGAGGAGCGAGGAGTTGGAGAGTGAGGAGCAAGGATTTGGAGAGTGAGGGCCGATTGGAGCGGAGAGTGACGAGCGATTGGAGAGGAGAGTGAGGAGTGATTGGAGAGGAGAGTGAGGAGCGATTGGAGGCGAGTGTGAGGAATTGGAGAGGAGTGTGAGGGTTTGGAGAGGAGTGTGAGGGATTGGAGAGGAGTGTGAGGGGTTGGAGAGGAGTGTGAGGGATTGGAGAGGAGTGTGAGGGATTGGAGAGGAGTGTGAGGGATTGGAGAGGAGTGTGAGGGATTGGAGAGGAGTGTGACTGATTGGAGAGGAGTGTGATGGATTGGAGAGGAGTGTGAGGGATTGGAGAGGAGTGTGAGGAAGTATTAGAGAGGAGTGTGAGGAGGTATTGGAGGGGAGTGTGAGGAGTGGGATTGGAGAGGCATGAGGGTGGAGAGAGGAGAGTGTCAGGTGGAGAGGAGTGAGGGGTCACATATTATGTGAAATAAATAAATTGTGTTCATTACACCATTTCTGGATCTGATGAATTGCCAGGAACCATTTTGTAAAATGTAATGTCTAAATCAAGATGTCCAAATGTCACATATGTCCATGCCCGTGTGATGGACGGATTTGGTTAAGACTTCATACCAAGTCTCTCTCCATGCCCGTGGGATTCCCACGGGTGACCCCACTAGTATGCAATGTTACAAGAATCCATATTAATGACCTCAATTAAGTCTGGGGTTGGCTCCACGGTTAAGGTGGCTGGCTTAAGATCTTAGGGTCTTGAGTTTGAGCGTCTGTTGTGCCGTTGATGAAATAACAACATGTGAGTTGACTCTGCCTGTCATCCTTCCGATGTCGGAAAAATAAGTACCAGCTTACTGGTAACAGGGGCGCTGCATCAGCGGCACAGCTGCCATTCCAGAAAGTGATGCAACCAGCAGCCACATACTGCAAGGCCTAAAGTGATGCTGGTGTTAATTTAGTTTCATCATATAAAATTGGCCTGTGTGGGGTTTCCATCTGAGATCATCACTCATGATTCTCGAATCACAGATTCAAGTCCCACATACAGTGTTGATTTGTCAATTGTATGTCTCCTACAGTTCTTGCAATTTATGGAAAAGTGCACTTATTTCTCCTAATGTTCTTGTTCTTCATGTGATGTATACATAAGTTCTTCACTGCACTTTAGAGACTAAAAAAAAATCAACTATTGGCAAGGAGAAAGCTGGTCTATAAAATTTAAAATTAAAATCTCTTCCTGGTATTGGCTGCAGTACAGTGATACGGAGATGTAGGGGGCTGTCGCGCTGCTAAACTCATGCCTAACGGGCAATGCCTATGCAACTGCTTAGCCAGAAGAGCCTTTTTTCATTTATATTGATCCTGGCTGCTCCCAGAACTGTTGTGTGTACCACAGACAGGTTAGTGTGTGGCAGCCATTTCCTGCTGGTCAGGATGCATGCTACAATAGCTGGTGTGGAACTACCTTCCTGGTACCCACCGCAGTGATTGGGTTTAATGACTTAATACAGTGATGTGATACATTGATGACTTAATGTCTTGTAGGGTTTGACCAGTTCACTTTGGGATGGAGATTCTGCTCCACACTGATAAGTGGCATGGGGACCTACTCCTATCGTAAGGAGGACATTGAGGTAAGCAAACTGGATACAGGCACAAACTCTCAATAACAGAAGTAGAAGAGAAAAACAAGGAAAGAAACAGAAATGGAATAGAAATATCAAAAATGGGGGGTGGGAGGAGGGGGGTGAAGGAGCTGGGGAAAACCCAATAACCTGGAAACAAGGAAAGAGGTGGGCTTGGGGGTAGAAAAGATCATATGTATGAATGCAAGATGATTTGGAATAGCAGTGAACAATTGTCGTAAAGCACTGGAAGGAAGATTGAGATTGAATATACTGAGGAAGCTGATTCCACAGGTGAAAGAAAAGAGAAAGGAATGAGTGCAACTGCACAATGAAGTTGGATTTTGGGAGTTTGATCAGAAGTGGGTTAATGGCAGACCACATGAGCCCATGCAGAAACCTGGGAAGGGGGCAAGAGGGATAGAGCATGGAAATGATAGGGGGTGAAAGACAAGGAGGCGGTAGAAGAGAAAGAGACCACCAACCTGTATGCGACATGAAAATAATGGGCACAGAGACTTGGCTTCATCGTGGAAGATACCAATGATTTTGAAGGCTTTGGTTTCCAGGGCGTCAGGCAGATATGAGGTAGGAGTGCAAGCTAAAAGGCGAGAGCAGTGTTCCATCATGCTGTGGATAAATGCCTGACAATAAGCTAAAGGTTCAGACGTGGCAAGGAAAGACTTTTCACAATGGAAGATGGCATTGCAGGCCAATTTAAATATGTGGTTTGCCCAAGAAAGATCATAGCTGATAGTGAGGTCCAAAGGTTTGAGCAACTGACCTTCTTCAAGGGGTTTGTAAAGATGGGTTTAAGTGAGGGAAGGGATGGAGGAAGAGCATACTCCAGAGATGGATTTAACACGGTGTCACCATGCAGGTCTTTGAGAAAGAAGACAGGTTTGAAAGTGAAATCATGAGGTTGGCCACATATGGTTTTAAGGCTCTCCTGAGAGTGTACACAAATATTGTTACGTTTGTGGGGGTAGGAGATGAAATACCTTAGGAAAGTCAGAATCGTATAAGTTAGCATGCTCTAAGTGTCGCGTAGAAGAATCTTGATGTATCTAAGTAGGGTCAAATGCCCGGTTAAATGTTTAGGTGTCTCCACACGGAGGAGTGGAGTTGTGTTATCTAGATAGGGTCTGTAAGGTTAAATTCCCCTGTACGTGCTTGCCTCCTGTGGTCTTCCCCTCGGTTTTATTACATTCGGCCATCCAGGAAATTGAGGGCTCAGTAAAACAACGATAGCGCTGTAATGGGACACATGCGCTCACAATGCCGTTAGGGCTGCCAGACACCCAGGCATTCTCGATCGGGAGACTAGGCTCCGCCCGATGACACGTGGCGAAGAGGCCATGCCCCGGCCTTAGTGATTGGTGGAGGTGCGATGGGGTGATGGACAGGGCTCAGGCGATTGGTAGAGAGAAAAGCCATCATCGAACATTTGAGAGCTGAAGGGAAAAGACGCCGTCTTGCCATCATGATCTTTTCTGCTGATCCTGGGATTCATTGTGGACGGTCGTGTTTGCCGCTCTCTCTCCTTTGTTCTTGCTTGGTCGTGGGCAGTGGCACATCTTTGGCTCGTGTGCGCTTTTGGGGAAGAGACTGAACCAGGAAGTTTCGGGCAAGTCGGCATCGCGAGAAGTACCTCACGTTGGGACATTGAGGAGCGCGACTGTGCCATTTTTATGCACCGCGACTGTGCCATGCCATATTTGTCCTGTGTACTTCGCCCCGACCCTCTCTTCCACAGATGTCCCTGTTCCCTATTTCTCTCTCTCCCCCCCCCCCCCCCCCTCTTTTCTCTGGCTCCCTTTATTACATGTTCTGTGTGTTAGCTCTCATACAAGCCTAAACTATGCATACAAAAAAAAACTGCCTCACCGCGGGATCCGGTGTACCATGGGCAGGAGGATGGGTATGATAACTGAAGATGAGAAGGGATGCATCTGTGCTTCAGAATCTTGGATTTGATATTCAGGTTATATTAACAATGATTGTGTGCCACATCACTTTAAACAATTTGGGGGAGGGGGTCCTTATCCATGCTATAAGATAAGACAAAAAATCTGTGATTTTGGTGTGGTGCTAGCTTGGGGATCACCACGCAATGGAGGATATGAAACAGGCTGTCCCATAGAAACTTGCTTGTGAATGCTGAAAATCCAAAACATGTCACAATAACAGCCTCTTTGGTCAAGCTCCGTGGTAAATCTTCTGTATTAGACAACTAATGCCTCAGCTATTGGAGCACGTTATCATATCTAAAATGTTTACTGTAATACGAGTACAGGCTGGAACAGCTCGTATATGCCATTATACTCGTACAATCCTTAGGCCAAAACATATATGTGCAGACATTCTAAATTCATGTGCATGTGATGTATTTCAGGTGAAAGGACAGAACGTGTGGAAGCCATGTTGTGAGGTCATTCTTTATTTAAAATTGCACATGGATAGGTTAGCTCGATCCTCTCCTTGATGGATAATGAAGAGATCATGATGGATTTTTTCGTTAGGCTTTTTGTTACAAAAAAAAACAAACCAAGAAGGCTTACTCAAGATGTCAAGGCTGAGGTTGACATGAATCAGCATTGCTCATATCACACTTAGCAAGTGGAGACCTTAAACAGTACACCCATGCCTGCATTACACAATGACCGAATCGCATGGCTGTTATTACACTATCAAGTTATAAGATTTTGGCACTAAATCTAGTGACAAGGAAAAGAAAAAAACATCTCGCCACTAACCTCATATCCCGCGACGCGGCGCAGCGTGCTGTTCAGCCACACTCGTTCCCATGACACAAATATTTCAAAGGCAGACAAGCTGTGGCCTTCAATTCCCGAAGGAGCGATGTCAGGTTCTAGAGGATGCATTGCGATGAACCGGCAAGGAGAGATTGTTGAGAAGAGGATAAAGGAAAAGAGCAACACAGAGAAAATAAATCAATTCCTCTCATCATTAGTGAATAAATATTGGTCTGGAATTCGATGATAAAATTGGTCTCTGGTCGCATTATCACTGAGGTACAACTGTGCTGCTGATGCACATCCAGGAAGGAATATGGGATTTGGCCAGGGTGGTGGTTATAACTTGCATACTCTTTGCAAAAGACTCAGTGATGTTGAACGTCCACTAGCAACCTATGCTGGCATAATAATATTGCAAACTATGTGGTCATATAAGTTTCTTGCTAATGATTCCTTTCACTTTTGGGATTATTATTTCCTCGAGTTCATTGGTAATATTCCAGTAATACAGCATGTTGCTGATCAAAAATGGGTTTGTAAATCGTGTACCTAATGTTGTAATTCAAACAAACTTAACACCAAACCCCCTGCCAAGCCTTCCCTAACAAATATATATCTGTGATCACAAAGTGAATGCCAAGAGTAAGCCTTGCCTGACCGGGAGAGGCGCTTACCCTTGGTGATCGCCCGTGACTTAACCTTGGCCAGTTGTCCAATGATGGCCATATTTCTTTCGGACCACCATTTGACCTTGACCATTTTGGGATAGAGCGTAAATAAAGAAAATATGTCTCCATTTACAACCTATCCAAAAAAACTTATCATTGAAATTTGAGGAAAATTAGTCAAGTTATGTTCAAAAAGGTGTTTTTTGTAAATTAGGTCACAATTCGAAAAATGGTAGTTCAAGGACACAAATGAAATATCAGGTGCACAACTTCAGTGCAAGTCCACTATTATGATGCAAGAACATATTGGAAGGCCAAGTGGTTAAGATTCTGCATTGGCTAAATTGAGCGATGACAAAAACAAACAAACACTATATTCTTTTCAGACCACCATTTGACCTTTAAATCAGATGGCGTATGATGTAAATTCATGGTAAATGCGTCTTGCCCTCGGCTATCTAGAGAGGGCAATTTCGGTCTGGTCAGATAAACCTAAGTCGAGTTTTGGTAAAAATGTTAAAATGTCTATTATTGGGTCATGACATTAAATTAGGTCAAGGCCATAAAATAGTCAACCCTGCATACTTTTTATTTCCATTGTTAATGCAAGATTTAGCTGGATCCAAGATGTAGCTTGGACATTGACAGAAAAAGGGAGAAAACCTAAATGGTGGTTTCGTACACCTCGGGGTGTAAGACCTTGACCTTTAACCTGGAGGGATATGATGTAGATTGAAGGTAAATACATACGCCTTGATGTACGCTATCGGGAGAGGATAATTTCGTTCCGATCGGCCAAACGTTCGTCGAGTTATGGTGAAAAATGTTTGAAATGTTCTATATATAATGAAGCAAGTGTTTATAAGTATGTATGTATGTATGTATGTATGTGTAGTGGTTACCTTGTTCACATGTCGCGGTTACCTTATTCACTTGTCGCGGTTAACTTATCCGCATGTGACGGTTACCATTACGATGGGTTTGGTCTAACCCACGCACACGGGCTTTTGGTTGTGTCGTCGTGACGCACGCGCGGCTGTTGGAGCCACGCCCTCCGAAGAGGGTTCTTGTTTTTATATAAGCCGTTACGACTTCCGTTCGCGAGCAGTTGCTGGAGATTTCTGTACAATAAACAACCTTTTGTACCCAACGAAATGGCCTCTTCTTATCGTCTTTGGCAATCGCTAAACTGGTGGCCCCGTTGCCCCCGAACGTATTCGGGGGCCAAATGAACACGGCAGGATTGCGACCGCAGTTTCTTCCACAAGACCTAAACTCGAACTGCCGGAGTTTTAGCAACGACGAGCGGCCACGTGGTTCGCGCATCGCGCTCGGTTCCTCCTCTACGACTAGAGGGGCAAACCAGCTCCGGGACCCTCCGAAGGAACGCCGTTACGGGGCGTTGGCGGCACGGCTATTTCGTCGCCTTCGCGCACACAGGCCGAGTACTGCTACTTCGTCGCCTCCGCGCACACAGGCCGGGCACGGCTACTTCGTCGCCTTCGCGCACACAGGCCGAGTACCGCTGCTCGTCGCCTCCGCGCACACAGGCCGAGCACTGCTGCTCGTCGCCTCCGCGCACACAGGCCAAGTACTGCTGCTCGTCGCCTTCGCGCACACAGGCCGAGTACTGCTACTTCGTCGCCTCCGTGCACACAGGCCGAGTACTGCTGCTCGCCACTCCTACTACTGCTCCTACGGCGGATCCCGAGGCTGATGCTCCTGCAACTACAGCTGCTACCGCTGCTCATCTCTTGCGCATGCACGGCTGCTTCGTTACCTTCGCGCGCACTGCTGCTCGCCACTCCCACCATTCCTACTGCTGCAACTGCCCGGCTCTGTTCCACCCACGGCCCGGCTCTGTTCCACCCGCGGCCCGGCTCTGTTCCACCCGCGGCCCGGCTCTGTTCCACCCGCGAACTACGCACACGCCCGTGGCGTGCCTTCTGGGGCGGGGGGCGCATGTAGTGGTTACCTTGTTCACATGTCGCGGTTACCTCATTCACTTGTCGCGGTTAACTTATCCGCATGTGACGGTTACCATTACGATGGGTTTGGACTAACCCACACACACGGGCTTTTGGTTGTGTCGTCGTGACGCACACGCGGCTGTTGGAGCCACGCCTTCCGAAGAGGGTTCTTGTTTTTATATAAGCCATTACGACTTCCGTTCGCGAGCAGTTGCTGGAGATTTCTGTACAATAAACAACCTTTTGTACCCAACGAAATGGCCTCTTCTTATCGTCTTCAGCAACTGCTAAATATGTACTGTATGTATGTATGTATGTATGTATGTATGTATGTATGCCCACTCTTCACCCATTGGTTGGACAACTGACCTGACTCCACCCACAAATGTAACCTGAAATACTTAACCTAAAGTACCCAGAGGACACAAAGGACCCTCCCCCGACACCCCTCAACATCCCGATGACAAACAAGACTGAGAAGACCCAAAGGACCCAAAAGACCCAGAGGACCCAAAAGACCCGAGGACCCAAAATACCCTGAGGACCCTAAATACCCCAAGGACTCTAAATACCCCCAAGGACTCTAAATACCCCCAAGGACTCTAAATACCCCCCAAGGACTCTAAATACCCCGAGGCCCCAAAAGACCCAGAGGAACCAACATACCCCAAAGACTAAAAAGACTGAAAAGACCCTGAAGACCCAATTAACCCCAAATACCACAAAGACCTAAAAGACTGAAAAGACCCAATGGACCTCAAAGACACAAAATACCCCAAAGACCCAAAAGACCCTGAAGACCCAAAATACCCCAAACAACAAACAACATGCATTTTAAGGCCATTTTCCCTGCTAGAGCGGGGGTTAGCCAAGAGTGGGGTTTAGCCAAAGAAGACCCAAAATACCTCAAAGACCCTGAAGACCCTTAAAGACCCAAGAGAACCAAAAGACCCAACTGACACAAAATACCCTGAAGACCTCAAAGACCATTAATAACCCAAAAGACCCTGAAGACCCTTAAAGACCTTGAAGACCCAAGAGAACCAAAAGACCCTGAATACCCAAAATACCCCGAAGACCCTAAAGAACCTGAAGACCCAAAATACCCCAAATACCTAAAAGACCACAAAGACTGAAAATATTCCAAAGACCTTTAAACAACCCTGAAGATCCAAAAGTTCCCAAAGACCCTTAAATAACTCAAAGACCCAAGAGAACCAAAAGAGCCTGAGGATGCAAAAGACCCAGAGGAACCAAAAGACCCTGAAAACCCAAAATACTCCAAAGACCCAAAATAACCCAAAATACACCAAAGACCCTTAAAGACCCTGAAGACCCAAGAGAACCCCTCAAAGACTATTTAAAGACAAAGACCCAAGAGAATCAAAGGGCACTGAAGACCCAAAATACCCCAAAGACCCTTAAAGACACCGAAGACCCAAAGGGCCCAGAGGACCCCAAAGACCCAAAATACTCCAAAGACCGTTAAAGACCCCAAAGATACAAAATACCCTGAAGACCCAAAATATCCCAAAGATCCTTCCCTCAAAGGCTATTTAAAGAAAAAGACCCAAGAGAACCAAAGGGCACTGAAGACCCAAAATACCCCAAAGACCCTCAAAGACACCGAAGACCCAAAGGGCCCAGAGGACCCCAAAGACCCAAAATACTCCAAAGACCCTTAAAGACCCCAAAGATACAAAATACCCTGAAGACCCAAAATATCCCAAAGATCCTTGAAGACCCAAAAGACCAAAAAGACAAAAAGACCCCGAAGACTCTTAAAGACCCAAAAGGTCGAAAAGGCCCAAAGACCCAATGGACCCCAAATACCCAAAATACCCTGAAGACCCAAAACACCCCAAATACCCTTAAGGACCCCTAAGACCAAAAGACCAAAAAGTCCCCAAAGACTGAAAAGATACCAAAGATCCAAAATACCCTAAAGATCCTTAAAAGTCCCAAAACACTCCAAATAATGAAAAGACCCCAAAGAATGAAAAGACCCCAAAAACCAAATATGCCCCAAAGACTGAAAAGACCCTGAAGACTGAAAAGACCCAAAGACTACCAATACCCAAAAGATTGAAAAGACCCTGAAGACTGAAAAGACCCTTAAAGGAGAACCAAAATGCATTTTTTTCCTGAAAAACAATTGGCAATCATTAATCAAGGTCTAATTTGAAGGGAATTTTTTTTTCCATTTGCCAATCATAAAGTGCCGAAAAACCCTAGACTGTCGATTTTTGAGATTGCCAGTGACGTCACATTGTGAACTCACCGTGACCCTGCCGGCGATTGTACAAAGAGAAATGGCGCATTGCGAGCTCGGATTCCGAAACTGATTGGGGATGATGATGGGGGTGGGGGGGGCGTGTGGGGTGGTCATGGGCTATTGTTAGCTAGGGTGACGGTTGACAGGGGAATGTGAGGGGATGGCGGCATGGGGTACGGGGTGTGGGGTGGTCATGGGTCTTGTTAGCTAGAGTGATGGTTGAAAGGGGCTTGTGGGGGGAAATGGAGTGTGGGGGAGGGGTATGGGGTTGATGCTCGATGGGGGTTTGTGAGGGGATGGTGGGGGGGAGGGGAAAGAGGGGGGTGTGTTGGTTGTGGGTATTGTTAGCTTGGGGCATTTGATGTTTTTTTTCTGGAAAATTGAGATGCCTCAAAAACCAAGGACACCTAAGTTGAACAGAAATCAGCCAGAACAATATTACCAAAGGAAATCAGCAAGAAATCCAAGTCAAAGCAGTTGTGTCAGCAGAAAATATCCGATGGTAGAAAAATGGGTTGCACACTTGGGACAAGATCGCCCGTAGGGTGGGTATTCACCTAGTGGCTATAATTAGGTCATGACCCTAAAATTAGGTCAAAGTCGAAATAATGATGTCAAGCCCGCATACTTTCTAGTCACATTATGATGCTAAATTTCATTCCTAAAGTTCCAGCAGTCTCCGAGATACAGCTCGGAATTTGAAATGTTGGAAGAAAAATAAGAAATCTTTTTTTAAAGTGGGGGTTAGTACTGCTACGGGTCAAATAAACTCTGTGGTGCCATTAAAACTTGGGGCCGCTAATTGTAGAAACAAACCCTAAAACAGCAATAAGCCCCTATGCTATTGCAGGAGGCTCAATGAGGCAAGAGAAAATAAAGAATTCATTATAGATAAACTGTGTGAGAATTGTGCATTCTCACCTGTGACCTTTCCTGAAAAATTAAGCAAAGACAGATGCTTCTCAACAGATGTACCTGTCGCTCCATTTGATTTTCAGATATATCTGACAGAATAGTTGCACATGAAAATACAATAAATTTACTCTTAAATAGAATCAATCCTCCATTTGATCCAATGAATGAATCATGTGTGCAAAAAATAATCTCTTACAAACACAGCTTGGATGTCATGCATATATTACAAATAAACTGTATTCGCATTTTATCTCTCGTCATGCAATCAAACATTTCTGATACCTTGCTCTTTAATAGCGCCAATTGTTCCCACTTTGTGCATTTGGCCGATTGGATTGAGGGTAAGGGGATGGGAGGATTTTGGCCCAAGTATTTCCAGAACTTGCTATCCAGGCCTGATGTCTGACTGTGGCAGGAATTTGTAATTTCGCCAAGTTGCCAGCGATACCAGATCCACTCTTCATGAATAACACCATGGGATCTTTAACGTCCACCAAAAACCAGAGCAGGCAGAAGGATCCTCTAGCTTAACGTCTTTCAATGGACGGTGCAAACGGTGATACCAACTCACAGGGTTTGTCTGTGCTCTAACCTATCGATGATTAATGTCAGGGGAGGAAGCAGCATGTATCATTTTTAAAAGCTATGATATGACTGTCAGGCTCAGAATCGAACCACGGACCCTCCCAGACTCAAATCGGACACTTTAACCATTATGTCACTAGGTCTGATAACCAACTTTAACTTTAAGCATTTTGACTGGGCCTGGCATTCTATACAGAAAAACAAGAAATTGCAGACCCTCGACAGGATGTGTTTTTAGTGTTTTTTAAAGGCTTTTGTGTTAAAACCAATATGGCGGCCGAACCACGTGACCGATGACATCATTATTATTTTTTTCTCCACCAATTTATCCCGAGATGACGCTCAAGAAATTTCATCTTAATCGGATGAGGTTTTGTACTTGTCGAATTATGACGTCATAATGGAGGCACCTATGACATCATCATCAACATATGTTATTGCCCATAGAGAGTTCTTTACAATGAGCCATGTCTCAATTTTTTCTATGCACTGCTTTCGGAGATATAGAGGTGCAATGTTTTTCAGTTTTTACATGATGGCACCCATACCACGTGACCTATGATGTCATAATTATCATTAAAAATTCTACAGGAGGAGGTGCACCTACCTATGGTGAAAATTTCCTGTTAATCGGACCAACAGTTGCAGAGAAAATCATATTTATTCTGTGCGGACAAACAAACAAACAGACAGATAAAAATCACTCATAGAGCGACACTTGGCAAAACAGAACAAAGTAGAATGGCATCCAGTAGAGCATTCTTTTGACCTCAAAAATAATTAGTGGTTGAATTTAGTGACCTGATATGCAAATCATCTTCAAAGTTTAAGTTAATCGGATGAAAATTGACAATTTTAGAAATTTGGCCGATGTTGACCTTTTGGCCTATGTTGACCTCAAAAATAGTTGGTGGTTGGTTTCTGTAAGCTGATATGAAAATCGTTTTCAAATTTCAAGTGAATCGGATGAAAATTGAGGATTTTAGAAATTTGAAATTGTTGTTGACCTTTGGCCTATGATGACCTTTTGGCCTATGCTGATCTCAAAAATAGTTGGCGTTTGAATTCAGTTAGCTGATATGAAAATCCTATTCAAATTTCAAGTCAATCGGATGAAAATTGAGGATTTTAGGAATTCGAAAAAAAGTGGTTGACATTTGGCTTATGTTGACCTTTTGGCCTATGTTGATCAAAAAATAGTTGGCGGTTGAATTCAGTTAGCTGATATGAAAATCCTATTCAAATTTTAAGTCAATCGGATGGTAATTGAGGATTTTAGAAATCTGAACAAAGTGGTTGACCTTTGGGCTATGTTGACCTTTTGACCTCAAAAATACATAGGATTTTGTCGGACCACGAACTCTAACATTTGGTGAAGTTTTGTGAAGATCGGTTTAAAATTGTGAGCTGTCGGAAGTATAAGTGAGCGGACAGACAAACGCAAACACACAAGCAAACACACACACACACACACACACACACACACACATACACACACACACACACACACACACACACACACACACACACACACACACACACACAAACAAACCAGAGTGATCAACATACTTGTATTAAAAAAAAAAAAAAAAAAAAAAATTGCCAAGTAACAAACCGATAAACCGGAGTGATCAACATACTTGCAATAATATTATTATTTTTTGCCAAGTAACAAACGGGCTCAAATACAATACCATCTCCTCTGGCATCTCTGCATAACACTAATATTTTGCAGGTGTATAAAATTGTTGGAGTGTCGTGACATTAATGAAACAACTACTTTTTCCTTCGATCGCCAATTTTTCAGTCAGAGCTTCCCCAAGTTGTAATTTCGACTTTTGATATTTGATTGAAGATATTTGGAATTTTCCAATTGTGGCGTTTTGTGGCTTCACACTTTTTACCAATTTTTTTTTTTTACGATGATTTGCAAAATACATTCCATCGATAAATAAGCGCACAATTATTTCATCTCCAGTGACCAAGTGTACTTGAGAGAGTTGGTAAGATGGTAATATTTTGTCTAATGTTCTTTTGACCAAAGTGTAAATAATTCTGAGAGTTTCAGTCTAAAAGTGGCTGCTAAATCCGAGCTCTCTCGTGTTCTTAAGCAATTTAGTGAAGTAAGTTTGTTACTTTAAAAAAAAACATAGCCTCAAGCACGCAGTGTTAATGGGAGAGCTTGTTCGAGGAGCTTATATTACACACAGGACCAGAATGTGAAGAGAAAATGGATAAATACGCACATGAGTAAATGGGATTTGAGAATGAAGTCATATCATGGCAAATGCGGAAATAAAATTGCCAGAAGGGCCGACTAATTAGAGCAATTACGTTTACCGTAACATACAATTTCAAGTAAAATGAATTCACTTTGGTAATGGAGAATGTCCTCCACCACTGCGAGCAGCACGCATAAGATGTTTCTTCAAGATATCATGCTATACAGTATTTAGGTTTTGGCCTTTTCAAATCGCTCAATGGTGAAGAATGACTTCAAAATTCTCGTATCTTGATCCCAATCCAGATCATCACCAATATCCAATCAATTCTTCCTTGTAACACCCCCGGCCTGCTCATCAAGTTTCGTCCGAATTCACCCACAACTTTTTGAGATATCGTGCTAGATATTGTTTTCAGCCGATGTCTCAATGGGGAAGAATCACCTAAAAATTATAGTGTCTGGATCTTCACCAAAATCGAATCAATTCTGCCTTGTAATACCCCAAACCTGTCCACCAAATTTTGCCCAAATCCGTCCACACAACCTCCGTCCAGCTTCAGCGGCAGAGGTAACAATAGTTGCCATGGAAACAACAATTTGGTAATTTGGAAACTTTGACCCATCAAGCCTGCACGTTAGTCAAGTGTTTTACATGATGGAACGTTGTGCACAACAAATTTGGATGGTACGTTTTCTAATTGCTGCCTAATAGGTGTTTGACCTGTTTTGGATGGCATTGACCTTGACCCTTGGTTAATTTCGACCAGGTTTTATACACACTAGGGCGTGCCCGTACGTGGGTGCAAAAAAACATGCGTGCAAACAACAACAACAAAAAAAAACTTTGAAACCACGTGGCAGTAACGACCACAGAACCCCCCCCCCCTCTATTTACATGAAATGGTTTGGTCCATTCGCAACGACCACAGAACCCCCCCCCCCCCCTCTATTTACATGAAATGGTTTGGTCCATTCGCAAAGCCAAAGCGAACGGCTTGCGAGTACGGTGACCATAACTTGGTAACCACTTGTCCGATTAATATCAAACCTTGAAAAGGCACATCCTCGGGTCCCCAGCAATATATCTGGCAAGTTTCAATTAGATCGGACCCGTGGTTGTCGAGAAACAGCGGTCACAGACAAACACACAGACAAACACACAGACACACACACACATACACACAGAGATTACTGGAATTATAGATAGATATACAACACATGCGTACAAGTAAGCTGTGGAAGTTTCAATCTGATATCCTGAAAATTTCCTGAGGTTTGAAAATAATAAAATCACAAAAAGATCCCATTTCATTATAATTGTTGTTGCCATGGACACCATTTTCTCTTTGACGTGCTTTTTCTATATGCCACGTGCGACCTTTTCTATGCCATGTGGGAATTTTTATTTGGCAAGTGGGACTTTTTCCATGCCACGTAAGACTTTTCGCTATGCCACCAAACAAGATGAGCAGAATCTGAAAAAAGAATGAGAAATTTAACTAATTAGTCAATTAAATACATTTTGCTCCCTCTTAGTTTGGTATGATACTGAAGTGCTTTACCAATTAGTGGGGGTGGGCGGGGGAGGGGTGTCTTTTGATTTTGACTGGTGATGCTCAAGTGTTATTGCAGAAAGCCCTCAGATAGAAGGTCTATGGAGTCTTATGGGACAAATGGTTCTAATGGGATCTATTGGGTCTACAGGGTCTACAGGGTCTTAGCTCTTAGGGTTATAAAGGGTTTTAAGGTCTTAGGGGTCTAAAGGGTATTCGGGGTCTTGAGGGTCGTTGGGAAAGGGTCTTAAGGGTGTAAAGGCTTAAAGGGCATAACGGGTCTTAAAAGATCCAAAGAGAATAAAAGGTTTACAATGGTTTAAAGGGGGGTCTAAATGGTGTAAACGGTGTAAGGACTCTAAGGGTCTACATGTCTAAAAGGTATGTTGCAATAGTCCGTAATTAATGGAGGTAGTCAAGGTCCAATAATCCACTTATATATTCTCCGCCAGGTTGTCTGTATGTCTGCCATGATGTTGATTGAACAGATGTTGATTGCCAATTTGTGGTACGTTCAACGCATATGTATTAAAGAAGTGCACAGCACACAACATCGAGGTTTGGGCAAGCATAAAATATATCAAGTACTTATTTAAATATCGAAACAATGGGCATGACTTGCCAGCATCGAAATTTGAGAGTGCAGGAGTGTGGAAGTCGATGAAATGAAGACATATTTCGACTGCAGGTATGTAAGTGCTCCGGAGGCAACATGGAGGTTTATGGAATTTGAAATGCACAAACAGTCCCATTCCATCATCATAAGTGCCATACATTTATCTGAATTGCAGACTATTGTGTTCAGGGATGGTAACGAGGAAGAAGCCATTGCAAAGCACTGGGGTACAACACTTATAGCTTGGTTTGAGCTAAACTAGAGAAACCCTGAGGCATGAAGCTATCTGTATCATGACATTCCAAAACATTACATATTCGAGAAATTGAAGAAAGACCTGGAAACTTAGATGCAGGAGCATCGCCATAGTTATCGGACGCATGGATTCAGCAAGCCCTATGGATATCGAGCACTTTCATCGTCGTCTACTCCTGCTACATTGTCCTGATAAAATATAACTTGAAGGTCTTAGAACCGTAGATGGAGCAGCTTACGAAACATACAAGGATACAGCCAGGAAATTAAATTTAACGTAAGACGACAGAGAATGGGAAAGATCCTTCGCTGATGTGGTTATCTTTGCCATGCCACAACACTTGAGATCTCTGCAACACTATACATATCGTGCACGCCAGCAGATACGTCGGCACTGTGGTAAAATATAAAAATGATAGGGGCAATACCCCTGGTGCTCACGTGGTAGAATAAAGAGTATACTGCACTGACTAAAGGTATTTTAAACCCATTTCAATGGATGCTCTAAGATAGCGCAGCATGTGGAATCATACTAACATAATCATAAGACTTTAAATAAGCAAACAAAAAAATTCCTATTTTGGGGGGAAATCCCCCTCCCACCCCCGGTACCTCCTCAGACCCCAATTTTTCCAATGCCTTGAACAAACATTGGTAAATCACGGATGATGTAGATTGTGGTGAACTGTCATCAAAATTGTGTGTGTAGGTTCTGAGAAAAAAGCAAATACCTATTTTGGGGGGCAAGCTCCCCATAGACCACCTTAGACCCCGATTTTTTTTAATGCCAGGAACAAACATTGGTACAACACGGGTGATTAAGGTTGTGGTCAAGTTTTATCACAATTGTATGTGTAGTTTCTGCGAAGAAAGCAAATACCTATTATGGTGGGCAACCCTCCCCACCCCCCACAGATCCCCCAAAGTGGCAGATTTTTTTGATGCCGAGAACAAACTTTGGTACATCACGGGTGATGAAGGTTGTGGTCAAGTTTCTTCGAAATAGCGTGTGTAGTTTCAGAGGAAAAAGCAAATTCCTATTTTGGGGGGGTCAAACCTGGATCCACTTTGACCCCCGGTAGACCCCCTTAGACCCTGATTTTTTTTTAATGCAGGGAGCAAACTTTAATCACAACAAAACAAATAGAGTTTGTGCCAAATTTGGTCGGAATCCCATCAGTGGTTCTGCAGAAGATGCTTCAAGTGTTTATGGACGGACTCAGGGCTGACCGACGGACGACGCGCCATCGCATGAGCTCCCCTGAACATCGTCCCAGGTGAGCTAAAAACGGTCTTTACGAAGATTTTTGCATATCGGCCATCTCTTGGAATTATTACATGGCATTGTGAGAAATACAGTCCTTCCTACTGACACATGGACAGACTTTGGAAGCATTGCAGTTATCAGTACCACCAGCCACTGTGGAAGATCATTCGAGCGATGATTTATCAGTATGTCCCGGAAGATGAACATGAAAGAGGTCAAAAAAAAACAAACAGACAGCTACTAAATGATGCCATACCCAAATTGGGGATCACATCCTCAAGGCATTTCAGCATGGGGACCAGTTCACAGGCAACCGGGTGTTGTTTTTTTTGTCGATAAACCGAGTGGAAGTGGCAAGACCTTTGTCTACAATACACTTCTGTAAATCTTGCGAGGCCAGTACCTTTTAGTTCTTCCAATTGCTTACTCTGTCATCGCAACAATATTGCTAGCAGGGGGCTGGACATCGCATTATAGATTTAAATTGCCCGTGTCCATTTTGGAAATCTCTACATGCAGCATCTCACCTAATTGTTTCTTTGTAGAAGACAACATTTCTTTGGCCGAGGCTGTTTTCGGTAATTTGAACAAAACACATACAAACTGTGATGTGCTGGTACACAATGAGCCATGTTGTGTCTGCAGAACGAATCCACATTTGTGATGAATGATGAGATACTGGATGCATTTCCTGTGGAAGAACATACGTATTTTAACGCTGATTCCATTGTCTGTAATGATCGTGATGAGGTACTAAATGATCTTCTGGAATTCCTCAATCAATTAACCCCTTCTGGAATGCCTTTGCACAAACTTTGTCTCAAAGATGGTGTTGTCATCATTTGGTGAGATCTGAAATTTGGCAGACCCAAGTGGACAGGGGGCCTGAGATTTGGCGGACCCGAGTGGGAGGGGGGCCTCAGATTTGGCGGACCCGAGTGGGAGGGGGCCTCAGATTTGGTGGACCCAAGTGGAAAGGGGGCCTGAGATTTGGCAGACCTTGGGTGGGAGGGGGGCCTCAGATTTGGTGGACCCAAGTGGAAAGGGGACCTGAGATTTGGCAGACCTGAGTGGGAATGGGGCCTGAGATTTGGCAGACCTGGGTGGGAGGGGGCCTCAGATTTGGTGGACCCAAAAGGAAAGGGAGCCTGAGATTTGGGAGACCTGAGTGGAAAGGGGACCTCAGATTTGGCGGACCAGAGTGGTAGTGGGGGCTGAGATTTGGTGGACCCGAATGGGAGGAGGGCCTGACATTTGGCAGACCCGAGTGGAAGGGGGTCCTGAGAAAGATGACGATCTGTGGCAGTGACATATGCACACACACACACATGTACATGGGTCGTGATTTGCATACACACATACACGATTTATACACATTTTGTGTGACATCATATGCTGTGTGTTGTATGCACACATATTATTATTATTATTATTATTATTATACGTTATATACATGTATCCCAGACTCGGCGACGGTTGCTAGAGTGAGATGTGCATGGAAGAAGTTTCGGGAACTGAGTGGCGTGCTGACGAGGAGGGGAATGTCGTTGAAGCTGAAGGGAAAGGTGTATGCTGCATGTGTGAGAAGTGTTATGATTTATGGGAGCGAGACATGGGTCATGAACGTAGAGCAGCAACGAAGGGTGGAAATGCGAATGGTTCGACGGATGTGCGGAGTATCGTTGAGAGAGAGGAAGACAAATGATGAATTGCGAAAGATGATGGGAATAGAGCCTGTGATTGATGCTGTGAAGAGGAACAGTTTGAGATGGTTTGGTCATGTGTTGAGGAAGGATGAAAGTGACTGGTTGAGAAGAGTGATGGAAATGAATGTAGAAGGAAGTAGAGGACGGGGAAGACCGAGAAAGACTTGGCTAAAGATGGTGGAAGAAGAAATGCAGGCAAGGGGGTTAACAAGGAGAGATGTAGAAAATAGGGCAAAACGGAGAAGATTGTCATGGGGACCGCAAGGCTAACCCCCACTCGTCGGGAAAATGGCCTTTAAAATGCATGTTGTTGTATATACATGTATCCCCTGCTTAAGGAAATGGTTACATACCTTTATAACCCTTCATTATGTGAACATTTGTGATGCGGAAGCTTGTTATGCATTATTGATAATCATAATTGGAAAATTACACTTCGTTTCCCAACCATAATTTTTGTGCTTGGTGCAACGATAGCTTTAGTTTCAAATCACATTATAATATTATTATTTACCTCATAACAAAAACAATAACACGATAATAAAGTTAATTTAGTTGTAACACCGACCAAAACAATCATGAGTCCAAGTTTCCTTACGAAGGCAGTGGCAGGAAATGGTCTTTTTCTTCTTCTTTTCGTTTTGAATGGCGTTTTCAGAGCAGCGAGGCTCTATATACGTGCCATACACCTAAACACTTCGGCCGAAGGGAAAATATTAGGTATTTTATATTATTTATCTCGTTTCTTTTATAAATTTTCAAAACCAATTTGCAGAGTTTAGGGTGGTTTTAGCTCAGTCGGCAAAGTACCTGATATAGTATATCCGGTATGCCTTACCTGATGATCCCCATTTCTCGGGCAGAGTGGAAAAGGTGTGATGTGGGTTCCTCGTATCGAGGGCATTGTGAGAAAATGTACATCAAATCTTCGGGAACCTTACTCCGCTCGCAGAACCCAGGTGCCCTGATGAGGTAAATCTGAGGTAAATAGGAGTTTAGAGCACAATGTCCGAGTCAGCCTATAGAGGATTACCTGCTCTCTTCAGGAAAGTCGAGGAAACGAGACCAATAACTCAACCAAAGGCTGCACCTTATAGCACCATCTCCCCTTGGTGGACGTCTCCCACAGAAATTGCCATTTTTTGTTGATGTTATTACCCTCGCCAGAGGAGAGGGTATTGCATTTGAGTCCATTTGTTTGTTTGTCTGTCTGTTTGTTTGTCTGTCTGCCTGTTTGTCCGCACAGAATAAACATGATTTTCTCTGCAACCGTTGGTCCGATTGACAGGAAATTTTCACCATTGGTAGGTACAGATCCTCCTGTAGAATTTTGAATGATAATTATCACATCATAGGTCACGTGGTATGGGCGACATCTTGGAAAACCGAAAAAAATTGCACTTCTATATCTCCGAAAACACTGCATCGGAAAAATTGAGACATGGCTCATTGTAAAGAACTCTCCATGGGGAATAACATGTGTTAATGATGATGTCATAGGTGCCTCCATTATGACGTCATAATTTGACAAATACAAAACTTCATCCGATCAAGATGAAATTTCTTGAGCATCATCACGGGATAAATTGGGGGAGAAAAATAAATAATGATGTTATCGGTCACGTGGTTCGGCCGTAATATTTGTTTTAACACAAAAGTCTTGAAAACCACTAAAAATACATCCTGTCGAGGGTCTGCAATCTCTGATTGCTCTTTCTTGTTTTTCTGTATTGAATGCCAAGGCCCAGTCAAAATGTTTAAAGTTAAAGTTGGTTAGGGTTTCAATATCAGACCTCAGTGCACGTTATTTTAACCCTTTCTTTCTGAAAAGTTAATTCCAGTATTCGCAAGCATTCCTAATCACCTAATTGAAAAGTTCATGGGTGGAAAAACATATTGTACTTATCATAGTGTCAAGCCCCCCCCCCACCCCCCTTACCTCTGGTCTCGGTGGACCTCCAAACCCCGAGAGGGTCCCCAGCAGAAAAATGTTTTATCCTTGGTTGAAAGAAACCCAGCAAATAATGTCCCTCAATGGAACCAGCAAATGAAACAGCCGAACCAATGATGCAACCACACCAAGTTATAAACAAACCATACTACATTATAAATCACACACAAAGAGCCATACAGCAATGGGGCAATCACCCCTACTTTCAAAGTTTACGATAATATCCTTGTCAAGCCCCTTAACCCTACTCACGGCACCTCCCCCAATGTCTCCGCTCCCCTCCGAGGCGAAGTCCCAATGTCTCTGTGCGCTCCCGCGATCGGGGAGTCAAGGCCCGGTGGTTAATTGAGGCGTAGACGAGCGAGACGACCCCGAGGTCACATGCTCAGCCCCAGCAACACAGCGGTGGAGAGGAACCTCACAAACATGCGCTCCGACGTACGTGTTGCAGTTCAACCCGCGAGCCTCCATATAATTCTCACGTGTCCCTTTCTGGCACAGCTGTTCCCGGCAATCCACCAGGGAATAATGCCCAGCCGACACGACGAAAGCCTGTTCACTGCAGGGTGCTCGCGTGGCCAAGATGGCGGACGGCTTTCGCTCCAACCTGGGTTCTCAAGGCCTGGATCCTCCAGAACCTCAATGAGAATACCCGACGACACAGGCTCCACGCACTCCGGCGATATTTCTTATCGACCGAACTTCCCTTCAAGGACGCAAAGTTCCCTCGCACTGTACATCGAACGCTCGGCCCGGAGCTTCAACCACCACGTCTCTTTTCGATCTCCTCCCACCTCTTTTTCTCTCGCTCCACCTCTTCCCGTCTCGATCCGGATTTCCAGCCACATTTTACCATGAGCGTTTTAAAATCTTTTACTCACAACAACCCTTTCCCTTAAGTCACAATAAGCATGATATCTAGAATACTTCGAACCAACAACAATACTCATAACAACAATCATTACGGCCGGGTCTGTAACACTTCCCCCCTTCAGGAGAGAAAGTTTGACCACAGCGAAAACTTTCTTTGCAGGCCAACGTTTGTAAACAAACCACCCATTGCCTCTTGATAGCACTTTTCCCCGGGAGGCCGAGCTGAGTATTCCCTACATGGACGCCTTTAGGAACGTGAAGTTCACGGTTAGTCCGTGCAGGAACGTTTATGACATGGACGCCTTTAGGAACGTGGCATTCACGGTTAATCCGTGTAGGAATTTTGGCTCGGCTGCTCCGCAGCATTTAGTGCTTCCACTGTTTCTAACTTCCCTAAGATTCACGGTTGGACCACCTGTCACTGTAGTCACGTGAATAACGGTCTCCTTCTCGGCCGCTACCCTGATAGTCGTTCCTTCGGGAGCTGCCGTAACTCTGGGAGCCTCCGTAGCAATATCGGCTGCGGCCCCCCACCAACACTACCGCCAAGTTGTCCTCTTCTGTAGCCCCCTCGACGCCGACGAAATGCCTTCCCTACTGTTATGGTCCGACCCTCCAACTCCTGGTTATTCAGATCCTTTCCTGCATTTCTGGCGTCCTTTGAGTTTTCAAATGTGACAAAGCCAAACCCTCTTGACTTTTGGCTCTCCCTGTCTTTTATCAGCAGCACTTCCAAAAGCAGACCATATTTGTTGAAGGTAGACTCCAGAACCTCTCCCTTTGTTTTGAAGTTCAGCCCACCTACAAAAAGCTTGCCAACTTTGCCTCCATCCCTGACTGGTGTGGTGTTATTTCCCATATCGGACTTTTTCACAACCATCAGGTTACGAGAAACTTGACCCCCGGCCAAATCATTCCCCACCACAACTAATACTCCCTCTACAGGAAGAGTGGCTTGCAACCCCACGGTGACCGGTCCTGACACCAAATCAGACTCTAGATTGATGACATGAAGGGGAGCGCTAACACAGCCACCGATCCCCTGTAACCGAACACTATCACCAGTGGCTGTACTCTCCGACAATGGCAAAATGCCTTCAAGCATTAAGGATTGATGTGCTCCTGTGTCCCTCAATACCCTAACAGGTCTTGGGTTAGTCGAGTCTCCCTCTATGGAGACAAACCCCTCATAAATAAATGGTTGGTAACTCTTCTGCGGGCAATTTCTCACGTTTGCCATCGCATTCGGAGTTGTACTAGTCGGACTCCGCTCCTGATTTTCCTTTCCCAAAGCATGACAGTGGGACATCAAGTGTCCTGCTTTATGGCAAAAAGCGCAAGTAGGCCCGGAGGAGAACCTCGTGGTCTGCCTCGAGGCCCACGGAGGATACGGCTGCCTTGAAACCGTTGACTTCTGACCTCTAGAAGTCGTGATATCAGAGTGGTCCTCCTCTCGAGGCCGCCCCCATGAATTTTCGTTCTCCGCCCCTGCCGTACCATAGATCCCCTGGCTAAGTCTAGGCGAGAAGTTAGGGTTGTGGCACCCCATCCTGTGGGTTAAGGCATAGTCATCTGCCATGGTCGCTGCCTCATACAACTTTGGTACTTTCCTTTCCTCCAGGTGTATTTTAATGTCCTCGTGGACACACTGTTGGAATTCCTCCACCAGGATCAATTGTCGCAATAGTTCGAAGTCTTTCCCAACTCCTTTTGAATCGCACCACCTATCAAACATAGTTTCTTTCAATCTGGCAAACTCCACGTGGGTCTCACTCTCCCTCCTCCTGGCATTCCGGAATTTTTGCCGGTAAGCTTCCGGGACCAATTCATAGGCTTTGAGAATGTGTTTCTTCAATACCTCGTAATCTGCACATTGGTCAATCGGTAAAGCCGAATAAATCTCTTGAGCATTACCCACCAGAACACTTTGCACTAGTATGGACCAGTACTCTTCAGGCCAGTTTAACTGTCGAGCCACTTTCTCAAAGTGTGGAAAAAACTTGGCTACCCTCCTTTTCATTGAAGGGTGGGACCAGCCTCACATGTCTGCCAACATCCCAGGTGTTCTGACTAGGTGTCGAACCAGTCAGCAGGGATGGTACCTCTCCCCGTTCTCTCATTAACTCCAGCTCCTTGACTTTAATTTCCTGCCGACGCGCCAATTCACGGTCCTTTAACTCCCTTTCGGCTCTTCTCTCCTCTGCTTCGAGTTCTCTTGCAGCTCTCCTTTCCTCAGTTTTTTTTGTCTTCTAACCTTTCCTGGAGTTGGCTTTCCACTCTCCTTTCCTCTGTTTTTTTGTCTTCTAACCTTTCCTGGAGTTCTCTTTCCAGTGCTTTTTCCCTTTCCTGGCTCCGTAATTGCATCTCCAGTTTCCAGAGCCCCACATTTTCTTGTTCTTCTGGTAACCAATCCCAGGCTACCTCTTCCCATGCTTTTGATCCCACCATAGATTGAATCACCACTGTCTGCAACTCTGCCTTCTTCATATTAGTTCGGACCTCCAAGCAAAAATGTTTGGCCAATTTCCAGAGGTCCGATTTTACTAACGCTCTGAACTGTGCTTCCCTCGGGGTCACTGTAAACTTCTCTCCATCAAACGCCATAGTGACTACTGGTAACACCTGTTAACCTTCACACAAGAAAATTTTAACAAACAAAAGTATTATTATTATTGTTATTATTTTTATTTTTTATTTTTTTTGTTGTTTGTTTTTTGGAAAAAATTTGGGAATGTTGGAAAAGTTCCTAAATTTAGGAATTTTTAAGATCCCGGACGCAGACCCAATTGCGAGCCCCCGAATATCAATTGGACGAGCCCCCAATTTCTGTTACGGGCCCCCCCCCCTTACCTCTGGTCTCGGTGGACCTCCGAACCCCGAAAGGGTCCCCGGCAGAAAAATGTTTTATCCTTGGTTGAAACCCAGCAAATAATGTCCCTCAATGGAATGAAACAGCCGAACCAATGATGCAACCATACCAAGTTATAAACAAACCATACTATATTGTAAATCACACACAAAGAGCCATACAACAATGGGGCAATCACCCCTACTTTCAAAGTTTACGATAATATCCTTGTCAAGCCCCTTAACCCTACTCACGGCACCTTCCCCAATGTCTCTGCTCCCCTCCGAGGCGAAGTCCCAATGTCTCTGTGCGCTGCCGCAATCGGGGAGTCAAGGCCCGGTGGTAAATTGAGGCGTAGACGAGCGAGACGACCCCGAGGTCACGTGCTCAGCCCCCAGCAACACAGCGGTGGAGAGGAACCTCACAAGTTGCGCTCCCTCCCGCGATTGGGGAGTCAAGGCCCGGTGGTCAATTGAGGCGTAGACGAGCGAGACGACCCCAAGGTCACGTGCTCAGCCCCAGCAACACAGCGGTGGAGAGGAACCTCACAAACATGCGCTCCGACGTACGCATTGCGTTTCAACCAGTGAGCCTCCGTATAATTCTCACGTGTCCCTTTCTGGCACAGCCGTTCCTGGCAATCCACCAGGGAATAATGCCCAGCCGACACGACGAAAGCCTGTTCACTGCAGGGTGCTCGCGTGGCCAAGATGGCGGACGGCTTTCGCTCCAACCCGGGTTCTCAAGGCCTGGATCCTCCGGAACCTCAATGAGAATACCCGACGACACAGGCTCCACGCACTCCGGCGATATTTCTTATCGACCGAACTTCCCTTCAAGGACGCAAAGTTCCCTCGCACTATACGTCGAACGCTCGGCCCGGAGCTCCAACCACCACATCTCTTTTCGATCTCCGCCAACCTCTTTTTCTCTCGCTCCACCTCTTCCGGTCTCGATCCGGATTTCCGGCCACATTTTACCATGAGCGTTTTTAAATCTTTTACTCACAACAACCCTTTCCCTTAAGTCACAATAAGCATGATATCTAGAATACTTCGAACCAACAACAATACTCATAACAACAATCATTAGGGCCGGGTCCGTAATAATAGCCACCCGGAAGTGACATTGCCACCATGACACTGACGGTTCCTTCGAGGTAGTGAATGAAGACCTTCATTAAGCGATGAAGAGGCCTAAATGAAAGCATTTTTTGTAGTGAGCCTTTGCGATGCGAGCCTTCATTAGGTGGGGGATACCTGTACACATGTACATATTATACACATATTGTATTGTATGCACACAGATTATGGATGACATGTTGTAGAGTATCATATTGTGTACACACATCATGTACGTGACATATTACAAATATTTCATATACACACGCATACACACATGCATACACACACACACACACACACACACACACACACACACACACACACACACACATACACACACGCACACACACACGCATACACACACGCACACACACACTCATACAGTAATGGAAGTGGATACTTTGAGACGTAGTAGATCTCCATTCCATCATCTCCAACCCCGCTTTCATTGGACATACTTTGATACAACCCCGCTTTGATACAACCCCGCCTTGATACAACCCCACTTTGATACAACCCCACTTTGATACAACCCCACTTTGATACAACCCCGCTTTGATACAACCCTGCTTTGATACAACCCCGCTTTGATACAACCCCGCTTTGATACAACCCCGCTTTGATACAACCCTGCTTTGATACAACCCTGCTTTGATACAACCCTGCTTTGATACAACCCCGCTTTGATACAACCCTGCTTTGAAACAACCCCACTTGGATACAACCCCACTTGCATTGGACACGCTTCGATACAATCCCACTTTATTGCAACCTCACTTTCATACAACAATGCTTTGATACAACCCACCTTCATCATAATTAAACCTACACCGAAAAGTCACATGGGTGGAGAAGATAAAATGTATAGTTTCTTCTGCTTCACGCAATAACAACTTATACCTTCCCAACCGTACAACCAATAATGTTGAAATTTTTCCATTGAGCCGTTTTGGAGATATAGAGGGGAAAAGTTTAACGTTTTTCCCAATATGGCACCCATACGACATGACCAATGATTGCATAATTAGCAGTATAACATCTGCAGGTCTAGCCAATCACGTGTTGAAAATTTCGTGCCAATCGGACCAACGTTGGCAGAGAACATTGATTTTTATGTTTTTGGACCTGGAAATGGGGGAGAGGGGAGGGTGGAGCGGGGCGGGGGCAGAAGAATAAGAAAAACCCTACGAATAACAATAGGTATTCTCTACATTGTTCTACAGGAAACCTAACTAGAGGAAACTATTTTCAATAAATTTTCCTCATGGGAAGTCGATCATATCTGAAAATGTTGGTTTGGATCGGTTAAGCAGTTCGGGAGATAGAGATTTTCAATTTTTTCCCTTAAATCCAAGATGGCTGCCATACCACATGACTGATGTCATAGTTTGCAAAACAAAATCCTCATGTGTAGTCAGTCATACGTATGAAGTTTCAGATTGATCCTTTGAGTGGTTCTGGAGATATAAATTTTCAAATACTTTTTCCTTAAATCCAATATGGCCACCATACCACATCATAGTTCATGATGATGTCATAGTTCAGAAACTTATTTTACTCATGGGGAGTTGATCATATGTATGACATTCATCATTGATCCGTTAAGAGGTAGTCCGGAAAAGATAATTTATTCCTTTGCTTAAATTCAAGATGGCAGCCATACCATATGACTGATGACGTCATAGTTTGCAAATATTTTTCCCCCATCGGCAAATAAACATGTTTCAGGTTTTGTATCAATCAGATAAGCGGTTTCAGAGAAGTAGGTTTTTAAAGTTTAAAAAAAAATCCAATATGGCCGCCAAACCAAGTGACTGATGACCTTTTTTTTGCAAACTTTTATCCCCATGGCTAGGCGATCATATTTGTGAAATTTTGTGTTTATCCGTTCAGCGGTTCTGGAGAAGATGATGTTTGAATTTTATGACGTCACAGACAATGGCAGTCAATGTAAGTCAAAATTGCAAAAACAAAACTCATGATGCACGAAGTTACATTGGTATCTACACTACCGGTCAAAAGTTTTAGAACACCTCAAGTTTTCCAGTTTTTATTGAAATTTACGCAGTTTAATGTCTCAATGTACTCAGAATTTAACCCTTTGAGTACGGGATTTTTTTTTGATAATCCCGGGATCCCCAGCAACCTAAACAATTTTTTTTTTTAACTCTCGAACCTCGATAAATTTGATGAAACAGGATTAATTTGGCATTTTGGTACGGGAGTGCAACCACGTACTGACGATATATTTATAGGTAGAGTCGATGACGTGTAGTAACGTCATCCGTACATAAAACTTTTTCGCGGGTTGCGGCACTGGACGTCATCCGTACTCAAAGGGTTAAGCAAAGAACAAATAAACAATTGGAGACAAAAAAAAGAGGTTACTCTAAAAGGTTTCTAAAATAACAAAAATAAATTTAAAAAATAAATTTCTATATTAATCTTTCTTACAAAGCAGAAATCATAGAATCATTTTGTTTAACAAAATTTAATTTACAGTTTTGACTCAGCAAAGTAGCCACCTTTTGCAGATATAACCGCCGAACACACTCGTGGCATTCTTTCTACAATGGAAATCAAATATTGTTCGGGAAGTTCTTCCCAACACTGTTGCAGAAGTTCCCACAAATCTGTTGCACTTGTTGGTTGCTTTGCTTTCACCCTTCTGTCCAGTTCATCCCAAACCAGCTCGATGGGGTTTAAGTCTGGAGACTGTGCTGGCCATTCCATGATTTGAAGCCTACCGTCTTGTTCTTTCCCTCGAAGGTAGTTTTTACATAGCCTGGAGGTGTGTTTAGGGTCATTATCTTGCTGAAGGATGAACCCCTGACCAACTAGGCGTATATCAGAGGGTATTGCATGGCGCTGCAAAATGCTGTGGTAGTCCCTTTGGTTCAGGGTGCCAGTCACTCTGTGCAAGTCACCAACTCTGGATCCAGCAAAAGAGCACCAGACCATCACGCTTCCTCCTCCATGTATGACAGTTGGTGTCACACACTGAGGAACTATCCTTTCACCTACTCGACGGCGTACAAAAACCCTGCGTGATGAACCAAATATTTCAAATTTTGATTCATCGGTCCATAAGACCTTCTTCCAGTTTTCAGTAGTCCACTGGCGGTGCTTCATGGCAGAGGCAAGCCTCTTTTTCTTATTTTGCCATCTTAGCAATGGCTTTCTTACTGCCCCTCGACCCGTCAAACCTGCAGCTCGAAGTCTTCTCTTCACAGTTGAAACTGAGACTTGCTTACTTCGACCAGTGTTAAGCTGTGCTTGAAGCTGTTGTCCTGTGAGCCACCTATCACGCAAGCTGTTGACTCTCAGAAACTTGTCTTCTGATTCTGTTGTGGCTTTGGGTCTGCCAGACCTCTTCCTGTCAGAGTTTCCTCCAGTTTCCAATATACTACTTCCTGCAGTGCAATATTGTCCAAATAATGTTTCAGAGGGTGTAATAACAGTCTGTTCCAATACTGCTTTTATACAGACAGGGGGTTTGTAATCAAGTAATCAGCAGAGGTTGGGACACCTGTAGGAATTGTTTGCATCAACTTTCAAGGCTTAATTTACTTACATTGCTGCATAACAGCTGTACATTGTTAACCCATAACTTGTTCCCTGAAGGCCTTTTTTTTACAATATAACTGTGCAATTTACATTATTTTCCCGTTTTTGCTAACCTAAACTTTTTTTTAACCTCGAGCAGTTTACTGCTTACCTTTGTACCATTTCAGGTTATTCACTGGACATGAAACTGCATCAATTTCAATAAAAACTGGAAAATTGAGGTGTTCTAAAACTTTTAACCGGTAGTGTATAACGAGTTAAAGTTTCGTAGAGCTAGCTATTATGGGTTTTCCCGGAATAGTCTCCACGAAATGTGTGAGAATAATAATCCTTAAAAGAACAATAGGGTTCCATTGGGAACCTCACTGAAAGCCTAATAATGACCATGCGAACACCTGGGTGCCTGAATTTTGTTTATAATGTAAGTACTGCTGCCCAGAAAACAACTACATTGACATAGTATAAGCAAGTATAACCTGGTGTCAACAAATATCTGAGAAGATCAAACCACTTGCTGTCTGTCCATGCACTGGAAGAACCATTACCCCAGAAAGCAACCTGACAAATACCTAGCAATCAGGTTCCATTCCTTCTTACTGTGAGGGATATCTAGATTTGGAATGCAGACTTGCCTATTGTTTCGCCCCACCATGGAACCAAACATGGGTCCTCTCACTTTAGAGATTTTTGAGACTTTTTTTTGAGTGCACACTATCCACGTTGCCATGGAGCTCCATCAAATTATTACAAGGTCATTGGGGATGTGAACCTGGGATTCCCAGCATCATACACCATGGGTTCAGATGGGAATGCTTAAACAGGCCAAAGCAAGCACTTTCATTTTGTTATGAATAAAAAAAGAGAAAAAAAAGTTTATGCAAAAGACATTCTACAAAAGCAAATAGGTAAATATAAGGATCAAGCTGACAATTTGAGAATTTTGCAGTCATGAAAATGATGAAACACGATTAATTGCACACTAGCGTGAAGAATAAGATTCATACACGAGAAAAGAAACAGGGACATGTAGGACTTCTTCACTCCTTACCGTCTTCTGCCGAGTGGATCAGTGCAATTTGGCTGTACGGTCCCTCGCCATGACGGTTGAAGGCGAGCACCTTCACCTCGAAGAAGACATAAGGTTCGCTACTGGCATTGTGGTGCACGTAGCGAGTGGTGCCGGCATTCAGCACCATGGCGGTGGTCCAGGCTGCCAGGCCATTGGGCCGAAACGCAACCATGTAGCCAAAGAGTTCACCATAATGATATTCCCGTGCCATGGGCTGTGAGGTCGAAGGGAGTGATGAATTTAAAGTGATGTCAGCATGAGAGGATGGCGTTGAAGTGTGACATCTTTCATGTGCCATGGCTGAGCCAAAGAAAGCCTATATTAATCTTTCTTACAAAGCACGAGCAATCTCAGCGTACAGCTGATTAAAGTTACTCTGCACCTGCATCTGGCTATAATGAGTGACCACGACGATCGGAGTAAATGGAGATTACCCCCAATGAATCACTTGCACACCTCTATGAATGATTCATAAAACAATGAAAATGGCAGGCATGTCTCAGATTGTTAACAAGCATCATTAGTTCCTTCAAAAAGCCTCAAAATAACAAGTACCCTTTGTCAGATATATAAATCTGTAGTGACATCCTGTCAACATCTTGTCATCGTAAGTAAGTTATCTCCCAATGAGAGAAACAAAGAGCAATAAAAAGGGCAATTGATGCAACATCCAATGCACACAAAAATGACATCTTCACCAAATGCACCACATCCTGATATCAACAAATATTTGGTAAACTCACCTTCCAAGTGATGGTCAGTTCTCTTTGAACCCCACCACCTCCTCCTACCCCAGATGGAGCCACTATTGGTGCTGGAAGAAGAACATATAAAGACAAAGAGTTTGATCGATGGCATCAACATCAATTCAGATATATCCAGGTGTTGTTTCCTTTCGACAGGTACCGCTAATTCCCAGTGAATAAGCACAAGGTATCACTCACCTCTAAGCTGTCTAGCCTGCGGGTTTAGAGGAAGGGTGGTTCATCAATGTGTGTGCCGTCCCTCGGTTGGACGTTAAACTTGACGTCCAATCTGCTGACATTAGTTGGTGGATGTTAAAGGTCACACAGTGCCCTTCATGAGGAGGAGCCAAGCCAAATTCAAATTGCTGCCCTCACTACTACTGGGAGAGGGATGGCAAACTGCCCAGCATGGTCCTGGCCTAGAAACTGCTTCAGCAGTAACACAGAATATGGTACATAGGATTGGAAAGACCATGTAGAGAAATTAGGAAGGAGGTTGAGATGATAAGGGAGAGGAGGTCTTAAGGAGAAGACAAATGCTGCAGGGTTGTAATCTAGCAACAGCTCTTGCTTTATCCATAGTTTGTCAGGATTTATTTATATTATAGCAAGGTGACTTAAGTTTCCATTCTTTTTCTGGTCCTAACACTGATTATATCAGAGACTGAAAACTTGTATAGGTAGAATATACACCTATGCACGAGCAACCACAATTGACTACAACAAACAAACAACAGGCATGTTAAGGCCATTTTCCCTGCTAGAGCGGAGGTTAGCCTTGCGGTCCCCATGACAATCTTCTCCATTTTGCCCTATTTTCTGCATCTCCCCTTGTTAACCCCCTTGCCCGCATTTCTTCTTCGACCATCTTTGGCCAAGTCTTTCTAGGTCTTCCCCGTCCTCTACTTCCTTCTACATTCATTTCCATCATTCTTCTCAACCAGTCACTTTCATCCTTCCTCAACACATGACCAAACCATCTCAAACTGTTTGTCTTCACAGCATCCATCACAGGCTCTATTCCCATCATCTTTCGCAATTCATCATTTGTCTTCCTCTCTCTCAACGATACTCTGCACATCCACTGAACCATTCGCATTTCCACCCTCTCCGGCCTTCGTTGCTGCTCTCCATTCATTACCCATGTCTCGCTCCCACAAATCATAACACTTCTCACACATGCAGCATACACCTTTTCCTTTCAGCTTCAATGACACTCCCCTCCTCGTCAGCACGCCAACCAGTTCCCGAAACTTCTTCCATGCACATCTCACTCTAGCAACCGTCGCCGAGTCTCATCCATCTTCTCCATTCAGCAAGTCTCCTAGGTAGTAAAATGTTTTCACACCTTCCAGCTTCACGCCGTCTCCAAGATCCAACTCAACATTTCCTCCATCTGCAGCTCCATCTGTGCACACCTTACACTTGAATGTAGCTGCCACACTGGTTAATGACCCTCTCAAACCACTACATTTTTGATGAACCCACGCACATTGTACATTGAATGGAGTTCACTACGACACCCTTCCTGCGCACAGCACACGGCCACTTCCCAGTTATTTCCACCTCACCACATGCTTTACCACTTGCCATCACCTTCGTCTTTCTGATATTGACCTTCAGACCTTTTGTCTCCATACATTCCTTCCACTTGTTCATCTTCTCCTTCAGTCCATCCATACTCTCCCCAATCAACACCAGATCATCTGCATACAACAACTCCCATGGTAAACCCTCCTTTACATTCCGAGCCAGCACCTCCATCACAGCTACAAATAGTAGTGGACTTAGTACCGACCCCTGATGCACTCCCACCTTTACCTCAAACTCACCACTGTTCCCGTCCTTCGTCCTTACAGCTGTGCGCGCTCTTTCGTACATTGCCATCACTACTCTGATCAACCATTCCTCCACTACTAACTTCCTCAATGCCCATGCCACTACTTTGAGTGGAACCCTATCAAATGCTTTCTCCAGATCAACAAACCCAAAAAACAACTTCTTCTCCATGTATTTCTCCTGCAACTGCCTTACAATAAAAAGCGCATCTGTCGTTCCTCTTCCTGGCATAAATCCAAACTGCATTTCGTCGATCTTCACTTTCTTCCTTATCCTCCTCTCCAACACCCTTCCAATACTTTCATTCCGTGTTCCAATAACTTTATCGCTTGATACGAGCCACAGTCCAGAGGGTCACCTTTCCCCATGTATAGAGAGACGAGGGAGATGGCTTCGGGGGAGGTGGAAGAGGTATAAAACATATGGACACTGCAAGGACTTCCAGGAAAGAAGTTGGAATTTCAAAAAAGTGGATCTGGGGTGAATTGGCAGGGGTAGAAAAGATCAAGGTTTTGGATGGGGGAAGATAAGAGATGGTGGTGAACAGCCGTTTTAAAGACCTGGAGGGAGGAGTGGGATTGAAGGGAGTGGGGGAGTTTGTTCTAGAGGTGGGAGAAAAGGGGAATGAAAGAGTGAAGGTGAGCAGAGAGCCAAGATTTTGGCAGTTTAACCATAAGAGGGTTGCTGGCAGATCTTGTGCGACCTGTGGGAATATTTGGGGGACAGAGCACAGAGAGAGCTGGGGGAGCAAGGCCGGAGAGGAGTCGGTATAAGACAGAAAGACCACCAACCTGCATGCGGTGAGTGAGCGAAAGGCCCTCAGAGTTAGCTTCATCGCAGGGGATTCCAATGACTTCAATCGCAGGAGACTTCAACTTCATCTCCTGACCTCTATGTTGTATGACCCCAGCCTGCACGAATTTCAAAATATGCTGCATAAAAATACAGTATTTTTGAGATCTCATATGCTGATGAGTTTCTTTTTAGATAAACAGAATGTGGATTTGTGAAATCATTTGTATATGATCGAAAAATTTAATGTGCAGATACATACAACTTCTGATTGCCCTCATCACAACATGAACACTTACTCTGACCTTTTGTTACATGTAAGGGAGAGGGGGAGAGAGGAAGTTTCATTGCTAGAATGTGATAAGCTAGCATGGACCACATGTACCGACTGGGGTAGGCCAGCTTTACATTTGTAAAATGGATCTGTCATAGGTAAGTTGTACTGTAAAATGTGCACCGATGAGGTGGTGATCGTAATCATAGAGAGGTTTCAAGTAAGTTGTTCGTGTTAGACTTTTTATACAGGTGAGGTCAGGTGGAGGTCTTGTTAGCACAGAGGCATCAGAAAAGTACCACACTTATCATGAAAACGTCATCACGAGGTGTTTTGGCCAAGAACTGCAGGCCAGGAAGATGCAATGAGTTGTGGAGCCGTGGAGAGGGGCAGGATACATACCGGAGCACATGGCACTGCCCACTTGAAGCAGGCAGCTAATGACAGCGACCTGCCACGCAGAGGGGAGGTTCGAAGAAAAAGTGTGAGAAGCGGTGCAAACAGTGGGGTGTGCATGGGACAATAGTTGAGTCCGAGCAATTTCTCAGTTGGTTCTGTACGGAGTTAGTTCAGCGAGGAGTTGAGCCCTGCCTGCTTCCGACGGAGCGGGGTCTGCGTGAAGCCACCTCTTTTCAACTTCATCTCCTGACCTCTATGTTGTATGACCCCAGCCTGCACACGGGCCCTCCATCATTATGGACAAGATAAGTCATAAGACCTCACCTGCATTCTCGTTTGTTCTGATTTGAGTCTGGCATTCTTGTGGCCACTAATGGGATTTTAAGCATATTCACTTTGTACAATAAGCTTTGTGTTCCCTTGTCCCCCACTTGTGTGTCTTTTGACCACCAGGTCTGTTCTGTTATTTCTAGTGTTTCCTCTTCCTCATTCTTTCATACTAAACCACATAAATAATAAGAAAGCCTTCCCACCTTCACATGCTCAGAACAACTGCCAGCTTCATAACGCATTTGACCAGCCTTTGGGGAATATTAACTTCAACATAGTCTCCCGCTATTAGAGTGTGGAACCGTGGATAGGAGCACAAGCTCTGTCTGCTCGCAGCGACTTTAGTAAAAATCATTTGGCCATTTCCGGAGGTCTTGCAACTCCAGCCGAGAGGATCTGCATTAGCGGGACTCACTAACATGACAATATGTTACCAGTTTTGCTGTTTTGGACAGGATGGAGGTGGGATTCCCTTCCATTCCTCATATAGTGCATCCCCTAATTATTTTAACTTTTGTTTTGAGTCCTTCATTGGCATTCCCCCCAGCATTCCTTGCCCCATCATGAAGTTGATTCTTTGTATTTACGATACTGATGAAAGGCTTATGTGCAGCTTCTCTTCCTTTGCACTCCCACCTACTACGTTCTATTAAATACAAGACTTCATGAACTGTGCTCATGCCTATCTGACATCTCCTGACTATCTTAAATTCTTTAATAGCATCATAAAAGTTTGAGGTTACAACAGAGTCTTAACTGTTCCACCTAACCATCTATATCTGGGTCGTCTTCACTTTGTTCGTAATTTTCAATGGTCTGCCAGACTATTGGTCAGGGTTGGTGTTGGCTATAGTTTTACAATTTCATTGTAACATTCCTCACGATTGATTTTGGGACGGCAATAACATTCTAATGGAACTGCACATTCTCTCACGGTGATCATCCCTCTTTGGAACCCCACTCAACCCTATGTCTGGGACGCGATGTTCCAAATCTGAGCAATAACATTCATTGTTCCTTGACTATTCTTACTGTCTGGTAATGAAATTCAATTAGACTTGAGGGGAAGAATCAAAAGGAGCAAAAGCCTAACATACATTTTTGGCAGCACAGTGATAATAAGTTTGCTATACCTAACGTTATGGGGTTCATTCAAGTTATCTGTAAATAGAGTTGACAATTACATCCCGCAAAGAGCAGCACTCAGGTCTCTAACTATCTTAAATTACTGGATAGACAACTAGCCTTTTATCTAAACCTAACCTCCATCCTCAATTTCTGAATCCACTCTGTTCTTGGCACCACCAAACATCATGCTACCAAGATGAGCATCATAAAAAAACATTTATTATCCCATAAGAAATTCAAGTCATTGATTATCAGTTCTAACACCGATACCTGCACCCTGTGTCCAAATTGGTCGTGAAGGCTGGCTTGGCTCTCCCTGGCCTTGAATGTTGGTGGCTGTGACTCGAAACTTGTACTGAAGCCAGGGCCGGAGCTCCAACACCACAGCACGCTCGACATTCCCCTCAATAACCTGTGGATCTGACAATGGTGAGGTGCATCACAGGACATTCCAGTATCTTTGGATAAGAAGATAACACAAAAAGCTTTATTCCTCAGCTCAAGGATTTTGGACATGAATGTTTGACTCAATAATGTCTCAACGTATAGGCGAGGAGAGGCCAATTCTGATTGTGGCAAAGACATTTTGGGAATAGTCAAAGGGACCATCTGAAATAACAAAAAAAGGTAATTGAGATGAAACAAAAGTATCCACATTTAACGGGTGGTGTGTTGCGAGATTCAAGCCCGTGCTGGAACTTTAAATAATATACACTTCACAATGAAGATGCAAAAAATAAACAATTGCGAATAATCTTGGGATACGCAGTATACAATAACATATGAAATTTATACCTGTCTTCACCGTCATCCATTCCCCGTCAGCTAAATGTGGGGTGCGGACTTGGATGTTGTAACATGTGATCGGGCTGTGGTTATTCGAGCCTCGACTCCATGTGATAGTCGAAGTGGTTGCGGTCACATTTTCCACCATAACTCCACCTGGGGGTCCTGGCGGGCCTGTGTGAAACGACTCAAGTATATTATGGTTTTTGACAGCAGTTTAGATTATTTTTTTATAATTATATAAATATATATATTAAAGCCTAGTTCACAAAAGTACTGTTCTGTGATCCTATGAATTAATCTGAGACTAGAATTCTTCTTCATCGATATTTTTACAGTGGTGTGTGACTTGTGGTGGAACAGGACATCATGAGCAGGACAAATATCACATGGAGGCCAAAAACATGAGGATGATACACAAATTAACATAATATATAGGATTTTAATGGCGGATCCCAGCATCATAAATCAATCTACTTTGATGGGAATGATAAATAGGCCAAACAACTGTAAAATTGTTCTCTGAATGTTATTCCTAAATAACCATTCCTTTCTAATAAAATGCATAATATCCTCAAAAAATAATTTGCCAATTTCATTTTGATGTGAGTTATCAGTTTCATACATGGAGCCAGGGAGAATGTTGTCATTGCTGTTTTTTCATGTTACGGTCATAGGAAACCACCTGAAAAGGTAAAATCTAATCTACATCAGTTGTGAGGTCTTCATTTTCAAGGTTGGAGACGATGTGCAGTGGGATTTCTTCATTGCAGTTGCATCAGGGGCATTGTGGGTAATGTATTTTGCCGTGCACAGACCTCAAGGCTGATGTATGTATGGGCAGTCTGAAGGTCTGTTTCTAGAACCTAGAATGATCTCAGGGCATTGGTGATGGACTGTCCAAATTTGGGTTGGAAGTTTTTATAGCACTTGTCTACAAGACGGATGTCTTGTTTGGTCATTCCCTCTCTGCGTTGATCTGAAGCGGGCTATCAGGTCAGCAAAGCTCATGCACGAATCTGTCAATGGAGTTCCCAGGGAGTGTCCTAATTTCAAGCATGGATAATCCCACAGTGCAGGTAGATATGATTTACTATAGACAGGGCTTCACGTAGTGACATGTATTCAAAGCCAAAGTCTTCGAGGTTAGATAATGCTGACAATATTCTTATCTGACATGGATTGCCTTTGGTGAGAGGAGAATCTTTATGCAAACGACAAGTTTCGGCAACGACTCTTCAACAGGCCTGCATGAGTCTTGATACAACTACTACCGAACAAAAGGATACTTTACATTCTATATCTAATGGAGTTTATTTTGCTTTGCACAAGAACAAAGAGAAGGACACTATCCTTCTCTTTGGATGTCGTCCGGCACATTGCGGAAATGAAATAAAATAAAAACCTGGGAGAAGCATTGTAATGAAGCAATTAAAATGTTAAATTGTACAGCTAAGATGAACAGCAACAGGAAAGATAATTTCAAAATTAAGCACTTTGAACGTGTAATCCATAATCTCCGGTCATAAATTGCAGGCTCCTACTGCTGGCATTTCAGCCATGCGTGCATCGAGCATGAGCTTTATTTCATCTTTGCAAATTGCTGAAGGGAATCCCGAATCAAGGCTTTAGGCATAAGCTGTGAATTCTGATCAGATTTTTTCATTTCTAACCCTCAAGAAAGAAGTCAAATGCAAATAGCACTCCATAAAAGAAAATGAGAGAATTAAACGCAACTGAGATTAATCCATTTTACCCCAAACATGTCAGCGGTAGCCATTTGGTGTCTGCTCCTCCACAGCTAATACTTCATCAAAGGCTCCTCTGTTCAAGATGGCAACTATTAGCAAGTGTAGGAAGTTTTCTTTACAGCGAGACTTCATGCAATGCTAAAATCGGTTATAACAATCGTTTTTTTCAGTCACCTTGAATATACATACATAGAAACCTTTACATCAATATGTAGGTGTCCACAATCTGTAAGACAAACAATACATTTATTGGTTCATCTGTTATACACTGCCTTCAGAAAGTATTCACACCCCTTGACTTTTTCACATTTTGTTGTGTTACAACCTCAATTTAAAATGGATTACATTGAGGTTTTTTTTGTCACCGAACTACACAAAATACCCCATAATGACAAAATGAAAATATGTTTTTAAAATTTTTTACAAATTTATTACTTCCACCACCAAAGGTTTCACCACCACCGCATGTTTTACCCCTGTCTGTTTGTCTGTTACTTGCAAAATTGAGGATTCTTCAAATATATTGGTCGGTCGACTTTGTTATTCTGTCTGTCTGTCTGTCTGCCTGTCAATCGCTTACAGGCTACAATTCTACACTGAGCGTCATAAAACTTTTCCAAGTTGTAGAGGTAGTCACAAGTGAAACGCCTATTTATTTTGAGGTCAAAGGTCATCTTGAGGTCAAATGTCATCTTGAGGTCAAATGTAAAATGTGGAGAGGTTGGGAATGTGACAAGGATGAAATTATTAGATTTTGGTGAAGATCCAGATTCGGATTGGGATCTGAGAATTTTTTAAAATGATTCTTCACCATCTAGAGATAGGTGGTATGCGGTGGGATGCTCTCTCGCAAGTACCGTTCTAGTTGAAAATGAAATATAAAAGATAAGTATTCAGCCTCCTGAGTCAATACTTCATAAAAGCACCTTTGGCAGTGATTACAGCTTCGAATCTTCTTGGTCTATATCAGCTTTGCCTAGTTTCTCCCATTCTTCCTTGCAGATTTGCTCAAACTCTGTGAATATGGATGGGGAGCATCGGTGAACAGCAATCTTCAAGTCTTTCCACAGATTCTCAATGGGATTCAAGTCTGGGCTTTAGCTGGGCCACTCAAATGTCTAAAATCGTCATTTTTCTTTGGATTGATTGAAAGTTGAACAGGATTTCCTTATTGGATCACTGAATTAAGAAGCCAACTGTTTTTGAGGTCAAAGGTCAAATCGAGGTCAAACTCTAAAATCATCAATTTTCATCTGAAAAATCATCAATTTTCATCCGAGACCGTCAATTTTCAGCTGATTGACTTGGAAAATAAACAGCAATTGCATCATGCCTCATTGAATTGGGAAACAAACTATTTTTGAAATCAAAAGGTCAAAGTTAAACTCAAGGTCAAACATCTAAAATCATCAATTTTCACCTGAAAAATAATCAATTTTCATCCAATTGACCTGAGCTTTGAGTAAGATCGTCAATTTTAATCTTAATGAAATGAACAATTTGATGTATCCATGGCAACTTTTTTGGGGGAGGGGGTGGGTGAATTTTTCAATTATCATGTTTGTTTGTCTGTCTCTTTGTTTGTGAACAGGATACCTCAAAAAGTTGTGAACGGATTCAGACGGCAATTGGTGGAGAGGTTGGGTATGTGACAAGGATGAATGATTAGATTTTGGTGAAGATCCAGATTCGGATCTGGATCTGAGAATTTCAAAAATGATTCTTCACCATCTAGATTCTAGAGATAGGTGGTATGCGGTGGTATGCTCTCTCCTGAGTACCGTTCTAGTTGAAAATGAAATATAAAAGATACATAAGTATTCAGCCTGCTGAGTCAATACTTCGTAAAAGCACCTTTGGCAGTGATTACAGCTTCGAATCTTCTTGGTCTATATCAGCTTTGCACATTTCTCCCATTCTTCCTTGCAGATTTGCTCAAGCTCTGTGAAGATGGATGGGGAGCATCGGTGAACAGCAATCTTCAAGTCTTTCCACAGATTCTCAATGGGATTCAAGTCTGGGCTTTAGCTGGGCCACTCAAGGGCTTTCACGTTCTTGTTCTGAAGCCATTCCAGTGTTGCTTTGGCTGTATGCTTGGGGTCAGTGTTCAACTCTAACTCATGTTGGAACATACATTTTTACCGCAGTCTAAACTCTTTTTGCATTCTGAAGCAGGTTCTCCTCAAGGATTAACCTGTATTTGGCTCCATTCATTGATCTCTGTGTCATTACAAGTCTCCCAGTCCCTGCCAATGAAAAGTCCCTGCCTTGTCTCCCAGTCCCTGCCTTTACGGTAGGGATGGTGTTAGATGGGTGATGAGCTGTGCTCGGTTTCCGCCAGACGTAGCGCTTTGCATTTAGGCCAAAGATGTCAATTTTCGTGTCATCAGACCACAGAATATTTGCCTCATGCTCTCAGAGTCTTTCACGTGCCTTTTTACAAACTCCAGGTGTGCTGTCATGTGCCTTTTCTCAGGAGTGGCTTCCGTCTGGCTACTCTCCCATGAAGCCTAGATTTGTGAAGGGCTACAGAGACTGTTGGCCTTCCGACAGGTTCTCACATCTCAGCCAAGGAACTCTGTAGTTTCCGTCAGAGTGATTATTGGGTTATTGGTCACCTCCCTGACCATGGTCCTTCTTTCTCGGTTACTTAGTTTGGTCAGACAGCCAGCTCCAAGAAGAGTTTGGATAGTTCCATATTCGTTCCACTTCCTAATGATGGAGCTCACTGTGCTCTTATGAACTTTCAACACTCCAGAAAATGTTTTATACTCTTCCCCAGATCTGTCTCCTCAAAATTCATTGCAGAGATATATGGACAGTTCCTTGGACTTCATGGTAGAGTTTCTGCTCTGACATGCACTGTCACCTGTGGGACCTTGTATAGAAAGGTGTGATTCTTTGGAAATCATGTCCAGTCAAATGAATTGGCTACATGTGGTCTCCATTCAAGTTAGAGAGACATCTCAAGAATGATCAAAGGAAATTGGATGCACCTGAACTAAATTTGGAGTGTCATAGCAAAGGGATTTAATACTTATTGACTCAACACGGTCTGGCACCCAGCTCTGCTCACCAAACTCTCCTCCTATGGTATCCATGGAAATCTCCATGCATGGCTTGCAGACTTCCTCTCTGGTCGAAGTCAACGTGTGGCACTGAATGGATTTCTCTCATCTCCCCTTCCTGTTCTGGCTGAAGTTCCCCAAGGTAGTGTTCTGGGCCCTGTGCTTTTTCTGGTCTTCATCAATGATCTCTCCAACTCTCTGGAAAATCCACTCTATCTCTTTGCTGATGACTCCACTATCTGCCACTCCATTCCTCATCCCTCAGATCGGCAGTCCTCTATGCAGACCTCCTCACTCTATGCAGACCTGGACAAAATCACAGACTGGTCAAACAAATGGAACATGTCTTTCAATCCTGACAAATCTCACACTCTTACTATGTCTCTCCCAAAATACCGACTGGAAAACCCTCCCATCTACTTTCTCAACAATCCTCTCCAAGAAGGTCTGTCGCTCAAGCTTTTGGGTCTCACTATCTGCCATGATCTTTCTTGGGAAAACCACATTTCCAAGCTGGCCTCCAAAGCCAGTCGCCGACTGGGCATCCTGCGTCGTGCAAAGTCCTTCCTTGGCACACCTGAGCTCCTCACCACATACAAGGCTTTCAACCGCAGCTCAATGGAATACTGTTCCCCCCTCTGGGCCGGTGCTCTTGCCTCACACCTAGCTCGGCTTCACGCTGTTGAAACCAAAGCTTTCAGAATCATTGAAATCTCCTGCGATGAAGCTAACTCCAAGGGCCTTTCACTCACTCACCGCAGGGAAGTTGGTGGTCTTTCTGTCTTCTATGGACTCCTCTCCGGCCTTGCTCCCTCAGCTCTCTCTGTGCTCTGTCCCCCAAATATTCATACAGGTCACACAAGATCTGCCAGCAACCCTCTGATGGTTAAACTGCCAAAGTCTAGGCTCTCTGCTCACCTTCACTCTTTCATTTCCCTTTTTTCCCACCTCTAGAACAAACTCCCCCACTCCTTTCAATCCCACTCCTCCCTCCAGGTCATTAAAACAGCTGTTCACCAGAATCTCTTATCTTCCCCCATCCAAAACCTTGATCTTTTCTACCCCAGCTAATTCACCCCAGATACACTTTTTTGAAATTCCAACTTCTTTCCTGGAAGTCCTTGCAGTGTCCATATGTTTTATACCTCTCCCACCTCCCCCCAAGCCCTCTCCCTCCCACAGTTCTCTCGATGTCCCTGCTCTCAAATGTTGTGTTTGTGTCCTTCCCCCTCTCAACCCCATCTTGACTACCGCTCCCCTTATTTTGTGTTGTATGTGTCGGTTTGACTTTTTGTGTGATGAATGTTAGCTCTTTCACGAGCCTCTATCTTGTATAATGTATACAAAAAAATTAAAAAATTAAACACATTTCAGCTTTTCATTTTTAATTCTTTTGTAAAAATTTCTAAAAAAAAAAAATTCCACTTCCACTGACATTATGGGGTATTATGTGTTGACCAGTTACAAAAAATCTCAATTGAATCCATTTTAAATTCAGGCTGTAACAACAAAATGTGAAAAAGTCAATGGGTGTGAATACTTTCTTCAGGCACTGTACATATACCATCAACATATGGCCAGTCTTGCATCCACATGAGATGTCACACCCTCTACCAGCAATCTACAAGAATGGCAGATTTAGTTTGGGAACAAATCCAGAATAGGCAGTTCAATATGAAGTTGTGACCAACTCAACTTTAATTACAATGGACAAAATCCTCAGGTTTAAAGCAGGGCTCACCTCGTACAATGAGCTTGGCAGTGGCAGACGTGTTATCCACAATGGTCCGTGCAACACATGTATACACTCCCGCATGAGCTAGTTGGGCATCCCGAATCTCAAGGTCACCAGCATTTTCTTCCTGTCCAGACACACCATGCAATACCTTAAATCGAATACAATAAAAAGCACTGTGTGCAGTTTGAACACTTTTTAAAGTTTGACTTTGCACTTCAAATAATGTCCAGCAACAATAAGAACAATATATAGCTGAGATGTGACAATGGGGATGAGTTCATCTTGATTCCCTTATTGTTTGCTTGGATTTTGTCAACCTTGGCAAAAAACAGCCAATGCAATATAGATCAGCTTTGAATGTATAAAAAATATTTGCAGAATGCCGGTATTTCAAATGTTTGTTGTTGACTCAGCGGTCGAAAGATTAGGTTTTCTGATTGCGGCAGGGCCTCTCAATTCCCCGCAGTCACATGACCAAAACGATTTTGTCTAAAATTCCGTCTGCTCGAAGCTCAGGCAACTGTTCCATCAGTCGATGATATTTTGTCGCAATTTCCATGATATTGAAACGAAATAAGTTATCATCCACCTCTTTCGTCTCATCTCAAATTTATCTCAACCTCAATTAACGACAAGCTGCATTTCCTTATTGGATTCCGAGGCGACATTTTTCGGTACATCCCTGCAGGTTTAACATGCAAAAAACACTTGCAACTTGCCAAGCTGCAGCCAATCTCCTTTCCATCATCCCGAGAGTAGAGCGAGAAAGGTGGAGTAACGTCAACATTTTATGAATGCCTAACGACAACGGGTGTCGAGAGAGCTGCTGTTTGCGTATTAATTGAGGTTCCAGAGAACGCCATCGCATGTTTGTAAGCAAGTCAACCTCCTACAAGTCCCATGATAACCTATGAAACGGAATAATTATCAAATGACCTTTGTGTGATGTTTGACAAGAATATTAAGAGCGTCTCAAACCCAAATGATAAGATTAACCTTCATGATTTAATTGTACGTTAACCTTCCGAAGGTGATCTTCTGTCCCCAAACCTCAAACTTTGTGTTAAGAAATAGAAAACGATAAGGCAAACTTGACATGTTACATCACATACACACAAACATACACACAAACACACACACAAACCATTTTTTACCTGCGACGTTTCATAGGTCTACAAGAGCTCCACATGGTTGTTGTTGTGGTTCTTGTTGAGGATCGATTTTTGAAAAGTGCACCTATTGGTTGAACAGCTGCTGGATTCTACTTTGAGGCCAGACAACTTATCACTTCACTCCACCCAGCATGGCCATGCCACCCAGACAAAATAATATGGCTGCCATCTTGATTTTCTGGTAGGCCTAAGACATCACACATTTTGGCTTCTGCTGATTATACACTGCCTGGGTTTGTTACATCAGGTTTCCATTGGCTTTGTTTGGGTTGAGTGAGTCTCACAATGAGGTACCCTGAGAAATGGAATCATATGTCCGTCGAATAAAATTATTAGCAAGGTTTAATCAAGCCTGTCAGTAACGGCTAGAATAGTGATGCACCTAAAGTAAGAACTTTGGCAACTCGCAAGTGGGTGGTCAAGTTTCGGAGTGCCTGGACCTTTTTCATAGAAGTTTCAACCCTTTGTGCCCAGACAATCTCCAAACAAAGGGTCCACTTCGGTTAATCCATGACCACAGCTGCATCTAGTTAGTCAATCCAGCAGTGCAATCTCACTTTCAAACTTTGCCATCTAGCTTTTAGGCCAGTAATAATGTGACTTTATCTCACACTAATTGCAACAGAAGCAAACTCAGCTGATTTGTGTATCCTCAATATGTCCTGAATGAGGAAAAAAAAGTGTTAAGGAATTGCATGGGTGGAAAGTTTTGAAAAATGCATAAATATGATCCTACCCAAAAACCGATTTTTAGCCCTTTCTGCTAGATTTGTCTATGCTGTATTTTTTTCCTTGAAGATAGAAGGAGGCAAAAACATACAGAATATCAGTGATGAGAATTTATTATGATCACATCATCACACTGATCAACTGCTGTATTCTGAAATTCAAAATGACTGCCATCCACCCTATAGTGACAATACAATACAATCTAAAAAACTGAGCACTCTAAGTTGACATTCGGCAGGTGTATTGCTCAGGACCAATGGAAGTGGAGTGTCAAGATTGAAGTTGTTTGGGAGAGTGGTTCTCGAGAAAGTTACAAATAGTTAGCTAGGTATTTATTACATTATGTCACATTGTACATATTCTGCGAACTAGTTTAAACACGCCGCGCACGCCACAACTACAGTGCTCTTTTCTGAGTTATGAACCCTCTAACATCCTCTGCACATCCCTGACTAGGATCCAGTTCCAAACATGCACGTTTTCAACCGTGCGTGCATATTTTTCAACGTGCATATTTTTTTTCCACTTTCAGGAAATGGAGGCATATGAACAGTGTGTCATTTGCAAGCAGTCTGTGGACGGAGGAGGGTCGTCAGTATCAACACTTGGAGAGAAGGGAAGTTCATCTATCAACCAGGCCAGTAAAAAAAGGGGAGACAATATTCATGCTGTACCTGGTGATAAGATACACAAAGACTGTCGCTGGACATACATTAATCCACAACAGATAGCCAAGGACACCAGGCAACAAGAGTCAGAAACAAGTACAAGCAGTGAGAGTCCTACACTAAGATCGACTACAGGGAGGTTCTCTTACAGTACTGATTGCCCGTTTTGTGGCACACCAGCTCAGTTTGAAATAAAGAGAAAGAAGCCAAGTGAAGTCAGTGTTTTCAAAGTCAGGACAATTGAATTCAAGGACACGCTTTTGGCAACATGTCGTGCACGAGGTGATGGCTGGTCAGAGACTGTGAAGGCACGGATTCTGCATGTGCATGACCTACATGCAGCAGATGCAGTCTACCACCAGACTTGCAGTGTGAATTTTCGCACATACAAGCAGATACCAGTAGCGTATCAGACAAACACAGAAGACTCCAAGAGGAGGAAGGCTGGTCGGCCTGTCATTGATGAGAGGACAGCAGCATTCTTGGAGGTTGTGAAGTATATAGAAGAAAATGATGACGAGCAGATCACCATAAATGATCTAATTGACCTCATGCAGCAGTAGCTTGCACACAGTGAACATGAACCATACGGTTACACCCATATGAAGAGGAGTCTGCAAAAACACTTCGGTGAGAAGATAATATACACCGAGATCAATGGGAAACCAAATGTGGTTACCATCAGGACAACAGCCAGGGTAGTGCTGCAAGACTACTATGAGACACAGCAGAAACAAACAAACACAGAAGATCAAGAGAAGATCAAGCTTGTGCAGGCAGCTGCAAAGCTCATCAAACAAGATATCAAAGACATCGGGTTATCCTATGAGTCTTACCCAGCTCTTGATGACATAGAATCGCAAGAGGCGGGCGTCAGATTTCTTCCAGATACTCTTCGCGTGCTCCTGGAAGAACTATTTGCCAGGACCAAAACTCAAGCCAAAGTGGCGGCAATTGGACAAGCAATGATGCAGGCAACTAGACCAAGAGTCATGTTAGCACCACTTCAGTTTGGGGTGGGCATGCAACTATATCACCACTTTGCATCGCGGTTCCTCATTGATACTCTTCATCACCTTGGGTTTTGTTGCGCATACCAGGAGGTGCACCAGTTTGAACGAAATGCAGCCAAATTCCATGGAACAAACATTCATGACCTATCGACAGAGTTTGTCCAATATGTAGCTGACAATGTCGACCATAACATCCGCATGCTTGATGGGCTTGGTACATTCCATGGTATAGGAATGATTGCAGCCATAACCCCTGGAATTAGATCAAGGCAGCCAATCCCCAGGATCAAGGCTACTTCCTTGGATGTGGCAATGGTTGGAAGGGTACAAGTACGGTACCACAAAGACGAAAGGCACAATTTGACGGCACTGACCTACCAGAAGCTTGTCAACCTTCAGGTCCAGAACAGCTGTGAAAATCTTGATGTCCTGTGGAAAGCATCCGTCCTCTTTGGGTCTCCCAGACCTGCATGGTCAGGAATGATGCAGTTCGTGCATTATGGTGACCACCCTGGCAAAGCAACCGTTATGCTTCTGCCGATGATCGATCTGAATCCCAGTGATAGCACATGCATATTCTCGACCCTGACATTTGTTAGTGAGCATGCACGATGCCACAATGTCACCCCAATAATCACGTTTGATCAGCCACTCTGGTGGAAGGCTCTCATGATTATCAACTCTGAGCCAATGGAAAGTGATCTGAGACGAATAGTCTTGCGTTTGGGTGGCTTCCATGCAGAAATGAGCTTCCTCGGTTGCATCGGACACTTGATGGCCTCATCTGGGCTACAAGAACTGCTGGAGTTGATCTATGCCCCAAATGCAGTAATCCACATGATGTGTGGCAAAGCTGTTGTGCGAGCAGTTCGTGCACACTCAATTGCTGATGCAGCCCTCAATGCACTGATGCTATCAAACGTGTTCGATTTCCATCTACCACAGCAATCTGGAACTCCAGACAACAGTAAGGATGGAGAGTCAGAGTCAGCCGAAGCAGCTGCAGCTGCAAGGCCACCGGATCATCAGATAACAGATGGAAGCAGAGATGCGGACCTGGAGGGAGCTTATAAGATCTATGAGAAGCTGATAAATGGGGCTATATCTGCTGAAGAAGTTTGTCAGTCTGAAGTTCTAGTGAGAATCAAAGACCGCCTTCAAAAGCACATCGAGTCCACCAAGAAGTCCTCTAGAACTTCAGCTCTCTGGGTTCAGTACATGGACATGCTGGACATCCTACGAAAATACATCAGTGCAGAACGCACTGGAAACTGGGCCTTACATCTGCAGGCTATCCAGGACATGCTACCCTATCTGGCAGCATCAGGACACAATCTTTACACCAAATCTGCCAGGGTGTACCTTCAGCAGATGCACAACCTCAAGACTGAACACCCAGAAGTCCAACAACGTTTCGAGGAAGGGTTCCACGTGATTCGGCGAAGCGATCGCCTATGGGCAGGTCTCTCACCTGACCTGGTCATTGAGCAGGTTCTGATGAGAAGTTTAAAAACCAGTGGTGGGCTCACACGAGGGCGAGGGATGACGGAGCAACAGCGTCTGTTGTGGCTGCTATCGATGCCCGCCTGTGCAGAAGTAAACCAGGCAATGGAGGGACTCACGGGGGTCAACTACAACACTGGAGAGCAGAACAAAGACATGACCAAAGCAAGGCAATCCCGTGACTGGAAGGACACACTGACAGTTCTCAGTTATCTACAGTGGAGTTATCTACAGTGGCATGTGGAAACTGCAGGGGATCCAGCTGCACTAACTCAATACAGATGCCCTGTGACGACGATGATGACATTGTGTAGTGTTATATGTATTCTGTACACATATTTAATTGGTTCAATCGTTTGATCAACAGTTGATCAGTTATGTGATGATGTGATCATAATAAATTCTCATCACTGATACTCTGTATGTGTTTTTTTTACTTCAAGGAAAAAAATACAGCATAGTCAAATCTAGCAGAAAGGGCTAAAAATCGGTTTTTTGGTAGGATCATATTTATGCATTTTTCAAAACTTTCCACCCTTGCAATTCCTTAACACTTTTTTTTCCTCATTCAGGACATATTGAGGATACACAAATCAGTTGAGTTTGCTTCTGTTGCAATTAGTGTGAGGTTGACCCTTTTTTTTGCGTAAAATGCCTGCACTATTTACCAATAGCTGTTGAATTTCCTTGCTATAGGCTTTCATATATTATCATACATTCCTAATGCTTTAATCACATTCCATTATATAACAACACATACACCATCTCACATTAACGGTGAACACATACATGCCTGACCTTGAGGATTACGCGTAGCGACTGTCATTTAACTGGCCAGCGACAATATTTTTAAAATGTGTTGATTTGAATCGTTCATCAATATGGATTTTCCACTAAAACAGAAACACACACACACACACACACACACACACACACACACACACACACACACACACACACACACACACACACACACACACACACACACACACACACACACACAACGTATCCTAATAAAACCAAATAATTAAATATGTTGGATTTGTTCAACCCTGGTGTTTGTCTTGCTCTTGAATGGCACATATCCTTGGCTACGACAGAATACGTTCCTTGACATAAGCATGAATTATGTCTCCATGTATGCACACAGCACGAGTTTCACCCACACCAAGTGCACACCCCGATTCAACCTGTGAGCTCTCAGGATATTTTGCAGGTGAAATCACAGCATACATCTATGATCTCATATTCGTAATCCTGATTTCATGCAATTAATGGCATTCAATTATTGCAACCGACACTACATGAATGTAAAATAAAATTGTACCCCAGTAATTTCAGTAATATGGCATTGTTGTGAGGTTGATGCTAAATAATTGTACGAGCAAATTGCCTCACAGAGTAAATTAAACCAAGGTAGTTTTTTTACGACCAATAACTGTCCACGAGGTCGTTACCATCAGCAAGGGAATACGACAGCTGGCTCAGTGTCCTTTCGAAGGACAGTGTGAGCGGTGAGGCACAAGTGAAGCAAAATGCTGCAGCAGCAATGGCAGAAAGAGAGTGCCACACACATGCAAGCTTTGTACTTTACAATGGGAGTACACCGGCAATCAATCAATCTACTTGCATTGTTTTGTGGAGTTCAGCTATTCCTTCTTCAACTGTATTTCGTGCTTTCCTCCATTTTTTCTGCTCTGTATTTGATGAATGACAAGCACTAAATTGCTATGGACTTTATAATAAATTAGAAGACATCTCGATATTATGTACACAAATAGGGAAATAACTTTTTGACAAAACAGCACCTTTCATTTCTTCACTAAATATACAGTATTGGGAGGGAGAGGTGTACAATATATAATTGATTGATTAATTGCATAATTAAAATCAATAAACATTAATTGTAAAATAATTCCTTCGTCAATTGGCTAATAGCATACATCAACCACATCAATGTGTTCCCTGTTTGTCGTTGAAGGTGGCAAAAAGGGTTGGCGTCAGGAAGGGCATCCGGCCGTAAAACATTGCTTCAAAAAGGGGACCAAAAAAACAACAACTACCACGGTCCCCGAAAAGGCCAACCCCCGCTTTGCGGGGAAAAATGGCCTCTAAACGGTGGTTTTAACCACAAGTGTTTCATCCGAAGCTGTAACTTTTTGAAAATTATTTAAATAAGGCATTAATCGAAAATAAATAAATAAATAATTGATTGATTGACTAATCAATAAATAATTAATTGATTAATCAATAAATCCAAAAAATATTTTATAGCCACATCACTTGGTCACTATCGTGTCCGAATATCAGCTTCCTAGCTCAAAAGGAGCCTGAGATATTGGCCAGATGAGAAAGAAAATAAATAAATAATTAATAATGAAAATAAATAAATAATAATCGTAATTTTTAATAATAATAATATAATTAATAAATTAATAATTCATGATATAATAATTAACAATAATTAAAATGATTATTGATGATTATTGATTATTGATAATTAATTAATAATTAAATTTAATAATTAATTAACGTAATTTTTAATAATAACAATAATTTAATAATAATAATCATAATAATTTACTCGGCTTCACGCTGTTGAAACCAAAGCTTTCACGATCATTGGAATCTCCCGCGATGAAGTGAACTCTGAGGACCTTTCACTCCCTCACTTCAGGCAGGTTGGTGGACTTTGTCTTCTTCAGACTCCTCTCCAGCCTAGCTCCCACAGCTCTGTCTGTGCTCTGACCCCCAAATATTCCGACATTTTCGCACAATATCTGCCAGCAACCCTCTTATGGTTAAACTGACAAAATCAAGACTCTCTGCTCACCTTCACTCCTTCATTCCTCTTTTCTCCCACCTCTGGAACAAACTCCCACACTCTCTTCAATCACACTCCTCCCTCCAGGTCTTTAAAACAGCTGTTCACCACCATCTCTTATCTTCCCCCATCCTAAACCTTGAACTTTTCTACCACCATTAATTTCACCCCAGATCTACTTTTTTTGAAATACCGACTTCTTTCCTTGAAGTCCAAGCAGTGTCCAATGTCCATGTGTTTTATACCTCTCCCACTCCCCTCCCCCTTCCCATGCCTCCTCCCCCAAACAACTCTCCCTCCCACAGATGTCCCAATGTCCCTGTTCTCTACAGTTGTACTTGTGTGCTTCCCTCTCTCTCCCCATATTGTCTCCCACTCCCTTTATTATATGTTTTTTAAGTGTCCGTTTTTTGTGTGATTAATGTTAGCTTGACACGAGCCTCGATCTTCCGAATCTAACTTTTGAAAAATTTATTAATCAAGTCATTTATCGAATAATTAAATAATTAATCGATGAATTGATTAATCAATAAATCTAAATATCCTTTATAGCCACATCACTTGGTCATCGTCATGTCCAAATATCAGCTTCCTAGCTCAAAAAGTGCCTGAGATATTGCCCAGATGAGAAAGAAAACAAATAAGTACTTAATTAATCAATATAATAATTAAGTAATTAATCAATTAATTGATTAATCGAAAAATAAAAATAACATTTTTTCCAAAGCACTTGCTCACTATTGTGCCGAACTTTTAGCTTCCTAGCTCAAAGGATAACTGAGATATCGCCCGGACAAACAAGAAAGAAAGAAACCGGAGCGAAAACTGAGTACTCCCTTTCAGCGCGCGTCATCGCCGGGACCCCTTCGGTGCCCGGCAATGACGTCATGCAGCACCTGGAGATGGAATAGGAAAGGGGCGGTGGACAATATGAAAAAGGCCTCCCTTATTCTGCAGACTACTAATACTACGACTACTACTACTAATACTAATACTATTGGCTACTACTGGGTCCTGTCATGCCAAGGCAGATATGATTTGTTTCCAAAGTTTTGTGTTTTGTGAGTTTGAGTTCCTCATCCCATTTGATGTTCATTGGTCTCATGTCATTGGAGGCTGTTGTTATCCAAGTAGTCTAGTCACAGGTCTTCCTGGCTTTGTATTCCCTGTTGGTTTCCAGTTTATGACTCGTCTTTGGAGTCTGGTTCCTTCAATTATTACCATGTGTCCAAACAATCTCAGTCATCGTTCTTTCAAAATTGCACTTGCAGGTTTCTCCATTGTTCGTTTCCTTAAATCCCTGTTTCTAACCCTCATTTGCTAGCAACTTTCCATAGGCTCCTGCAATCCATGGCATCACGCATTTGTTGTATTTCCTTTGTAACAGACCACGTCTCTCTTCCATGCTACATCACAGATATGACATTCTGCGGACAACCTCCGTTATGGTGACTGCGCACGTCTGATAGAAATATTTCACGTAAAAGTGACATTATAAGAGAACAAATTTCTGCAAGGGTGCTTTTTGTTTACAAGATGCATGGACATTAATCACCAAAATATGATGACAGCTCAGAATTAACAGCATGCATTTTTAGGAATCAGCAATCCACAGCCTGCAGGCAAAATTTGTCCACAAAGAATTAACAACAAAAAACTCCCTAAATACATTGAACCATGCATGTCAGCTTTACTAAAAAAAATACTCATTTGCTCCAACAAACCGTCGACGGCCCGAACCGTCAGATTCCCTTTTTTTCAGAAGAATGGCCATTGATGGCTCAATGGCTATTTGAGCCATTGATGGATTGATGGAACAATGGAAGAATGGCTCAATGGCCATTTAAGGTATTTATTACCCTCGCCAGAAGAGAGGGCATTGCATTTGAGTCAGTTTGTTTGTTTGTGTGTTTGTTTGTTTGTCTGTTTGTACGCACATAATAAATGATTTTCTCTGCAACCGTTGGTCCGATTGGCAGGAAATTTTCACAATAGGTGCAACTCAACTTGTAGAATTTTTTTATGATAACTATGACGTCATAGGTCACATGGTTCGGCCGCCATCTTGGAAAAATCGAAAAAATTTGCACCTCGATGTCTCGGAAAGCGCTGAATAGAAAAAATTGAGACATGGCTCATTGTAAAGAACTATCCATGGGGAATAAAATATGTTAATGATGATGTCATAGTTGCCTCCATTATGACGTCATAATTCGACAAGTACAAAACTTCATCCGATCAAGATGAATTTTTTGGAGCGTCATACAGGCATAAATTGGTGGAGAAAAAAAAATGATGACGTCATCGATCACGTGGTTCGGCCGCCATATTTGTTTTAACACAAAAGCCTTAATAACCACTGAAAATACATCCTGGCGAGGGTTGGAAATCTCTGATTGCTCTTTTTCTTGTTTCCTACTTGTTTCGACTTCTCTTGCCACCCATGCAGATCGCTAATTTTGTGCTGAAATGAACAATTGCATAATAAAAGACACCAATTCTCTGTGTGTATGTACATATTGTATGTATGTATGTACTTTAAAGAAATGAATACGTCTTGACTTGGTCATGTGTTGAGGAAAGATGAAAGTGACTGGTTGAGAAGAGTGATGGAAATGAATGTAGAAGGAAGTAGAGGACGGGGAAGACCGAGAAAGACTTGGCTAAACGTGGTGGAAGAAGAAATGCGGGCAAGGGGGTTAACAAGGGGAGATGCAGAAAATAGGGCAAAATGGAGAAGATTGTCATGGGGACCGCAGGGCTAACCCTCGCTCTAGCAGGGAAAATGGCCTTAAAATGCCTTTTGTTGACTGAGCTCCACCAAATTTTGTATTTGTTGTGGGGGTACCTGTGAGGCAGTCATTGGCACAATTAAAATTGGCCCTTTGCTATGTGAGGATGTGTGATATGACCCAGACAAAAGGCAGAGTAATGTACATGCATATTAGTCCAGGTCAAATTTGAAGCAGCCATGTTTTAATAGTGCCATCAATTTTTTTTTAGAAAGGGGGATGGAGGAGGTGCAACCAAAAATTTTATTAACAGAGGGGTGTACACATGGCATTGTGTAAAGATATTTCATTGAAACCATAATTTGCTCCAGGAGGGAGCGGGTATTTATTTACTGGTCTTACAAAAATAGATAAACATGCAATAGATACACATGGGACATGCATGTTGTGATACGATTGCTGCGGAAAATGCTAAGGGATAATTGACTGCCATTGAACCAGACAAAGGTATGAGAGAAGAAAAACAAGATGAAAATTATGGAGACAAATGTACTTTCGGAAAGCGAGGTGAGCATGACTTTGCACTTGTCGACAGAATGCAGAACAGAATCCCAAAGCATGTATCATTCTCCATGTGGTCACAACCAGTGATATCATTGCAGTCTCACCTAAAGAGGCAAAGCCCTAATGGGGATGCCAGCACTGTGGGTTATCTCTCACATGCGAAGGAATTGCACGGGCAATTGGGATGCAAGTGACATTTAAATCGCTCGATCACAGTGACTCCATCTAACAGGCCGCCACCATCCTGAATTCGTGCAGTAATTAGCTCGGCTAATGTGAACATATGTCAGTGCTTTGATGGCAGAGAAAAAGGCAGTGTTTGTCATGTCAGCCCCCAGACATACACGCTGGCTTCTGGCTGTGAACGTATAGAAAAAGCAAAAAAATAAAAATAAAAAAAGCTGTTTTTTTCCTTTTCTTAAAGCAAAACACCTGGAAACGATATTATTACACAAAGAAGCCTCAATCGAAATATGAAGTACATAATATATGAACATGCAGTGTGATGGATGTCATCCAACAGTGCCGTCTTGTGGATGTCTGTGGTACACCACCAAAACAGTACCATTTCCTTAGATTTCCAGCGAAGGGTGTTAGTGTGAATGTATGCATTCAATATATTATTTTTTCAAAGAGCAGAGCACTGTGTGCTAATGTTTCAGAAGTCAATCAAGTGGTATAACTGGCTTAACGTCACCTCCAGAAATCCTGAACGAAAAATGCTGCCACGACCCACAATCTCCCCTTTCATGTGTACAGCAATATAATGTTAATTTATAACCCATCGAATCATATCCACAAACGTGAAATGATGTTCTGTTTTTCCTGCAATATCACAAACAACAATTATTAGAATAATACTGATGGTGAAGTAATAGCTCCTGTAAACCAACCTATTCTAGTATACAAGTATCCTGCATTGCATGTTGAGGGGTATTTGGTGTGCTTAGCCAAGTGCAGACAGACAAGATTGAACAACAATGGGAATCAAATCCACACACACCAGCCAGTGGAAAAATATACAAGTCTGGAAGGATGCTGAAGTTCCTTACCTCACGGTTCCGACGGCTGCCCTCAAACCTGTAAAGTAATAACTCGAACGAGAAACGGCTTTTATGTACAAAAATAAACAATTTATTATACGGAACCTGATACAAAGAAACACGCCGGGAAATAAATATAATCCTAAATTGGGATCCCACGCACCTGACTTCAACAACACAAATGAAAGGATGAAAGAAACTGTAAAATAAAATGCGTATGGTTTATTGTACTTATCGCAACCAGCTCGTGTGTCAGGGATCGTCTGGGATGGTGGTTCTGGGATGGATGGATAGCTCCGGTCAATGGGAAGAAGGGCCTTGATGCGGCCCCGTTCACCAGGCCTTGATAACACCTCTCACGCCGAGCGAGCAACCCGCTTCACCAGCCGTGGAATGTCCTCCCGAATTCGGCACGAAGCTGCGATGCGCACCCAACGTTCGGGTCGCAAAGGAGAGAGTCGACGTGAAGGAAGGCGTGAGGGCAAGAACAAGCGATGTCCAGACACCAACGTCTCCCTCAACGGGCAGGTACGAGAGAGAGAAAATGTCGGTCTCTTCTTCTTTTTGTCAATCCCTCGTTACGTCACCTCCCTCACTCTGCCAATCCCTGCTGGCCAACATCACAGGCTCAATTCTCCACCAATAGCCGCGTCACGTCTCTCTCATCCCATTCGTCGGTGGCCAATCAGTATGCCGCTTTCGTTGCTCTTGCTTCACCAATCCCAGCAAGCTGCTTCTTGCTTTTGCCCTGACCAATCATCAGTCCTCTCCCGCTCCGCCAATCGGCGGCCCTCGTCCTGTGGTGTCTTCCTTCTACCAATCCTTCGCAAGGTGGGCGTGGCCTCAGCCTGCCTGAGCAATGAGTGTTGCTTTGTGGTGCAAGCTGTTGATGTGGCTGCAGCCGCATCGGCGGTGCCCCGAACTGGCTTCCTGTGGGTTTTATGGTTATTAGGGGAGAATTAATTAGTGTGTTTGTGTGGTGCAACTAATGGGCCTATCTAATGTCTATGGTGTGTTGCCATACAGGGCACAGGTATGATCACAGAGGGAACGACACACCGGGGAATTAGCATAATCCCTACAACTACTTAACATGCCCCGCCCCGTCGTGGCGGGGACACATATCCAACTTATCCGACATCCGGGCTAGACAAGTCCTCTACTTATTTACCACGAGATGGTTCTTGCTACCCACGGTCATCGGAGCACCTACCTATGCAGATCTACCTAAACCTATATATGCCTACCCAACCGACATAACAATATATATATATATATATATATATATATATATATATATATATATATATATATATATATATATATATATATATATATATATATACATACAGAGTGAGCCAGAAATATGGGCATTTTTGAAATTCATGTGAAGGAAATAAAAAATTGTATTTCAAAATAAATTCATTCATGATATTGAAGTACATAACATGCATTTTTTTTGTTTTTTTCATTTTTTACTGATTTAGTTTCATTTTTTGCAGGCAGAACACTTGAATGACCATGTGTAACTGGTCGGGTTGAGAACGCGCTTTCGCTTTGTGAGGGTATGCTTTCATTTATGGACGGAAATGAAAACTCAAACATTGCTAACAATTTGTTCATGTCTGATGAAGCACATTTTCATCTGTTTAACAATGTCAACAAGCAAAATACTCATTTTTGGGGCAGCCGAAAACCCAAGAGAAATGCACACGAAACCGTTACACAGTCCCAAAGTCACAGTGTGGTGTGCACTTTCGTCGTTTGGCATCATAGGGCCTTACTTCTTTGAGAACGATAACGGAAATGCCGTCACTGTTACTGCAGCTCGATATACCGATATGGTTTCTAACTTCCTCTCCAGAGAATTAAACAGACCTACAGAAGTTAACCCAATGACGTCGTTTCAGCAAGATGGTGCAACCTCCCACACCTCTAGAGTGTCCATGACTACTGTAAGGGCGCTCTTTCCAAAGCATGTCATTTCCAGAAACAGCGATAATCCATGGCCAGCGAGATCACCTGATTTGACTACATGTGATTATTTATTGTGGTCATATACTGTATAAAGGACAAAGTGTAAGTTAACCCTCCACAAACTCTTCATGAACTTAAGGAAAACATCAGATGCGAAATCAATGATATTGACGTGGCCATGTTGCAGAATGTCATGAATAATTGGCATCCAAGATTGGAGGAATGTGTCAGACGAAATGGTGCGCATCTCCGAGATGTTCTTTTCCATAAATAAATGGCATGTTATGTACTTCACTTTCTTAAAGAATTTGTTTTGAAATACAACTTTATATTACCTTTACACGACTGTTAAAAATAACCATATTTCTGGCTCACCTGTATATACGTGTGTGTCTGCATTTTAAAAATTCATTTTCTCGGCAAATGTAGGTCCGATTGACACGAAATTTCATCATTCGAGTGCCTCTGCCAGTACATTTTTTATTCATAATTATGACATCATAGGTCACGTGGTACGGACGCGATATTGGAAAAGCGTTACACCTCTATATCTCCGAAACCGCTCAATGCAAAAAAATGAAACATGGATCATTGTCAAGTAGTCCCCTTGGAGAATAAGATATGATTATGATATCATTGGTGCCTTTGTTATGACATCATAATTGGACAAGTATCAGTATGAACTTCATCCAATCAGTATGAAATTTTTTCTGCTGAAACTGTTGGTCTGATGGACACTAAATTTTCACCATAGGAGGGCCTCCTCCTGTAGAATATTTTAATAATTATGACGTCGTAGGTCACGTGGTACAGGCGCCATCTTGGAAAAACCAAAAGACGTTATACCACTATATCTCTGAAACCACTCCATGGAAAAAATTGAAACGTGGCCCATTGGCAATAACTCCGCAGGAGGAATAAGTTTTGTTAATGATGACATCATAATTCGACAGGGACAAGGCTTAGTCTGATCAGTTTGAAATTTCTTGAGCGTGATTTACGCAACAATATTATATTACTGAATATAAATTTATGATATCATTGCTCAGGTGGTCTGGCATCAAAGGAAAAAACATTCATAAACAGAACAGTTGGATCACACCAAGTTGATGCACAGGGTAAGTATTCTATGAATATCATGTAGTTATTTTCTATTGTATAGTGTTTTCCACAATAAAGTATCATTTTATGGAAATATCACCACTTTAAATTGCCCACCTGAGGTGGGCTAATGCTAGTCACAGTAATATTACTATAATTCACCAAATGTCCGTCCGTCTGTCTGTCTGTCCGTTCGAAGGTACCGCAAAAACGGCTGAACCGATCGCAACAATATTTTGGGTGGGTAATCCTAGGACCCCATGGAGTAAAATAGCCCACATTGTTTTTCCATTTTTTCCAAGTTTTCCAATTTTCCAATTTTCCAGTTTTTCCAAACACGATGGAATAATATTTACTGATATGAACAGTGATGTGGCTTTTGTTGAAATTCTACGTACCAGGAGAGAGTAGATCGACTCCTGACGAACTCTTCCTATATAAACGTGCGGCTCCGAAGTAACACGGCAGCTTGTGCAAAGCGACTGAGAAACAGGCGTAGCGGCCACTTCCGTGTTACAGATTCGGCACGCACTCTTCACACATAAACGTGCGACTGAGAAAGACGTGTAGCGGCCGCTTCCGTTTTGCGGAATTCAATCTTTTTTCAAAATGGGCGCCATGTACTGTTTAGATTTTGATGATTTGCGTGTGGTATGATTCAACAGATGCTTATATGAATCGTTTAAAATAAAAAAAGTCTTCAATTTCTGATATTTTGCCTTTTCATTTGGGCTTCCCAATTGAAGCCCCGTCCGTAGGGTGGGTACCGTTGCTAGTAGTATTAAATGTCAGTGTCTGCCTTCAAAACGAAATGTGAGATGGATCTTGATAAAATAATAATAATAAGACAAAGATAAATCTGTCTCAAAGACATTGTAACAAGTAGTAGAAGTAACATTGATGATGATAATATAATATCTTCCCAGAGCTTCCAATTTTTGAACAAGCCATGGATTTAAATATTAATTTTTAAAGTGCAATAATCCGCAAATATTTAGAATTCAGTTACGACTGTAACAATTAAGTTAATTGTAATTCTCGAATTAGAACAAGGACTGACAACAGAAAAAGGCTGTTAAACAGACAAGCCCAACATTTGACGAGCTAAACGTTCCTGCATAACAAATTAAAAAAATAATGCCATCCCTCTTAAAGACTATCACACAAATTAACCAATGCAATACAATGTTCATAAAATCCTGAAAAGCTATTATTTTTTTCCGTGAAATGCTTTACACTTCAAACACTCAGTATAATGACAATTTTCTTTCTGAACCCGAGGCTAGATGTTACACAGAAATTGTGGGGCATTAAAGTGTGTAAAAAGATTGAGCGTTAATGTAAAACATGTAATTCAATCATAGTTCATGGCTTTGTACTCACAAGTGTGTGCATGACGAATTTTTTTTTACATGTACAGCCACAACAGCGAGCAATGTTTTCTGCATACTCTTGACAGAGCATTGGGGGTATTCACAGAGAGTAGTGGTCGTTCCAGTGACTTGCAAAATGACCTTGGAATGGTGTGTGTTGGTTAGCCTTGGTAACCGAAGTAGGCCGGTCGCAGGAAACATGTGAACTACCTGGTCAATTTGATTATAGTGCCAAAGCTGCTTTGGAATGGTAACTACTCTAGTGCAGAGAATGGAAATTCCTTCTGAGCAACCATGGGAATTAAACCCGGGGCAGTGGGGGCAATACAAGGCTTTACCCACTCAACCAACAAGCAGCTCATAGTATTCAATGCTCATGTGAATTACTTGTCGTTGCATTGTGCCCTAGGAAGCATTTTCATTAAAATCAGTGGACTGTAAAAATAAAAAATTCAATTGGACACAAAAAGTATAGATACTGCTACCAACTCAGCTATCCTGCTGTCTGTTTTTGTCATAAACAATTAATTTCAAATTATTCATGAAAATTAGAAATGAAAATAATATCAAAGCAACATAATTGCAAAATAAACAACTTGCCATAAAAAATAAGCCTTAGATTAGGTAATTTCAAGAAGCTTGTGCATCTATCACAGGTTAGGAGACATTTGTGTGCTTTTATTTTAATCACAAGGAAATTAATTGACAAATGACAAATCAATTCACAGAACATACGAAACTGGGAACGCAACAATCACAAGCTATGTACAATTAGATCTTCAACGAATACAATTCAAATGAAGGCAAATTAAAAAGCTTCTTACACTATAAGCACAAACACCAAAAATTACAAGTATAAAACATATGTATCTAAAGATAAGAATGAATTTTATATAAACTAGAACGACACGTGAATAGAGCGCATAGTCATTTCGGTAGAGCGCAACTACCATCGTTAACTGGACATGCTACTATTATGGACAATTGCTTATTATGGTCCATATACTCGTATCATCCATGCACCCTATTATGTCAGATACATTGCAATTATCTGTAGTTTTTTGATTATTGATTGATTATTAGGATATTTAACAACCACTTTTGTGCACATTAAGGCTAAATTATGTCAATGAAGATGAATATGAAAAAAAAATTCAAACTATATTCCTCATGACTAGTCGATCATATGCCTGAAGTTTCACATCGATCTCATAAGTGGTTCTGGAGAGGATTTTATACGTTTTTATTTTCAATCCAATATAGCAGCCAGACCACATAACCTATGATGTCATAAATTTAATTCCTCACACATCGGGTCGTAGATCAGATATATGAAGTTTATGATTTTTGAGAATTTTATTTCAACCAATCATGGCTGGAATACCACTTCATTGATGACATTATCATTGTCACCCTATATATCCCATGAGGACTTGATGACATGCGCCAAGTTTTAATTTCTTTCGTTGAGCGGTTTCAGAGAAAAAGATGTTCATTTTTTTTCTTTAATCAAATATGGCTGACATACCAAGTTACATCATCTATATATTTACTGTAAACATTGTCTGCCTCTGATATATCATGTGTTACATGGGTCAAGCCTGTAAAGCTTGTATTTAGATATATTTGAAGTTACATACTCTATATATTTATTGTAAACTTTGAAGCATCAGTGTTTGTTCGAGGTAAATGCTGCGATGTAGCTGGAAATTGCTGGAATCGTTGTTAAACTATCATTCCATCAATTGCTTGAGGTATTTAATTTGCTACCTGCGATGTATCTCTGCTGAATAGTATTTCTCTATCTTTTATGGTTCTTTATTACCTGCATATTCGAATACAGCAAGTATAAACCGACATCTTGTGTCTTGCTTAATTCTTCCCACGTCACATTATATTTGAAACATTTTCCTTGATAATTTGGCATGTTGAAACCATTAAGGAGTGAAAAAGCTCCCAAATTATCCACCTTTCCAGTTTTCCACCACAACGAGCTGAAAACAAAGGAAAGCACACAAAAGAAACAAAACTATAGAGCGTCTCGAGGTGGAGCGCATACCTCCGCCAGGCTGAGCAGTTTATGTTTTGTATCCCACTGATAGGCTGGATCTGAATCTGGACCTGAACCAAAATCGAATCGGCCTGTTCTTGTCACCTAGCCAACTCATCCACCAAGTTTTGTCATAATCATTCCACAACTTTTTGAAATATCTTGCTATATATCGTTTTTGGCCCCATCTTTCAAACGTAAATAATCACTTGAAAAAAAAAAAAATCCTCGGATTCTGATCAGCAAAATCGAATCAATTCGACCTTGTCACACACACAATCTGTCCACAAAGTTGTGTCTGCCATTGAGAGAGATAAAGCATTATCCACAACTTTTAGGGATATCGTGATACATATATCATATTTAGCTCGATCACTCAATGCTGAAGAATTACTTTTAAAATTCTCGGATCCATATCCGGATTCAGATCTTCACTAAAATCAAGTAAATTTATCCTTGTCACACAATCAACCGGTCTACTAAGTTTCGTCCAAATCCGTCCACAACTTTTTGAGATATTATGTTTTGTATCCCACTGATAGGCTGCATCTGAACCCGGACCTGAAGCAAAATCGAATCTGTTTGGTCTTGGCATTTACCCAACTCAACCACCTGGTTTTGTCATAACTCGTCCATAACATTTTGATATATCGTGCTATATATCGTTGTTATCCCCATCTCTCAATAGTGAAGAATCACTTAAAAAATAAAAACATTCTCGTACCGGATCCGGATTTGGATCTTCATCAAAATTGAATCAATCGATGAAATTAATATTTTGTTTTGAATGTCACATGCACATGGTAAGCCAAATGGTCTTTCCTTATGTTTTTCATTGTCTTTCCATCAAATTCAAGATTTCTGATTGACATACTTCGAATATTAACTCGTATGTACTGTATGGTATTCATGAAAATAGCAATGCTGATGATAGTGTCAACAACAATATGGAGCTTGTCCCCTTCACACAAAACCACATTGTTGGTTTCAGTTCAACACAATAAAACACAGCCAAAGCACAAACTCTGATAATATAATGGTAAACCATACATACCCCCTCAATCCGACCGTAATGGTCACTCTCCTCCTCAAGGTCAATGGGCCGCCCGTGGAAAAGCCAAAGGAAGCCAAGGTCAAGAGAGGGGTCACGAGATGCATGGCATCGCAAGATGGTTGTCTTTCCCACGATGACATTAGAATTGCTCGGTTGCAGTGTAATCTTTGTGGGTTCTGGTAGGGCCATGAATATGGTGGTGAGTCAAATGGTGCAACACATATGATATATTTATACATTTAGGGACTCATTAGTGGTCCAATTAGCAGCAAATGTTACACGTAAGTGATCAACATAAGACAAAATGGTGAAAACTGTTTTGTAACTACGAAGTATATTAAGATACATCTTGTCATACATTATTATTACTACATACAGGTAAATCACAAAATCATACTAAAATACGCAATATGGTGTCTGTCTGTTATTTTGACCACGATACATTCAGTCGTCATTGTTCAGTCGATAATAGCATAATATCAATGTTATTACAAAGCATTATTAATATTAATAATATCCACCCAACCAAAGGGTTTTTCCTCCTTGGACAAATACCGTGCTAATATGTATAAATAGCTTATCATGTCGTGTCGTGGAAAACCATTACCAGAAGCTAAAAATATTATAAACCACAAATACGTATGATTACCTTTTGAAATAGTCACTACTGCTGTTTAACACTTAACTAAAAGGGAGGAAACCCAGGGTGTGTTCAGTTACCAATCAGCTAGCTAGCGCCTGCCAAGCCAGCCGTTCCCTATCAACAGTTTCAAATGGAGTGCTTGCTCTAATGCTTAAACCACCTGGCAAGAACTCTTCAAGAAACTTGGTAACTGAACACACCACTGATGTTCTTGAGACCTGATCCTAGATCTACTGTGATCTATTTATCCGAGAAAGGAATGACCCTTCCTGCCACTCCCGTAAGGAATGGGTATACCAGTGAAACATACGGTACATGTAGTGAGTTAGAATCTACACAAAATAGCAACAATTAATAAATTGATAGATTTTTGGGGAGGATTGGCCTGTTGGCATTCCCATCTGAGCACATAGCTCATGATACTGTCGAAAGCCAGGTTAAAAATCCCATATAAGGTATTGATTTATGCATCGTTTACAAATATCCTTTTAATTCATGAAAAAGTACAATAATGTCTCGTCAGGTCCTTTTCCCTGCATGTGTCATCTGCACGAGCTTATCTATGAGCACCTTTGGTCATTTAAGAAAATTCCTTCAGATAACAGAAGATTAAAGCAAACATGATCTTCAACAAAATCTCAAGGTCTGACGTCTAATTATTTGACAAAATTTAGATGTCTACATTTCTTTCCTTTTTTGATGCTCATCACACAAGATTATTAAAATCTTCGTTGTAGTTTTGACGTATCCTCAGTTGTCCACCAGACTGGTTCATCACACTAGATTATTATCATCAGCTTCCCCTTCGCTCCCACCTTTTGTTCATATGTGTGTTGTACCGTCCACTAAACAGTGATGACTCCATCTACATCTCGCTGTCTGATAATATGGACCAACTTCTATCAACTCATCTCAACTCTCTCTTCCTCATATGTGGTGATTTCAATTTCCACCATGCCAGTTGGCTGGGTGTAGGTACCTCTCTCACCAGCCATGGCTCCTCATCAAAGGGCTTCTGCGACTCATTGGGACTGACACATTCTGTCAATTTCCCGACAAGGATCTCAGGCAACGGAGCATTTTCTCTTCTGGACTTGGTTATGACTAACTTTCCTGAAAATGACTGCTGCTCTTCTTCTGCTCCAATTGGCTCATCTGATCATGTGCTTGTTAAAGTGGACATCTCTCTGACCATTCTCAGAGAGCCTTCTCAGTGCCGACGAGTCTGGCATTTCACTCAGGCTGACTGGCACGGTCTTCAAGCAGCCATCAATCATCTGGACTGGTCTCCCATCTCTACCGCCTCTGACATCAACTCATCCTGGGAATTCTTCCAAAGTAAATTGCTCTCTCTCATGCACAGATTTATCCCATCTTGTCTTCAGTTGGCATACCCTTCCTCCCGTCCATGGTCCATGGAATCTTGTGATGAGGCAGTTGCCCAGAAACAACTTGCCTTCACCTCCTGGAAAGCAAATCCAACGGAAGGAAATCTCATTTCCTTTCACAAAGCCCAAAACAAGTGTGTGTCCACCTTCAGGAGAGCCAGGAAACAATATCTCTCCACTTTCAAGACTGAACTCTCAAACCTGTCTCCCTCTTCCAAATCCTGGTGGTGTCTGGTCAAATATGTTTCTGGGGTTTGTTGCCCCTCCATCCCCTCCCTTACCTCAAATGGCTACACAGCTGACTCCACACGTGAAAAAACTGAATGCCTCAACTCCGTGTTTGCCTCAAAATATTGTGTCCCAAACCCATCCCTCTCTGTACCTACTGTACTCAGTCATACCCAGCTGCTCCTGTACTCTGTGTCCTTCTCTCCTGGCAAGGTGGAGAAGTTTCTGTCAATCCTCGACTCTGATTCTGCAACTGGACCAGACGGCATCAGCCCATGGGTCCTAAAATCCTGCTCTGCCGCACTTTCACTCCCTCTCTCTGTTCTCTTCACCCTCTCTTTTGCTCAAGGTCATCTGCCATCAGCTTGGAAATCAGACAACATCACCGCTTTGCACAAAAAATGTGCAAAAACAGATCCTTGCAACTACAGACCAATCAGCCTTCTCCCAATCATCAGCAAAGTCGTGGAATCCATCATTGCTTCGGATATCAAATCCGTCCTCTTCTCCAATGGCTTGATCTCTGATCATCAATTTGGATTCAGACCAGGTCATTCTACTCTGGACATGTTGCTTCTGCTGTCTCAACAATGGATGGAGGTCCTCAATGCCAAACAGGAAATTAGAGCTGTCTCTCTTGACATATCACGTGCCTTCGATACGGTCTGGCACCCCGCTCTGCTCAACAAACTCTCCTCCTGTGGTATTCATGGCCGTCTCCACGCATGGCTTGAGGGCTTCCTCTCTAGTCATAGTCAATGTGTGGCCTTCAATGGGTTTCTCTCATCTCCCCTCCTGTTCAGGCTGGAGTTCCCCAAGGCAGTGTTCTGGGCCCTGTGCTTTTTCTGGTCTTCATCAATGATCTCCCTGACTCTCTTGAAAATCCTCTCTATCTCTTTACTGATGACTCCACTCTCTGCTGCTCCATTCCTCATCCCTCAGATCGGCAGTCTGCAGCCTCCTCACTCTCTGCAGACCTGGACAAAATCACAGACTGCTCAAACAAGTGTAACATGTTTTTCAATCCTGACAAATCTCACACTCTTACTGTGTCTCTCCGAAAAGACCGACTGGACAACCCTGCCATCTACTTTCTGAACAATCCTCTCCAAGAAGTTCTGTCACTCAAGCTTTTAGGTCTCACTATCTGCCATGATCTTTCCTGGGAAAATCACATTTCCAATCTGGCATCCTCCGTCATGCGAAGTCCTTCCTTGGCACACCTGAGCTCCTCACCACTTACAAGGCTTTCATCCGCAGCTCAATGGAATACTGTTCTCCCCTCTGGGCCTGTGCTCCTGCCTCACATCTAGCTTGGCTTCACGCTGTTGAAACCAAAGCGTTCAGAATCATTGGAATCTCCCGCGATGAAGCTAACTCCGAGGGCCTTTCACTTCCTCACCGCAGGCAGGTTGGTGGTCTTTCTGTCTTGTACCGACTCCTCTCTGGCCTTGCCACCCCCCCCCCCCCCCCAGCTTTCTCTGGGCTCTGTCCCCCAAATATTCCTACAGTTCGCACAAGATCTGCCAGCAACCCTCTTATGGTTAAACTGCCAAAATCAAGACTCTCTGCTCACCTTCACTCCTTCATGCCTCTTTTCTCCCGCCTCTGGAACAAACTTCCTCACTCTCTTCAATCCCACTCCTCCCTCCAGGTCTTTAAAACAGCTGTTTACCACCATCTCTTATCTTCCCCCATCTAAAACCTTGATCTTTTCTACCCCTGCTAATTTTACCCCAGATACACTTTCTAGATATACCAACGTCTTTCCTGGAAGTCCTTACAGTATCCTTGTGTTTTATACTTCTCCCACCCCCCCACCCCTTCCAACGCCGCCTCCCCCCAAGCCCTCCTCCTCCCACAGATATCCCAATGTCCCTGCTCTCAAATGCTGTGTTTATGCTTCTCCTTTTCTCCCCATCTTGTCTGCCGCTCCCCTTATTATATGTTTTATGTGTCTGTTTGAATTTTTTTGTGTGATAGATGTTAGCTCTTTCACGAGCCTCGATCCTGTACACAAGGAAAAAAAAATCAGTTGTCCACCATACTGGCTCATCACACTAGATTATTATCATCAGCTGTCCACCACGCTGGCTCATTACACAAGATTATTATCGTCAGTTGTCCACCAGACTGGCTCATCACAGTTGACTATTATCGTCAGTTGTCCACAAGACTGGCTCATCACACTAGATTATTATCATCAGTTGTCCACAAGACTGGCTCATCACACTAGATTATTATCATCAGTTGTCCACAAGACTGGCTCATCACACTAGATTATTATCATCAGCTGTCCACCGCGCTGGCTCATTACACAAGATTATTTTCGTCAGTTGTCCACCACACTGGCTCATCACACAAGATTATTATCATCAGTTGTCCACAAGACTGGCTCATCACACTAGATTATTATCATCAGTTGTCCACAAGACTGGCTCATCACACTAGATTATTATCATCAGCTGTCCACCGCGCTGGCTCATTACACAAGATTATTATCGTCAGTTGTCCGCCACACTGGCTCATCACACAAGATTATTATCATCAGTTGTCCACAAGACTGGCTCATCACACTAGATTATTATCATCAGTTGTCCACCAGACTGGCTTATCACACTAGATTATTATCATCAGTTGTCCACGAGACTGGCTCATCACACTAGATTATTATCATCAGTTGTCCACGAGACTGGCTTATCATACTAGATTATTATCATCAGTTGTCCACCACGCTGGCTCATCACACTAGATTATTATCATCAGTTGTCCACCACGCTGGCTCATCACACTAGATTATTATAATCAGTTGTCCACCAGACTGGCTTATCACACTAGATTATTATCATCAGTTGTCCTCCGCGCTGGCTCATCACACTAGATTATTATCATCAGTTGTCCACCACGCTGGCTCATCACACTAGATTATTATCATCAGTTGTCCACCACGCTGGCTCATCACACTAGATTATTATCATCAGTTGTCCACCACGCTGGCTCATCACACTAGATTATTATCATCAGTTGTCCGCCACGCTGGCTCATCACACTAGATTATTATAATCAGTTGTCCACCAGACTGGCTTATCACACTAGATTATTATCATCAGTTGTCCTCCGCGCTGGCTCATCACACTAGATTATTATCATCAGTTGTCCACCACGCTGGCTCATCACACTAGATTATTATCATCAGTTGTCCACCACGCTGGCTCATCACACTAGATTATTATCATCAGTTGTCCACCACGCTGGCTCATCACACTAGATTATTATCATCAGTTGTCCACCACGCTGGCTCATCACACTAGATTATTATCATCAGTTGTCCACCACGCTGGCTCATCAAACAAGATTATTAAAGTCTCCGTTGTAGTTTTGACATATTGTCAGTTGTCTACGAGGCTGGTATCATCACACAACTGCAAAACAAAAGCATGGTGGATAAATGTCAACCTGCCTGGTGGAATGGAAAGCACCTGAAATAATGAATTTTCTTTCCAAGAAAGAACGGTCCTTTGTTTCATTGCTGTGTAAACATCAATTACACATTCATCATAGCAAGTACCAATTTGTTGTTTAATGTCTTCTTTTTGACAATTATTCAAAATGTGCACTCGAGTTGTTTTTCCTAATATTCAGGCTGTCCACCCACTGATAAGAAAGACTATATTTGGCATCAAAGCTGCAACTGACATATAAAAGATGAATTTTTTCGCTCAAAAAATTACAATGTTTGAGCTGTCACATTTTAATATCCACTAGCCTGAAGCCATTTGCAACAATGTTTTGTGACTGAAAGAACAAGCTAAGGTTTTGTGGAGCAAATTAGCCATTTCATTAAGCCTGTGTAAGCAAATTGGTCAATTTTGCACCGCACAGCAGCCATTATAAAGCTCAAATCTCCATGGTTGGTTGGAAACTAAAGGAAGAATGTGAGTTAAAGAGTGAAGGAAGAAAATGATTAGAGAGGTGAGGGTTTGGGTGTAGAAGCATGATCGTGAAGAAGGAGCAATTAATTAACGATTATAACACGTGAAGAAGGAAGGGTTAAATCACATCCACGTTTGTAACATATGCTATTATATTGGTAACTAGTCTGCTTTACTTACATGATATTTCTATCTATTTCTCCATCTATCTGCACGAACCTTCAAAACATGTTTGATTTACTGTTGTAAAATTATCTTTCATAATTTTCAAACGAGCTCAAACATTCAGAAGCAATACATGGGGTGAAAAAAATTCATTGCTATAAGCAAAATGGCACCACTGAAGTTGATTGAAGTTGAGGAAACATCATATATATACTTGTCAAGGTATTCCCCTGCTACATGTACACACTTGCCTTATCAACATGGTATGTAAAATGCGCTTTGACGTCTTCATTAGTTGTAAACTTAGTGCCACTCAGATGTTACTTGAGTGCTCCACAAATATGAAAATCACAAGGTGATAAAGTCTGCAACTTGTGGGGGACGACTGAGAACTTCTCAACCCATATTTGATAAAGTTACTACTCGTACCATAGTAGTAGTAGTAGTAGTAGTAGTAGTAGTAGTAGTAGTAGTAGTAGTAGTAGTAGTAGTAGTCGTTGTAGTAGTATGCCACTGAAACATTTCAGGTCTTTGCCTTTCAATTGAAGTTTTTTATGCTGTTATTGTTACTAGAAACACTCATTCCCTATGTAACATTTTTATATAAAATGTAACATGGCCAAGTAGAGCAGTACATGGTGGGGGCGGAGAGAAGGGGCGGAGGTGGGGGACATTATTTTGTGTTGTACAACTTCTGGGAGTTTGATTTTTTTTTAGTGATAAAATGAAGTTTCAAGTTATTCTATTCTGCCGAGAGGTGCAGGAGTGCATTAAAAGTATGATAATTCACCCACTTCTTATAATAATTCCCCACTTTAACATAAAAGTAAAAACATAAGTTGGAGGTCACCATCCCAACTTAGTAGAACATTCACATGCACACCCAGAGTACAACCACCACTTTTTAACTTATTTTGCCCAGCATTGTAGGAGTGCATAAAATATAGAGCACATACAGTGCCTTCAGAAAGTATTCACACCCCTTGAATTTTTTCTCATTTTCTTTGTTACAGCCTGAATTTAAAATGGATTGCATTTAGATTTTTTGTCACTGATCTACATGTTATACGCCATAATGTCAAAGTGGAATGTTTATTTTAGAAATTTTTACAAAATAATTAAAAATGGAAAATGAAATGTCTTGAGTAAATGGGTATTCACGCTTTTGCTATGACACTTCAAATTCAGCTCAAGTGCATCCAATTTCCTTTGATCGTCCTTGAGATGTCTCGACAACGTGAGGGAAGTTGATCTGTGGCCAAATCAATTGATTGGACATGATTTAGAAAGAAACACACCTTTCTATATAAGGTCCCCACAGTTGACAGTGCATGTCAGAACAGAAACTCTATCATGGAGTCCAAGAAACTGTCCATAGAATTGAGAGATAGAATTGTGAGGAGCCACAGCTCTGGGGAAGGGTATAAAACAATACCTAGAGTGATGAAAGTGCCCAAGAGCACAGTGTGCTCCATCATTAGAAAATGGAAAATATATGGAACTACCCAGATTCTTCCTTGAGCTGGCCATCCAACCAAACTGAGCAACCGGGCAAGAAGGACCTTGGTCGGGGAGGTGACCAAGAACCCTACGACCATTCTGACAAAACAACAGTTCCATGGTTGAGATGGTAGAACCTGCCAGAAGGACAACAGTCGAATGCAGCACTTCACAAATATACAGTCACGTGAAAAAGTAAGTACACCCCATGTAAAGTTTTGACTTTTTCAACATATTTCAACATACAGCTATTTGATTTTCATTTCAACAATATTGATAGATAAAGGTGATATAACATAACAAATATCATGAAACATTTACATTTTGTAGTCCATTCTATAATTTACATAAACATAAATGCAAATTTCGCATGTGGAAAAAGTAAGTACACCCCTACATTTATCACTACTTCAAATACCTAAAATTAGAATCAGGTGCATCAGCTCAGGTGCAAATGATTAGAACATCGTTAGAGAGGATCTTGGAGGAACCTGTCTTATTTAAACCTCAGACATTTAGTTTGGTTTGCTCTTTGTTGTTGAAGTGTGCGGCATCACCATGCCTAGATCAAAAGAGCTCTCTGAGGCCTTCAGAAAGAAGGTTATAGATGCCTACGAGTCTGGGAAGGTATTTAAAAAGATCCGCAAACAATTTGAAATCAATCATTCGACTGTCCGGAAGATCATCGACAAGTGGGGAAGATTCCAAACAACTGCCAACTTGTTCAGGCCAGGCCGCCCCAGCAAGTTCAGCCAGAGAGCAGACCGCAAGATGCTGAAAGAAGTCTCGAAGAACCCCAGAATGTCATCACGGGACCCTACAGGTAGATCTTGCCACTGTTGATGTCAAAGTGCACGAGTCTACCATTGGACAGAGGCTGCACAAATTTGATCTAAATGGGAGGTGTGCCAGGGGGAAACCTTTGCTGTCCAGAAAGAACATCAGGGCAAGACTAAAGTTTGCCATTGAACACCTAGGTAAAGACCAGCACTTCTGGAACAATGTGCTCTGGACAGATGAGTCAAAGGTAGAGCTATTTGGCTACAGTACCAGAAGACATGTTTGGCGAAAACCAAAGACAGTATTTGACCACAAGAACCTGATACCAACTGTAAAGCATGGTGGTGGAAATATTAAGGTTTGGGGCAGCTTTGCTGCATCAGGGCCTGGGCAGCTCACCATCATATAATCCACTATGATTTCATCATTGTACCAGAGGGTGCTTGAGGATAATGTGAGGCCATCTGTCAGAAAGTTGAAGCTCAACCGAGGGTGGACCTTGCAACATGACAATGACCCTAAACATACCAGTAAATCCACCAGGAATGGATTAAATGAAAGAAATGGAGGGTTCTGGAATGGCCAAGTCAAAGCCCGGATCTAAATCCCATCGCGATGTTGTGGGCGGATTTGAAACGAGCTGTGCATGCAAGAAACCCCTCAAACATTGCACAGCTGAAAGAATTCTGCATGGAGGAGTGGGCAAAAAATTCTCCCAGTCGATGTCAGAGACTGGTAGACAGTTATAAGAAACGCCTACTTGAGGTTGTTTCTGCCAAAGGGGGCAATACCACCTATTAGAGCCAAGGGTGTACTTACTTTTTCCACATGCAAAATTTGCATTTATGTTTATTTAAATTATACAATGGACTACAAAATGTAAATGTTTCATGATATTTGTTATATTATAGCACCTTTATTTATCAATATTGTTGAAATGAATATCAAATAGCTGTATGTTGAAATATGTTGAAAAAGACAAAACTTTACATGGGGTGGACTTACTTTTTCAGGTGACTGTAGGCTTTTTAGGAGAGTGGCCAAATGGAAATCACTCCTGAGAAAAAGGCATATGACAGCACGCCTGGAGTTTGCAAAAAGGCATGTGAAAGACTCTAAGAGCATGAGGCAAAATATTCTGTGGTCTGATGAGACGAAAAATGATCTCTTTGGCCTGAATGCAAAGCGCTACTTCTGGTGGAAACCAAGCACAGCTCATCACCCATCTAACACCATCCCTGCCGTGAAGCATGTTGGTAGCAGCATCATGCTATGGGGATGCATTTCAGTGGCAGGGACTGAGAGACTTGTAAGTTTAGAGGGAATAATGAATGGAGCCAAATACAGGCGAATCCCTGCAGACAACCTGCTTCAGAGTGCAAAAGACCTTAGACTGCGGCGAAGATTTGCTTTCCAACAGAACAATGACCCCAAACATACAGCCAATGCACCACTGAAATGACTTCAGAACAAGAATGTGAAAGTCCTTGAGTGGCCCAGCCCCAGCCAACACGAATGACATTGAGAATCTATGGAAAGACTTGAAGATTGCTGGTCAACGACGCTCTCCATCCAACTTGACATAACTTGAGCAAATTTGCAAGGAAGAATCGGAGAAACTCCCCAAATCTAGATGTTCAAAGGTGATACAGACATTCCCAAAAAGATGCAAAGCTGTAATCACTGCCAAAGGTGCTTCTACAAAGTATTGACCCAGAGGTTTGAATACTTATGTAAATTAGATATTTCTGTCTGTCATTTTTATCTTTTGTAAACATTTCTAAAAAAAAATCCACTTTGACAATATGGGGTTTTATGTGTAGATCAGTGACAAAAAAATCTCAATTTAATCAATTTTAAATTCAGGCTGTAACACAACAAAATGTGACAAAAGTCAAGGGGTGTGAATACTTTCTGAAGGCACTGTATGTATAAAATGGCCAAGTAGTTGTTGATTACATAAAGTTTTCATGCAGAGATGCGATTATAATAGTTTAAACTGTTGGGACTTGTAATACACTCTTCCAGTAGGAGCGGCACTACACAATTCACATTTACACATAGAATTTGCGTCCCCCCCAAGTGCCCTCCCAAGCCCGTGCGACCATGAATCATTACTTTTTTTGAAGTTTTCATGCCTAAAAGTTTCCCAGGCACTCCCCACGTACAACCACCATTATTATTATTAATAGCCCTGAGTGAATATAAAGCAGTACAACTTACCTCTAATCTGCAGCAAGAATGTCTCATTGGCCTTTCCCAGTACATTCTCAGCAAAGCAAGTGTAGTTTCCTCCATCAGTTCGGGTTAAGTCCCGGATGATTAATATACCATCTTCCAGCACAGTCATTCTGTTGGTTTCAGGAGTGGGAAAAGACTTACGTGGTAGTTTGTAGGAATTGTCAATTTAAATCATTATTAGGCTGAATCAAAGAGCCTAAATCTTCTATAAAAAGTTATGCTGTTACATCCAAACAGTTGTCACCCTGATTGATACTTTTTAAGTAAAAGGTGTAAGTGATTGCAATTTACACTACATGTATACTGTATCATTATTTATTTATTTTGTATACAAAGGCAAGACTTGTGGAGGTGCTTGAACATAGAGCGGATCAGGACATAACAGAACAAAAGGAACAGTAGGAAGAGAGAGGGGAAACAGTAACAACAGGATTGAGGAACAAAATAGGAGACTTGGATAAGCAAGGGCTATGGGGAAGAACGAGGCCTAGGGGAGGACACACATGGTGGACAAGGTGGATACAGCCGTACACTCTCAGGAAGGAAAAACTGGAAATTTGGATCGAAGTGGGCTTGGGAAGGGTTAAGAGGGGTAGAAGATATCATTGTTTTGGATATGGGAATATTCGGAAATGGTGGAAAACACCTCTCTTGAAGTCTTGGAGGGAAGCATGAGATTGAAAAGAATGTGGAAGTTTGTTGCACAAGTGGGGAAAAAGAGGAACGAATGAGTCTAGATTTGAAGAGTATTACTAGAAAGGGATTGCTGGCAGACCACATGTTCCCTGTAGAAACATGGGGAGGCATAGCACAGAAAGAACAGATGGTGCAAGACCAGAAAGCAGGCGATCGAAGACAGAGAGACCACCAGCCTGTCTGCGATATGAAAGTGGTAGGTCCATAGACACAGCTCAATCCTGGGAGATTTCAATGATCTTGAAGGCCTTGGTTTCCACGGCATAAAAAGTGTCACCGTGCTTGTCACTTTTTAAGTAAAAGGTGTAGGTGATTGCAACATAAATAAACAAGAAAAAGAGCAATCAGAGATTGCAAACCCTCGCCAGGATGTATTTTCAGTGTTTTCTTAAGGCTTTTGTGTTAAAACAAATATGGCGGCCGAACCACGTGACCGACGACATCATCATTTTTTTTTCTAAACCAATTTAATCCTAGATTATGCTCAAGAAATTTAATCTTGATCGGATGAAGTTTTATACTTGTCGAATTATGACGTCATACTGGAGGCACCTATGACATCATCATTAACATATTTTATTCCCCATGGAGAGTTCTTTACAATGAGACATGTCTCAATTTTTTCTATTCAGCCCTTTCGGAGAGAAAGAGGTGCAACGTTTTTCGATTTTTCCAAGATGGCAACCGGACCACGTGACCGATGACGTCATCATTATTATTTTTTCTCCGCCAGCTTATGCCGACATGGCGCTCAAGAAATTTCATCTTGATTGGATGAAGTTTTGTACTTGACGAATTATGACGTCATAATGGAGGCACCTATGACATCATCATTAACATATTTTATTCCCCATGGAGAGTTATTTACAATGAGCCATGTCTCAATTTTTTTCTATTCAGTGCTTTCTGAGATAAAAGGTGCAAAGTTTTTCGGTTTTTCCAAGATGGCGGCCGAACCACGTGACCGATGACGTCATTTTTTTCTCTCCACCAGTTTATGCCGACATGGCGCTCAAGAAATTGCATTTGATTGGATGAAGTTTTGTACTTGTCGAATGATGACATCACAATGGAGGCACCTATGACATTGTAGCGGCTACCGCTGGGTTTTCACAATCGCCTTGCACCTATCAAGGACGCGGAGCGATCACCATGCCGGGCTCGTCCAGGACGCCCGGGCAGGCCCGTGCTCAACTTGCCAGGCCTCGGTCGGGACGCTGGGCCACGCCCCCTCTCGCCTTTCCTGGGCAAACGCTCCGGGATAATATGTATATATATTGCTGCCCGATAAACGGGCTTTTCAGAGTGCCTGAGTGTTTGGTTTGATTAAAGCAACTCGGATGAATTCCAGCTTTTTGTCACGTCCATTCTTCCGATCGACGTGGGAGCCCCAGCTCCTTCATTGGTGACCTACCGACATGGACACGGCAGTCGCCCTTAAACTGCCTACCTTCTGGGAGGCTCACGCGGCGGTTTGGTTCGCACAGGCGGATTCCCTGTTCGCCCTGCGAGGCATCATGGCCGACGACACCCGCTTCCACCATGTGGTAGCAGCGCTCGGTTCGGCCACCGCGGCCCGCGCCCTGAGCCTCCTCGAGAGCCCGCCAGCTGCTGACAAATACGGCGTGATTAAGAAGCTTCTCCTCGACGCTTTCGTCCTCCCATCGGCGGAACGCGCACGGCGCCTGCTCGACCTGCCCGAGCTCGGCGACATGCACCCTTCCGAGCGAATGGACTACATGCTTTCACTGCTCGGCAAGCACTCTCCGGCATTCCTGTTCCGGGAGCTGTTCCTCCGTCAGCTGCCTAACCCGGTACGCCTCGCCCTGGCAAGCACGACGATCACAGATCCCCGGGCCCTTGCCAGAGAAGCCAACAAGATCTCCGCCGCAGGACAGCGCATCGCAGCGGCGACATGGGACCCACCGCCATCCGACGCAACACCCATGGCGCCCGAGCACCCGGCACAGTCGACGACCGAACTGCCGACGCAATTGGCGGCCGCTACACCGAGCCGACCACCTCCAGCACGACGACCGGGGCCTCCACCTGACCAAGCATGGTGTTACTATCATGCCAGGTTCGGACAGAAGGCCCAGACATGCCGACCCCCGTGCACCTTCGGCAGGCCGGGAAACGGCCGGGCCGGCGTTCATTACCAGCCATGAGCGCCGGCCACACGGGCAACTTACTGTTCATCACGGATAAAGCGTCCGGACGGCGCTTCCTGTGCGACACCGGCGCCCAACTGAGCGTCATACCCGCCTCTGACCAGGACAGGCAATCCGCGGTTTGCGGCCCCTCCTTGGTTGCGGCCAACGGATCGACCATCCGCACCTTCGGCCCGCGCAACGTCACCCTCTGCTTCGGCGGCCAACGCTTTGCTTGGACGTTTGTAACCGCAAACGTGCCCATGGCTCTGCTAGGCGCCGACTTCCTCTGCGCACACGGACTGCTGGTGGACGTCCAACGGCGTCGTTTAATCAACGCCGAAACCTTCAGCTCCCTGGTATGCACATTGAGCAGCTCCGCGCCGACCGAGCTGGCATGCGCCGTCCCGGCGGCGAACGAGTTTGCTCGCCTGCTCACGGAGTTCCCGGCCCTCACGCGCCGACGTTTTCGGCCGTCGCAGTACGGCATGGGATCGAGCACCACATACCAACCACGGGCCCGCCGGTCTACGCCAGGGCCCGCCGCCTCGACCCAGCCAAGCTCGCCGTGGCGAAGGCCGAATTTGACGCGTTGGAGCACCTCGGCATCGTGCGGCGCTCCGATAGCGCGTGGGCCTCGCCACTGCACATCGTGCCAAAGCCGGGGGGTGGATGGCACCCGTGTGGCGACTACCACCGTCTCAATGACGCTACCACCCCCGACAGGTACCCGATCCCACATATCCAAGACTTCTCCGCCCATCTGGCGGGACGGGTCATTTTTTCGAAAATTGATCTCATACGGGGATATCACCAGGTACCTGTCAGGGCGGCCGACGTCCCTAAAACGGCAGTCATCACGCCGTTCGGCTTATTCGAATTCTTGCGGATGCCGTTTGGTCTCAAGAACGCGGCTCAAGCGTTCCAGCGCTTGATGGACGGCGTGCTGCGTGACCTGCCGTTCCTTTTCGTTTACCTGGACGACATCCTCGTCGCCAGCACGTCCCGGGCCGAGCACCTCCTCCACCTCCGAACACTGTTCGGGCGCCTCAGCGAGCACGGCCTCATCGTCAACCCGGCCAAATGCCACTTCGGCATGACGGCCGTTGATTTTTTGGGCCACCACATCACCAAGAACGGGGCCGTGCCGCTGCCAACCAAGGTCGAGGCCATCACCACGTTCCCGCGTCCCCGCACCATAAAGGCCCTGCAGGAATTCCTGGGAATGGTGAATTTTTATCACCGCTTCGTGCCCCGCGCTGCTCAACTCATGCGGCCCCTCTACGAAGCCCTCCGGGGCAAGCCGGCCAAGCACGACATCGCCTGGTCCGCAGCAATGGATGCGGCCTTCCAAAGCTCAAAGCGGGCCCTCGCCAACGCAACACTGCTCGCTCACCCGGTGCTCAACACTCCCATCGCCCTCACCACGGATGCCTCCGACTACGCGGTGGGCGCCGTACATGAGCAATGGGTGAACGGGGTTTGGCAGCCACTCGCTTTTTTCAGCCGGCAGCTCCGGCCGAACGAGCTCAAATACAGCACGTTTGACCGGGAGCTCCTCGGTCTACACCTGGCCGTCCGCCATTTCCGCCACCTCCTGGAGGGCCGACCTTTCACGGCGTTCGTCGACCACAAGCCGTTGGTTTACGCCATGGCCAAGGTCACGGAGCCGTGGTCGGCCCGCCAACAGCGCCACCTCTCCGCCGTGTCGGAGTTTACCACGGACATCCGGCACGTCGCCGGCAAAAACAACGCCGTGGCCGACTGTCTTTCCCGGGCCAGCGCGAACGCGGTCCACCTGGGCGTGGACTTTGCGCTTATGGCGGCGGACCAAACCACCGACACCACGGTGCAAGCCCTCCGGGCGGCGGACATGGGCCTCCGCCTGGCCGACATCCCCTTCACGGACACTGTCCTGCTCTGCGACGTCTCCCAAGGCCAGCCTCGCCCCATCGTGCCCGTCACCTGGCAACGCCGCATCTTCGCCTCCCTCCACGGCCTTTCCCACCCGGGCCGGAAAGCTTCCCAGAAGCTGGTGTCAGCGCGATTCATCTGGCACGGCCTTCGTCGGGACGTCCGCAATTGGACCAGCACCTGCACGGCCTGCCAACGGGCCAAGGTCCACCGACACACCCAGGCCCAGCTGGCACCTTTCACCGTGCCCGAACGTGGTTTCGACCACGTCAACGTGGATCTGGTGGGCCCCCTCCCCCCGTCACGGGGGTTCACACACCTGCTCACCATGGTGGACAGGACTACCAGGTGGCCGGAGGCCGTTCCCCTCGTCTCCACCACCACCGCCGACGTGGCGCAGGCTTTCATCGCCACCTGGGTCGCCCGCTTCGGCGCACCGGCGGACATCTCGTCAGACCGCGGACCACAGTTCACCTCCGAGCTGTGGGGCGCGGTCGCCCGCAACCTGGGGGTCAAGCTCCACCGTACTACGGCCTACCACCCCCAAGCAAACGGGTTGTGCGAGCGATTCCACCGCTCCATGAAGGCCGCGCTCATGGCCGGCCTTCAAGACGGCGGTTGGGCCGACCGGCTGCCGTGGGTCCTTTTGGGCCTCCGCACGGCCCCCAAGGAGGACCTCCAGGCATCCACCGCCGAGCTTGTCTATGGCCAAGCGCTACGCGTCCCGGGCGAATTCGTGCCCGACGCTACCAGTCCCTGGTCCGCAGCTCACCAGCGCTCGGACCTCCAGGAGGCCGCCCGACGGTTTGCCCCCGTGCCAACATCCCACCACGGTGACCCCCAGTCCTACGTCCCCCCAGCACTTCGCACAGCGGAGTATGTTTTTGTGCGTCACGACACACATCGGGGGCCACTCCGGCCGCCGTACGACGGGCCCTTCCGGGTGCTGCGACGGGACGACAAGTCGTTCGTCATCGACATCGGCGGCAGGTCGGACCGGATTGCGGTGGACCGCCTCAAGCCGGCGCACGTGGACGTCGACCACCCACCATGGGCGGCCCTTCCACCGCGGCGAGGCCGCCCCCCGTCCACGGTGCCCCCAACTCGACCGCCCACCACCACACCGGACCCCCTCCCACGACCCGCCAGGGGTCGCTTCGGCCGGGTCATCAGGACCCCCCTCAAATTGACCCTGCCGGTGCAAGTCGATTCTGGGGGGACGTGTGTAGCGGCTACCGCTGGGTTTTCACAATCGCCTTGCACCTATCAAGGACGCGGAGCGATCACCATGCCGGGCTCGTCCAGGACGCCCGGGCAGGCCCGCGCTCAACTTGCCAGGCCTCGGTCGGGACGCCCGGGCATGCCCGGGCATGCCCGGGCAGGCTCGCCCTCAACTTGCCAGGCCGCAGCCAGGACGCTGGGCCACGCCCCCTCTCGCCTTTCCTGGGCAAACGCTCCGGGATAATATGTATATATATTGCTGCCCGATAAACGGGCTTTTCAGAGTGCCTGATTGTTTGGTTTGATTAAAGCAACTCGGATGAATTCCAGCTTTTTGTCGCGTCCATTCTTCCGATCGACGTGGGAGCCCCAGCTCATTGAACATCATCATTAACATATTTTATTCCCTATGAAGAGTTCTTTGCAATGAGCCATGTCTCAATTTTCTATTCAGCGCTTTCTGAAATATCGAGGTGCAAAGTTTTTCAGTTTTTCCAAGATGGCGGCCGAATCACGTGACCTATGACGTCATAATTATCATTAAAAAATTTTGCAGGTGGGGTTGCACCTCTGCTGAAAATTTCCTGTTAATCTGACCAACGGTTGCAGAGAAAATCATATTTATTCTGTGCGGACAAACAGACAGACAGACAAACAAACAGACAAACAAACATACAAACAAACAGACTCAAATGCAATACCCTCTCCTCTGGCGAGGGTAATTATATGCATACTTTTACTGGTATGTGGAGTAAATGTCAAGTTTCTCACACATTTTTTTTGCAATATTTTAATTAGTGTCATCTAGTGCCAAGGATGTGATTGTGGCAGAAGACATGTCAGCTCTTGTTAAATTCATGGTGAGACCGAAGAGAAATGCACATGAAATCCACACATCCATTTTTGCAATTCTTCCTAACACTTGTCTGAATTTGAGAAGTATTCAGCAGTGGTTATCATAATTCTTTGGAGGAAAATACAATGCTTATGACAGACCTCGTTCAGGCAGGTCTTTCACTGTATGAGACGAGCGAGGAAAATGTTGCTGTTTTTAGCTAACTATTGCTTAAGGATTGTCATATGGCAATCGGTCAGTAAAGCCTAACAGCAGTCAGGAATACCAAGGTCAATTGTGCATTGCATCATCAACAATGGATCTGGGGAAAAGAAAGACGATAAGAAAAAGGGTCCAACATGTAGTCAGGAAGGAACAGAAACTGAACTGGTGTTTTCTGTGTCAACAGCATATTTGGCATTTTCATCACAAAAACAATGACTGGAGAAAAACATTGTGCCACAACCATAAGCCAAAACTGAAGTCTGTTCAGCATAATGGAAAGGGCTGACTTTTCCATATCCAAAAAGGCCAAATACTAATCCTGAGAACATCATGGTGCTCCACATTGGTTGTTTGTTTGTACAACCACATTTTAATCTTTCTAAACTGAGATGTTCCACAGGGTGGAACAGCAATGGAGACTGCCACTTTATGGATTTGTGTGATCATCTGAGACGTTCCGTGTACATAGATTACCAAGCTCTTCTGAACGACATCATCCTCCTCCATGACAACGTGGCACTGCATGCAAAGCACAATGTCTGAGATCTATTTAGAATCCTGGGAGTGGAAACCTCTGTCTCACCTACGATATTCATTGGATGGGACTTCAAGTTCGTCTCCAAAATAAAAAAACAGCTTGGGGAGGTTAGTATGCATCCACTGAAGAGGTTAACATAGCCACATTCAGTGTGTTCAGCACGCTGCAGAAGGAAGACTGCTGCTCTGGGATCAAAAGGTTGATTGACTGCTTGACGAAGTGCATTGAAGAGGATGGATGTCAAGTTATGTCAAATAAAGTAGCTTGATTAAAGTTTGTCAATCGTATAATGTCTATTATGTAGGTAGGGAGACAATATTATTTGGGATTACTCTTGTATATGTAAGAGCAATTATAAGAATTGGCCTCATTAATTATTTTAAGTTTAAGTGGTGCTTAAGCTTAAACATACTCGGTGGTGTAATGGTTAGAGCATCCACTCCGAGTCTTGGAGGTCGGGGGTTCAATCCCCGGACATTCAGCATTTAAAAGGTTGAGAGGACCGAAAATCCCAATATGCTGGTATACATGGGTAGGAGGAAAATCCCCTTTAGGAAATGTCCCACTGAGCATGGTAAGAAACGCGGCATCATTGTTGTAACGTCACTGGTACCCAGAGTACCCCGGGAAGTGACGACACTTCCTCCAAAGCTCAGTGGCTGTGTTTGTCTCATTTAATTGTCCTGTGTTGTGTTGTGTTGCGTATGTTCGTCTCTATGTCCACGTGTGTGTGTGTGTGGCAGCTCCAATAAGAGCTTTAGATCATGTATTAAAAAAGTGAGAAGAATCTCATGGGAGAACTAAACTTTGTCGAATAATATTTGGTTACATACTGAAAGTATGAGAAGAGAAAGATAGGACAGCTGCTTTAAGGCTTCTTCTTATCGACTACCTACTATCATAGGTCGTAGATAAGAAGAATGAATGTGGGGAAGCAATCAGGCAGAACGGAATGGTTTGAGTTAGAAAGATGGAGGGCAAAGCCTTAAAGCAGGCCCATTATCCATTCCTGTTATGATAATTCAACATTGGCAGTTCTCTTTAGCTGGCATTAATGGAAAAAGGATCTCATGCACAAGCATAGCACCAACTTGTCATTTCCATGAAGTAGTTCCGTGCCGCGGCTCCAAGAAATGATGGGCCGAGGTGCCGCACGTGGACTGCAAGGCATTTGGGCCACACCACCGCGCACAGCCTGAACTGCTCGACGTGTCAGCTGTACGTTAAACTCTGGGGGGAGGGCTGAGATGCGCAACCACAAATACACATCAGATTTTTCCATGAAACCTACCCCGAACTGTGAGTCTTGCATCTAAAAGCGACAGATCAAATTCCAATCAATCACAAATTCATTTATATGGCAAATTTATGTGACTTTAATTGATAGGTCTTCATACAATTTTGTCTCCTCTGATCAGGTGGTAGAGTTATTGTGAAAAGAATACATTACTGGCTCAAGCTTTGCTGTAAAAAAAAAAAAATTCTTTTTAAAGTTTTTTAAATTTCTATTTATTTATTTATTTTTCTCAAGCAAGTTTCTTTTTCTCAAGCTCTAGCCTTCTCTGGTACAGAGTCGAAGGGAAATGTGAAGATGATGTCATAATACATCTTTAGAATATATTTATGTCATAATACATCTTTAGAATATTGTTACGGACGCGGTTAAGATGTTATTTTTGCCGAGCGGAGGCTCCGCGACCGAACAGTTATTCCCCGTTTCTAAAACCCGATTTGCCCCAAACTTTGGCTGGATCGCGCCACCGCTATTCAATCGGGAAAACTCTAAAGCGACCGAATGCAAAGAGGAAGAAGACGTACAGAAGGGTAACTGGGTTTATTATTTACACACATATAATCAAGAAGAAAGCAGTCACGTTTATTTACAGGGACATGAGACGCAGGTGACACAGTGAAATCTTTAGCTTATACAGACTTAATTACCTACCCAGGAACAAGACAAAAGACAGACTACGAGCACACTTACACGGGGAATGATGATAGGACTGGAGGGAGATGGATGGCTGGCGGGATAGGGAGGTCCAACTAGTCCTGCCCCGATCGACTCGTTGGGCAGCCGCCGCCCCTTCGCGGCCCTGCTCCAAACTGCCGTCCAGGCCTCACGCTGCTGTGGCTGCAGTTGCGGTGGCTCGATTTGCAGCTCAACTCTGGACTTCTCTCGCAGTTTCGGTGGCTCGATCTGCAGCTCAACTCTGGACTTCTCTCGCAGTTTCGGTGGCTCGATCTGCAGCTCAACTCTGGACTTCGCTCGCAGTTTCGGTAAAAGCTCATCATCTCCTCTTGGAAACGCCCTGCCGTGGGTTATATAGGCCCCACCCCTCAATCTTCGCGGACCTCCTCGATCTTTCTTTCCCCACCCTCTCCAAGTCCAACCCCTTGTTTGTGGTTGGTTGAGTGGGGCTGACTCACTCCTCCCCTCTATGACGAGGTGGGGACCCGCCTTTCTTCCCCAACCCTGCCTCGTGGTCAATGGCGGATGAAGAGAAAACCGCCCAAAATGCAGTTGGCAATTGACGAAAAGGGGGAATGGAAGTTTTGGGAGTGGGAATGAAGGGAATCTATCTCTTTCACTGGTGCAATGGAGTATTTCAATTAATGGGAGACACAGCCTTACCCTAAAACACATAATAAGATATAACTGTTGAACAGGGGTATTCTATCATTGGCTGTAGTGTGGGTGCTCTATGGACTAATTATGGGACGCCCTTTGACCTTTACACAGCTCCGGAGGCAGGAGGCGCAGAATAACCAATATTCATAATAAAGCACAATCAAAAAAATACAGTCCTCATATCTGCAACAATATATTTATGTGCAAATGCATCTCAGAATACCAAAAAATGCATTATGAATAAGTACAGCAAGGGAAGTATATTTCATCCTGACAACATGCGTTATTCTCAGAAATGGGATACATTACAAAAAAAAATCCAAACCAATTGCCACAGTTTTAACTTGGTTTTCAATCGTGGCTAAATGTGACATCATTAGAGCTGGCTGTTTGATCGAGTGGTTAAAGACTTAATGTTTCTTTCTCTACTGACTTGTGTCGGTCCGATTCCCACCGCTGCTCACTCTCACCATCCCACACTTGACAGACGTGGCAAGCATTCCAAACACCCCTCAACATACGTCGAGGAAGGTCTTTGTCTTAAAGGAGACTGAATTGACTGGTTTAGGTTGTTTTAAGATTGCAGGTTGTTGTTTTAAGGTTTACAGTGTGGAAAATATTTCAAGAAGAGGCTTGGGGTGGAGGGAAGTTACTGTGTCGGACAAAGGAATAAGGAGGGGAAAAGTGAAATTTCATCGTTTGCATACATGTATTATGTTCACTATATTCCCAAGAGCATTTGAAATATCGCAATAGGGAAATATCTAGGGCAATTAATTCACAACTGGTTTTTTTCAATTTTCGAATAGGGTGTTACTTTCACGAACACGTACCAAATGTTGTTAGATGCAAGGTGTAATATTGCACCATTCTCCTTTCATAGCAAGTACAGGATCAGAGAAGGATTGTACCAATGTACCATGTTCTCTATGGCCCTTGGGTGACATTCCAAAACATCTTAGAGATGTCACCTACATGCGAACACATTAACTATTGCTAAATTAATAAATTAAGATGCATACCTGACTAATCTCTACCTGCTTAATTCTGTAGGGGCTGTGCTGAGCTATTTTTATGCCAAGATTGATCTGGATTGTTTAAAATGGAGGCATTGCAGGTCATAAAACTTTAATTTGCAATCAACTTTGACCTATGACCATTCAAAAACCATTTTAATCTACCATTTTCTACTTATCCCTCCTATCGGGGCTGTTTGAATGCACATTTGCACTAAAAAATTTTTTTTAAATCTCTATCGACTTTAATACAAGGGAATGGAAAGGCAAAATGTGGGTTTCATAGTGTATTATCTTTGAAAATCGAAATGTGCCTTAAAATAGGAACAGATACCTAATCGAGAAATAGGAAAAAGGGGTACGGACATATTGCAAATCCAAATTTGAAAAAGATTGCCTCAAAAATGAAGGAATGGCGTCATTATAATTTGGTGGAAAGTACAAACGAGGAGGTATAAGAGCGAAAGATAAATGAGACAGCAGTAATTATAATGACAAAACTGCTTCGGCATATTAAACATACTAGGGCATTGCCCGTACGTGGGTGCCCGTTCCTTGCTAAAAAAAAAAAAAAACGCTACCCGTACGCGATTATTTTAGTGTTAATGGCCAATTATTCAATTAGCGCCAACGTATTTTGGCTGTTTGCAATTTAATCGCAAGGAAAAGTAGAAAGAGAAGAGGGAAAAAAAGAAAAGCCTTGCCTTGCTGCAAACAGCTGCTGCAAACAACAACAACAGGGAAGGCTTCACTGTCCGGAAGTTGGCATATCGCAGTTACGATTATTTTAGTGTTAATGCCCAATTATTCAATTAGCGCCAACGTATTTTGGCTTTTTGCAATTTAATCGCAAGGCAAAGTAGAAAGAGAAGAGGGAAAAAAAGAAAAGCCTTGCCTTGCTGCAAACAGCTGCTGCAAACAACAACAACAGGGAAGGCTTCACTGTCCGGAAGTTGGCATATCGCAGTTACGATTATTTTAGTGTTAATGGCCAATTATTCAATTAGCGCCAACGTATTTTGGCTGTTTGCAATTTAATCGCAAGGAAAAGTAGAAAGAGAAGAGGGAAAAAAAGAAAAGCCTTGCATTAACGCATTAACGCTTGCATTGCATTAACGGTTCGGCACACGTGATAGCTCGCTGCTCTCTGATTGGTTGAAGCGTTTTTTGGACATAGCTCGGTAAGTACTTGTCCGATTAATTTAAAACCTTGAAAAGGCACATCCTCGGGTCCCCAGCAATATACCTGGCAAGTTTAAAGTATATCGGACCCGTGGTTGTCGAGAAACAGCGGTCACAGACACACAGACACACAGACACACAGACACACAGAGATTGCTGGAATTATAGATAGAAGATAAATAGCATCTCACCACTAAATTGATACATATCACTAATTTAAAATTTGATTGTTGTCATAATATTGTATTTTGTGAGAAAGGTGGTTCGTAATGGTGGAAGAGATGGGTTTTCACCCCTCAGCCCAAATTGGGCTAAGGGGTATTGTCGTAACGGGCGTCGTCCGGGCGGGTGTCTGGGGCGTCCCTCAACTTTTGGTTTCCGTCAATTTCGAGCAGAACGGCTTGTCCGATTAAATCCATTTTTGCAGTGTGTGTTGGGGTTGAGAAGAGGAAGATTCCTTTCGAAAATGGGCGCGCTGCGATTTTCAATATGGCCGCCACGGCAGCCATCTTGACATTGGTTTCCGTCAATTTCGAGCAGAACGGCTTGTCCGATTAAATCCATTTTTGCAGTGTTTGTTGGGGTTGAGTAGAGGAAGGTTCCTTTCGAAAATTGGTGCGCTGCGATTTTCAATATGGCCGCCACGGCAGCCATCTTGAAATTGGTTTCCACCATGCATGGGCTGAGGGGTTACACCCGCTTTGCGGTGTTATTTATTTTTAATTGTTAAGCAAAACACAGAAGCAAACAAAACAAATTCAATAAGTCTCGCCCCACATGCTCATTCTGAACAAAAATATTATGGCCCACTGCTAATATGTATCCATGCGCACCTTGTTATGTCACATACATTACCATTATCCGTAGCTTTATTGATTGATTATTAGGATATTTAACAACCACTTTTGTGCACATTAAGGCTAAATTGAATGAATGAAGGTGAATATGAAAAAAAAAAAAAAAAAACTATATTCCCCATGGCTAGTCGATCATATGTATGGGGTTTCACATTGATCTGTTAAGCAGTTCTGGAAAAGATTTTATACGTTTTTATTTTCAATCGAATATTGGACAAGTTGGAGGCCAAAGCCGAAAGGAATAGGTTCCTTTCCCAAACCCATCTCTTCCACCATTACGAACCACCTTTCCCACAAAATACAATATTATGACAACAATCAAATTTTAAATTAGTGATATGAATCAATTTAGTGGTGAGATGCTATCAGACCACGTGACCAATGACGTCATGAATTAAATTCTTCACTCACATTGGATTGTTGATCAGATATATGAAGTTTCAGATTTTTGGGATAAGGATTTCTATTCAGCCAATTATGGCTGGCATACTACTTCTCCAATGATGTCATCATTATCACCCTATACACCCCATGGAAAGTTTATGACGTCAGGTTTTATTTTTTTTTTTACGCGATTTCAGAGAAGTTGTCCAATTTTTACGGCATAGCCCACAGGGCAAAGCCATCTAGAACAGTGTTTGTCTGTCCGTATGTCCCCTCAAACAAACACCAATCAGAGCTGAGGATCTGGTCACATGACAGGGGTGATGTGATGTCATTACGGCGGAACAGCGGCTGACTCCGCACACTGCCATTTTGATTCCAATTTCGTTCAGGCCGAACATATCGTCGAACCTGTCATATATCACAAACGCCTTGCTCTACTTTACGTTTTTCATTCAGTGTGAAACACAAACAAACTGATTGTTAAAATAGGCCTCAAGCTGACACCGTGTATCGTTCAATCCCATTCCGAGGTCAGAGAGACTAAAAAATAAGCACTGGTAATCTGAGTACATGCCGAGTTGTAGCACATACAAAAGGTTTAACTAACAGATCCTGCCAGTTTGAAAGTTTTCCACACTTTTATGTCGCACTACTTTGTCTTGCATCGAAGGCACTAATTTTGAATCTAGGCCTATCAGAACACTTGCTTGGGTCACATGACATACAAAATGGCGGCGCCCAAGTCACGCTGAATGTTTAGTCATGGCCTCGAGAAAATCGCGTTTAAAGTGCTTCATGCACTTTGAACACGTCATGAATGACATAACTTCGCCATTTACGCCTCTTAGATGGAGTAAATATCGTGAATGCCTGCAGACGTGGCTGCAATTGGACGGTGAGTGTCACAACCTTGCCAACAGACACCAGCATCTGGTCAACGTCGACTTCCCCAACATTCCTGCAGAGGCAGGATTTCACCCTAAATGTTATCAACGCTTCATCAACAAGAGACTGATAGAACTGAGTTCCAAAAAATGTCTGAAGAGGCAGCTGCAGCAAAGTTTGGAGAGTGAGGGATCGCTTCAGTGTTCAGGTTCAGTACACACAGGCCAGCAACATCAGTCTGCTGTACACAGGCCTAGTCCGCAGAAAAAATTGAGGTCACGTTCTGACCTGCATTCACCCAAACATGTCCTACCAGCAGTGTGCATTATTTGTAAGAAGGCAGACCGGTATGTGAGAGTCTCTCATAAAACAACAAAGGATAGCTTGATGCAAGCTGAAACGTTAACAGCAGGTGAGTACATATTCTAAAAGAAATTGATAGAAGCCTGGAATTCCGAAATGAATGATCAGGGAAAATACAAACTGTGATATTCATTTGATCTATGTTTTCAGGGAAATTGCTGGAAGCCACTACTCTCAAAAATGACGAAGGCATCCTATTGCACATCAGAGGGAAAGACTGCGTTGCCTTGGAAGTGAGATACCACAAAGTATGTTACAAAGATTACTGTAAAATTTTGTGGAAAACCCCGATGAAAGTGCAAAGCAGTACAGCTGAGAGGTAAGTTTCGAAACCACTGTTAAAGTGAGAAATAATTTTTTTGTACCAGAACATGAATTGAAATTTATGCAGCGATGTGTTTTTCTGGCTAATGTCCTGCTGGAAGAAATGTGTGCAACACTCCAGCACATGTGCCAGCCAAGTAATGATACCAGCATCATCTGCCAGATGGCTGAGCCAGCCATGTTCGCTGTCCCTCTTCAGTGACTAACATTTTCCTGTTTTGTGAAGTTGACTCCACAGGGCCTAAGGCACAAGGTGATCTCTCCACATGGCCGGTTACTCCACATGAAGACATATGTCTGCATTTTACGTTTGCTTTCAAATTTCAGTGGTCTGCATGCAAAAGCCTATGCAGCATTTTGCAGTTCGGTCGTAGAAGAACAAGTGATCAAGAATCATGAAGTGTTCCGGATGACGAAACTTGTCACCTTATTCATAAAATGCGTTGAAGCAGAGGGAGTTGGTATCACAGACTTCAGGTAGATGGAGCATGATTTGATTTGCCTTCCTGTGTATTTTGTTTGTTGGATCAACAGGTGGTGTCCTTTGGCGGCCCCGTTGAAAAAATAATGTCCTGATCCTTGGTTAGAAGTAGGTCTAATTGATGTCCCTTTCATGTCAGTGTATTCGGTGTTTTCTACAGGTCGGACAAGCTCAAGCGAAAGCTACAGCAAGACTACCCACAGCTTGTATTCCACCAGCCAAATAAGCGGAACAAAAGTCAGCTGGTATTTGTGGACGTCCTCTCGACCGGTACGGTTTTGGATCGCCTCGTGGACATATCCTCAGGGCAGTCAGACGGTTCATCCTCCGAAGCAGACTCCACGTTGATAGATGAAACCCTCGAGAAACCGTCAAGTCATTTACCCGAAGTAGACGAACTGAGGACTGTATATCAAGCGGCGCTCATCATCAAGAATGCGATTCAACAACCAACAACTGCGATGGACTGTCCATGGCCTCCTACTGCCGACGATCTGATGCTGTCCTCTGCGAAAGGTATTATTCCAATCGAATTGTATAACCTTCTTGCATGGATTGTTGGTGTGTCCGATGATCCCATAGCCACGAATTATGTTAAGGTAGACAATACTGCTGAGGTCAAATTGACATCAATCTGCCAGGATATCATTTACCTGGCTTCTAAGGGCCAGACACAGACACCCAAATCCCTCGCACTAGGCATGACCATTCGTCATTTGACTGGTTAGTCTCGATTACTGTCTATCATCAATAAGCTCGGGCATTGTGCTTCAGTTGATACAATCATTGGGTGAGAAACTAGTCTGGCCAAACTTCGACTGGTGAATGAACATGACTCTGTTCCTCATGGCTTTGCAAAGAACGTGCCCACTATTCTTGTATGGGACAACATTGATTTCTGGGAAGAGACACTTTCTGGGCGAGGTACTACCCATCATACCAACGGTATAATGGTACAAGCGCGCGTTAGTGAGGCCACCAGTCATTCTAGAAGGAAATCGTTGAAGAAAGGCTTACGGTCACTGAAGCCTTCCATCGGTCAAATTGACGATTATCATCTTCAGGAATAACAGGGGCCCCTCCATATTCCTCAGGAAGCGGGCGCACTAATTTGTGACGACTGCTACAAAAGAACTCTGAAGGCAGCCGCTGTCATCGAAGCAGCATACGGTATGACCAAGGTAGTAGCTGACACGCATTCTACAATTCCTGGATGGACGGCCTTCCATCTTGAGCTTCATCAGAACGAAACGTTGGAAAAGTCAGCCATCATTTATGGCATTTTATTTTTATTTATGGCAGGTTTATGGCATTTTCCATTCACTTTGTAATGTTTTGACGTAAAGCATGCTACTTGAGCCCGTGGACATTCAGAATTTTCGCATACATCGAAGCCTGTATCTTTGCGTATTGACACGACGGTGAATAAACTATCATGCGATTTACTTCAGGTGTGTGCCTTCTTATTATCTATGGATTGATACTCATTGTATCAATGGATTATCATGTATTCATCGGATTCATGCCGCCGACCATAATACCAAGCTTCCCTACTCTACATTCACTATGCTATCCCTGGTCATCATGCGGTCCCCATATGCATCTGGAGGCATTTTTAGTGTCGCCCCCTTCATCCGTTGTTTTCCAGACAACCACGAAACGTCGTCAATAAGCAGTATCCCTTCCATATGCCAAGCTTACCCATTTTCGAGAGGATATCTCTGATGGTTTCAAATTTCTGGATTAAAAGTTTCTGGATTGAAGCGGTGTATGGTGGGTTCAGTGTTGACTCGAAACATAGAATAAACTAGTGTCTCAATGCAAAAAAAAATTAATACTTACATTATTTGCTAACTGGTATCTCCACCCAGGTCATACTATCCTCTTCAACTAAAGTATCGAACAACCCCGGCTACGCCATGTTAGACTTTCGGTTTTGTTTTTCCATTAATTTTCAATTTTCTATATGGCTGCCATACCATGTCACCCATGATGTTGAAATTTTCAAACTATATTCCCCATGGCTAGTCAATCATACGTAAGAAATTTCACATCAATAAATTAAGCGGTTCAAAAGAAGGAATTTGTTTTAGGTTCTCGTTAAATCAAATATGCCTGCCAAACCACTTAGCCGACAATATTTTAGTTATCAACCTTGTATCCCCATGGCTTGCCAATGATATACCGGTACTTAATGTTTTGGATCTATTGGTTCAGTGGTTTAAGAGAAGACTTTTTATTTAAACGTTTTAGCTTAAATCCAACACGGCTGCGAGACTATGTGTCCTATGACGTTGAAATCTTCAAACTATATTCCCCATGGCTAGTCGTTCATATGTATGAAACATTGTTTGCATTAAACTGTTAAGCGGTTCTGGAGAATATTTTTTAACATTTTAAAATTTTCTATCCAATATGGCCACCAAACAACGTGACTGATGTCATAGATTTAATTCTTCACTCACATCGGGTCGTATATTAGATATATGAAGTTTCAGATTTTTCAGATAAGGACTTTGATTCAACCAATTATAGCTGGGATATCACTTCACTAATGACATCATTGTTGTCATCCTACATACCCCATGGGTAGCTGATGACATATGCCAAGTTTCAATTTTTTTGTTGAGCGGTTTTGGAACTGTCCATTTTTTCCCCCTTTTATCAAATATGGCTGCCATACCATGTGACCTATGTCAGAGTTATCAGTAAAATATTCTCTTTTGGAGTCCCCCTCACCCCCTGTGTTTAAAGTTTCGCATTGATCAGACAAGCGGTTACAGAGAAAAAAATGAAAGCAAAAATAATAAATACAGACATTGACACACAGACAGGCAGACAGACGGACAGGGGCATTACAATAGTACCAAACCCTTTAAGCCCCTTGTGAAATAAAAGGAAATGCACTTGAGATAATTACTCTGCCACCCTCAGTAAACACCAGGGCAGGATGTCCAAAGAGTAGACAAGACAAATATATGATGAAGAATTGCTGCATGTGAGCATCCTCTTAAAATATAAAGCTAAACAAAGCATATAGGATTGGGGCAATACCTCCCTCCTAATTATACACCGGTAAACAGCAAGTCAAACCATCTGTGATATGTGGCTATAAGATCAATACAAAGGTGCTGATCTTTTGCTACAAAGAAATGCTGTTTAATTAATTGTAATACCGTAGTGACACCTTGAAATTAGGTACACCTCACTGCGATGAAACCATTTTCACTTCCACTTGAATTTGTGAAATGCTGGTGAAGGAGAGGACAGGATGAAGGGGCTGGCAGGATGGCCTAGAGGTACGCACACTTGCCTCTAAAATGTCTGGCCTGGGTTTGAATGCCAGTCCAGCTATAATCTGTCATGCTGGTGTTTCACAGGCAGCGTGATTCGTCAATGTGTGTGCCATCCCTCGGATGGACTTAAACGGGCATCCCATCTGCTGGCATTAGTTGGTGACAATAAAGACCCCACAGTGTCCTTTGTGAAGAGTAGGTGAGCTATTGCCGGCACCATGAACAAATTCCAAATATCTGTCCTAACTACTGCTGGAAATGCAATGTCAAATCACACAGCAGAATCTTTGCGCAGGAAGCTGCTTTCGGCGGCACCGACACTCCGTGAAAAGTATTGCACATCAGAGAGGGTGAGAAAGGTAGAGAGAGGGGGTGGGGGAAGAGCGTAAAAGTGAAGACAAGGTTAAGTAGCAGTATCCTGCATCGGAGTGGCTACCCATTCTGGGTTGGTTCCAGCCAGAAATATTAATATGGGCTTAGAAATATTAAAATGGGCTTATAAATATTAAAATGGGCTTAAAAATATTAAAATGGGCTTAGAAATATTAATATGGGCTTAGAAATATTAATATTGGCTTAGAAATATTAAAATGGGCTTATAAATATTAAAATGGGCTTAAAAATATTAAAATGGGCTTAGAAATATTAATATGGGCTTAGAAATATTAATATTGGCTTATAAATATTAATATGGGCTTAGAAATATTAATATTGGCTTATAAATATTAAAATGGGCTTAGAAATATTAATGTGGGCTTAGAAATATTAATATGGGCTTAGAAATATTAATATTGCCTTATAAATATTAATATTGGCTTAGAAATATTAAAATGGGCTTATAAATATTAAAATGGGCTTTAAAATATTAAAATGGGCTTTAAAATATTAATATGGGCTTAGAAATATTAATATTGCCTTATAAATATTAATATTGCCTTATAAATATTAATATTGGCTTAGAAATATTAAAATGGGCTTATAAATATTAATATGGGCTTAGAAATATTAAAATGGGCTTATAAATATAAAAATGGGCTTTAAAATATTAAAATGGGCTTAGAAATATTAATATGGGCTTAGAAATATTAATATTGGCTTATAAATATTAATATGGGCTAAGAAATATTAATATTGGCTTATATATATTAAAATGGGCTTAGAAATATTAATATGGGCTGAGAAATATTAATATGGGCTTAGAAATATTAATATTGGCTTATAAATATTAATATGGGCTTAGAAATATAAATATTGGCTTATAAATATTAAAATGGGCTTAGAAATATTAATATGGGCTTAGAAATATTAATATAGGCCTAGAAATATTAATATTGGCTTATAAATATTAAAATGGGCTTAGAAATATTAATATGGGCACATGGCTGGCGGACGTCCTCTCTAGTCGTAGTCAACGTGTGGCCCTGAATGGGTTTCTCTCATCTCCTCTTCCTGTTCAGGCTGGAGTTCCCCAAGGCAGTGTTCTGGGCCCTGTGCTTTTTCTGGTCTTCATCAATGATCTCTCTGACTCTCTTGAAAATCCTCTCTATCTCTTTGCTGACGACTCTACTCTCTGTCGCTCCATTCCTCATCCCTCAGATCGGCAGTCTGCAGCCTCCTCACTCTCTGCAGACCTAGACAAAATCACAGACTGGGCAAACAAGTGGAACATGTCTTTCAATCCTGACAAATCTCACACTCTTACTATGTCTCTCCGAAAAGACCGACTGGACAACCCTCCCATCCACTTTCTGAATAATCCTCTCCAAGAAGTTCTGTCACTCAAGCTTTTGGGTCTCACTATCTGCCATGATCTTTCCTGGGAAAACCACATTTCAAATCTGGCCTCCAAAGCCAGTCGCCGACTGGGCATCCTCCGTCGTGCGAAGTCCTTCCTTGGTACACCTGAGCTCCTCACCACTTACAAGGCTTTCATCCGCAGCTCTATGGATTACTGCTCTCCCCTCTGGTCTTGTGCTCCTGCCTCACACCGAGCTCGTCTTCACGCTGTTGAAACCAAAGCGTTCAGAATCATTGAAATCTCCCGCGATGAAGCTAACTCCAAGGGCCTTTCACTCACTCACCGCAGGCAGGTTGGTGGTCTTTCCGTCTTCTACCGACTCCTCTTTGGCCTTGCCCCCCCCAGCTCTCTCTGGGCTCTGTCCCCCAAATATTCCTACAGGTCGCACAAGATCTGCCTGCAACCCTCTTATGGTTAAACTGCCAAAATCAAGACTTTCTGCTCACCTTCACTCCTTCATTCCTCTTTTCTCCCGCCTCTGGAACAAACTCCCTCACTCTCTTCAATCCCACTCCACCCTCCAGGTCTTTAAAACAGCTGTTCACCACCATCTCTTATCCTCCCCCATCCAAAACCTTGATCTTTTCTACCCTGCTAATTTCACCCAAAATCCAACACTTTTTTTTTTTTTTTGGAAATACCAACTTCTGTCCTGGAAGTCCTTGGTCCCCTTGTGTTTTATACCTCCCCCCCCCCTTCCCACGCCTCCTCCCCCCAAGCCCTCTCCCTGCTCTCAAATGTTGTGTTTGTGTGCTTCCCCTTCTCTCCCCATCTTGTCTTCCGCTACCTCTTTTTATATATTTTGTTTGTCTGGTTGATTTGTTTGTGAAATAAATGTTAGCTCTTTCACGAGCCTCGATTCAGTATACAAAAAAAAAAAAAAAAAAAAAGGGCTTAGAGATATTACAATGGGCTTATATATATTAAAATGGGCTGAGAAATATTAATATGGGCTTAAAAATATTAAAATGGGCTTAGAAATATTAATATGGGCTTAGAGATATTAAAATGGGCTTATAAATATTAAAATGGGCTTAGAAATATTAATATGGGCTTAAAAATATTAATATGGGGCGTAGAAATATTAATATTGGCTTATAAATATTAAAATGGGCTTAGAAATATTAATATGGGCTGAGCGATATTAAAATGGGCTTATAAATATTAAAATGGGCTGAGAAATATTAATATGGTGGAACATGTCTTTCAATCCCCATGTGGAACCCCATGTCTGGGCAAACAAGTGGAACATGTCTTTCAATCCTGACAAATCTCACACTCTTACGATGTCTCTCCGAAAAGACCGACTGGACAACCCTCCCATCCACTTTCTGAATAATCCTCTCCAAGAAGTTCTGTCACACAAGCTTTTGGGTCTCACTATCTGCCATGATCTTTCCTGGGAAAACCACATTTCAAATCTGGCCTCCAAAGCTAGTCGCCGACTGGGCATCCTCCGTCGTGCGAAGTCCTTCCTTGGCACACCTGAGCTCCTCACCACATACTAGGCTTGCATCCGCAGCTCAATGGAATACTGCTCTCCCCTCTGGGCTGGTGCTCCTGCCTCACACCTAGCTCGTCTTCACGCTGTTGAAACCAAAGCATTCAGAATCATTGGAATCTCCCGCGATGAAGCTAACTCCAAGGGCCTCTCACTCACACACCGCAGGCAGGTTGGTGGTCTTTCCGTCTTCTACCGACTCCTCTCTGGCCTTGCCCCCCAGCTCTCTATGGGCTCTGTCCCGCAAATATTCCTACAGGTCGCACAAGATCTGCCTGCAACCCTCTTATGGTCAAACTGCCAAAATTAAGACTCTCTGCTCACCTTCACTCCTTCATTCCTCTTTTCTCCCGCCTTTGGAACAAAGTCCCTCACTCTCTTCAATCCGACTCCACCCTCCAGGTCTTTAAAACAGCTGTTCACCACCATCTCTTATCTTCCCCCATCCAAAACCTTGATCTTTTCTACCCCCGCTAATTTCACCCCAATTCCACTTTTTTGAAATACCAACTTCTGTCCTGGAAGTCCTTGGTGTCCTTGTGTTTTATACTTCTCCATCCCCCCCCCCCCTTCCCATGCCTCCGCCCCCCAAGCCCTCTCCCTTCCACACATCTCCCTGCTCTCAAATGTTGTGTTTGTGTGCTTCCCCTTCTCTCCCCATCTTGTTTTTCCGCTCCCTCTTTTTATATATTTTGTTTGTCTGGTTGATTTGATTGTGAAGTAAATGTTAGCTCTTTCACGAGCCTCGATTCAGTACACCAAAAAAATAAAATAATATGGGCTTAAAAATATTAAAATGGGCTTAGAAATATTAATATGGGCTTAGAAATATTAATATTGGCTTATAAATGTTAAAATGGGCTTATAAATATTAAAATGGGCTGAGAATTATTAATATGGGCTTAGAAATATTAAAATGGGCTTAGAAATATTAATATGGCCTTAGAAATATTAATATGGGCTTAGAAATATTAATATGGGCTTAGAAATATTAATATGGGCTTATAAATATTAATATTGGCTTATAAATATTAAAATCGGCTTAGAAATATTAATATGGGCTTAGAGATATTAAAATGGGCTTATAAATATTAAAATGGCCCGAGAAATATTAATATGGGCTTAGAAATATTAAAATGGGCTTAGAAATATTAATATGGGCTTAGAAATATTAATATGGGCTTAGAAATATTAATATGGGCTTGGGAATATTAATATGGGCTTATAAATATTAATATGGGCTTAGAAATATTAATATTGGCTTATAAATATGAAAATGGGCTTAGAAATATTAATATGGGCTTAGAGATATTAAAATGGGCGAAGAAATATTAAAATGGGCTTAGAAATATTAAAATGGGCTTAGAAATATTAATATGGGCTTATAAATATTAATATGGGCTTAGAAATATTAAAATGGGCTTGGGAATATTAATATGGGCTATAAAATATTAATATGGGCTTAGAAATATTAACATGGGCTTAGAAATATTAATATGGGCTTAGAAATATTAATATGGGCTTGGGAATATTAAAATGGGCTTAGGAATATTAATATGGGCTTAGAAATATTAATATTGGCTTATAAATGTTAAAATGGGCTTGTAAATATTAAAATGGGCTGAGAAATATTAATATGGGTTTAGAAATATTAAAATGGGCTTAGAAATATTAATATGGGCTTAGAAATATTAATATGGGCTTAGAAATATTAATATGGGCTTAGACATATTAATATGGGTGAAGAAATATTAAAATGGGCTTAGAAATATTAATATTGGCTTATAAATATTAAAATGGGCTTAGAAATATTAATATGGGCTTAGAAATATTAATATAGGCTTAGACATATTAATATGGGTGAAGAAATATTAAAATGGGCTTAGAAATATTAAAATGGGCTTATAAATATTAATATGGGCTTATAAATATTAATATGGGCTTAGAAATATTAAAATGGGCTTGGGAATATTAATATGGGCTAAGAAATACTAATATGGGCTAAGAAATATTAACATGGGCTTAGAAATGTTAATATGGGCTTATAAATATTAATATGGGGTTGGGAATATTAATATGGGCTTAGAAATATTAAAATGGGCTTAGAAATATTCAAATGGGCTTAGAAATATTAATATGGGCTTCGAAATATTAAAATTGACTTCGAAATATTAATAAATTAGCATGCCTCCTCCCCCCAAGCACTCTCCCTCCCACAGATCTCCCGATGTCCCTGCTCTCAAATGTTGTACTTGTGTGCTGCTCTCTCTGTCCCCATCTTATCTCCCGCTCCCTTCTTCATATGTTTTATGTGTCAGTTTGTCTTTTTGTGATGAATGTTAGCTCTTACACGAGCCTCGATCTTGTATACAAAAACTAAATAAAAAAAGCCTGGAAACGTTTCTCGATTAGCCCTGATACACCCGCAGCAATGTAAAACATATGGGCCTCCAATTGATGAATAAATATCAGGCACTGGACTATCATAAAAAGTCATACTTCTGACTCCCATTTGTAGTTTTCTCTTACTTCAAATGTAATTACGGGTCTCAGGGTGCATTCATGAGCACAGCAACGAAGAGAGTCATATATATGGATGAGTGAAACATGGGCTGATGAGTGATAAACAAATAACAATCCCACAGCTGAGTTATCAAACATAGTCTCAGTTCCCTATTGCTAAGTCGAAGGACAAGGCCGGAATTTGCTTTTGAGAATTAGCAACAGGAAAGATTTACCTGCACAAGCTTTAACTGAAAATTTATTTTGTTAATCATTCCAAAGTTACTCTGGCAAAAATAGAGTGGTTCCTGTTAGTACTTTAGACTACATTTTAAATATCCTCTTGCCCAAAAATAACCTGTGCAGGCAATAAATCATATATGAGGTGAATAAGCCCATGTATTTCCCCGCTATTTTGCAAAGGGAGCACATATTCTGCAATAGGTGCTTCAAATTGAAGTGTACTCGAGTGCCTTTAGCTGGTATCTGGAAAATTAATGGAAAATACCAAACCCAGTATTATAAACTGAACTATGATAAATGAACAAGAATGACCGCATTGTAGTCACAACCTGCGACAAAATATAGTAATGGGCTGATTGGGAAACGCACATTAAAAACATTCTTAAAAGATGAACAGCGCGAATTGGGAAACACATTTAATGTGCGTTAAAAAAATTAACTCAACACCTCTCATCCATGACAGCCTCCCCACGGTTATATGAGAATGAGCTGATTTGTCACATGGTCACAGATTGCTTAACCACAACATTACATTATGCTATACCGTTCAAAAATTACGTTATGCTATATTTATGCCTTCGTTGACGAAGTCACCGGACGCATTATGTTTTCAGGTTGTCCGTCCGGCTGTCTGTCTGTCTGTCCATCCGTCCGTGATAGGTTTTCGTTCCCACGATAACTTGAGAACGGCTGAAGGGATCTTAGTAAAACTTGGTGCAGGTAGGTATAATGAGGTAAACATGAACTGATTAAATTTTGGAGTCAAGAGGTCAAAGGTCAGAGGTCATGCCAGGTAAAAATGTGATCACTTGAGAACAGCTGAATAGATTTAAATCAAACTTGGTACAAGTATTATAATGTTGTAATAATGTGGGCGGAGGCATATCCGTCGACGTCGTGACGTCAAATAGTGTCGTTCTAGTTTTTAGCTCACCTGGAACGAAGTTCAGGGGACCTTATGTGATGGTGCGTCGTCCGTCGTCAGTCCGTCTGTCTGTCTGTCCGTCCGTCTGTCCGTCCGTCCGTCTATCCGTAAAGCCGTCTGTCTGTCTGTTAACACTTGAAACTTCTTCTCCGAAACCGCTGAAGGGATTGTGACAAAACTTGGCACAAATAATATTTGTTGTGTTGTGACTAAAGTTTTTTTAATGGCATTAAAAAAAAAATCTGGGTTTACCGGGCTCAAAGTGGATCCAGGTTTGACACCCCAAAATAGGAATTTGCTTTTTCCCTCTGAAACTACACACACTATTTCGATGAAACTTGACCACAACCTTCACCACCCATGCAGTACCAAAGTTTGTTCACAGCGTTATGACATTTAAAAAAAACCTGCCCCTTTAGGAGTCTATGCTGGGGCTGCCACCCAAATTAGGTATTTGCTTTCTTCTCAGAAACGACACACACGGTTTTGATGAAACTTTAGCACAACCTTCCTCACCTGTGATGTACCAATGTTTGTTCAAGGCATTAGAAAAATTGGGGTCTGAGGAGGTATACGGCGTTGGAGGAGGGGGGGGGGGGGGGGTGTGGGTTGCCCAAAAAATAAGTATTGTACAACGCACCTTTCCTATGCCATCTCCAGGCGCTGCATAACGTCATTGCCGGGCACCGAAGGGGGCTTGGCAGTGACGCACGCTGAAAGGGAGTACTCAGTTTTCACTCTGGTTATTGTACACCGCACCTTTCCTATGCCATCTCCAGGCATTGCAAATCGTCATTACTGGGCACCGAAGGGAGCTCGGCAGTGACGCATGCTGAAAGAGAGTACTCAGTTTTCACTCTGGTTGTTTTCTTGTTGTACACCGCTCCTTTCCTATGCCATCTCCAGGCATTGCAAATCGTCATTGCCGGGCACCAAAGGGGGCTTGGCAGTGACGCACGCTGAAAGAGAGTACTCAGTTTTCACTCTGGTTGTTTGTTTGTTGTACACCGCTCCTTTCCTTTGCCATCTCCAGGCATTGCAAATCGTCATTGCTGGGCACCGAAGGGGGCTCGGCAGTGACGCACGCTGAAAGAGAGTACTCAGTTTTCACTCTGGTTGTTTGTTTTCTTGGTTGTTTGTCCGGGCAATATCTCAGCCATCCTTTGAGCTAGGAAGCTGAAATTTCGGCACAAGAGTGAGCAAGTCCTTTGTCAAAAACTGTATTTTTTTTTTGATTAATCAATAAATTGAGGAGTTATTTAATTATTAGCGATTAATTAAGTACTTATTTAATTAATCAAATTTCCTTTCTCTTCTGACCATTAACTCAGGCACCTTTTGAGTTAGGAAGCTGATATTTGGACATGCCAATGACCAGGTGATTTGGCTGCAAAGGATATTTTTGATTTATTAATTAATCAATTAATCGATTAATTATTTAATTATTCGATTAATGACAAAACTTTTTTTTTTTTTTAAGTTACAGATTCTGATGAAATAGTGGTAGTTTATGTGTTCTCTGACCAAATTGATTAATAATTTAATTTTTTTATTATTATTATTTATTTATTTTCATTATTAATCATTTATTTATTTTCTTTCTCATTTGGCCAATATCTCAGGCACCTTTTGAGCTGGGAAGCTAATATTTGGACATGAGTGACCAAGTGATGTGGCTATCAAGGATATTTTTGATTTATTGATTAATCATTTCATCTATTAATTATTTATTGATTAATCGATTAATTATTTATTGAGTAATCAATTAATTATTTAATTTTTTATAAATGACTTATCTATCTATAATTCCACTAATCTCTGTGTGTGTGTGTGTGTGTGTATGTCTGTGTGTGTGTTTGTTTGTCTGTGACCGCTGTTTCTCGACAACCACGGGTCCGATATACTTGCAACTTGCCAGGTATATTGCTGGGGACCCGAGGATGTGCCTTTTCAAGGTTTGAAATTAATCGGACAAGTAGTTACCGAGCTATGTCCAAAAAACGATTCAACCAATCAGAGAGCAGCGAGCTATCACGTGTGCCGAACGTGGCGAACAGACTCTGCCTCGGACGGCACATTTGAGAGCGTATTCATTTATTTCACGTTGGCAAACTATGTTGGCGTTAAACTATGTTTTAAAACTAATTAAAACTAATTTGCGATTCATCGTAACTGCGATTTGCGACCTTCCGGACAGTGAAGACTTCACTTCCGGCAGCCAATCACAGAACGCGTTGTTGCGAGCCGAGCCGAGCGCGTGCGCCATTACGGTTCGTAATTCGATTTCTTCCGGAGAAAATAATAATTTCTCGATTTCTTATGCGCATTATTTCTCCCAGAGCGAAGGGCGGAAGCGAAGAGCGTTGTTTTTTTGTTTACGGGCGTACGGGCGTACGGGCGGGGTAGAGCGTACGGGTAGCGTTTTTTTTTTTTTTTGGCAAGGAACGGGCACCCACGTACGGGCATGCCCTAGTCTATCTATAATTCCAGTAATCTCTGTGTGTGTGTGTGTATGCGACCGCTGTTTCTCGACAACTACCGGTCCGATATACTTGAAACTTGCCAGGTATATTGCTGGGGACCCGAGGATGTGCCTTTTCAAGGTTTCATATTAATCGGACAAGTAGTTACCGAGCTATGTCCAAAAAACGATTCAACCAATCAGAGAGCAGCGAGTTATCACGTGTGCCGAACGTGGCGAACAGACTCTGCCTCGGACGGCACATTTGAGAGCGTATTCATTTATTTCACGTTGGCAAACTATGTTGCCGCTATGTTGGCGTTAAACTATGTTTTAAAACTAATTAAAACTAATTTGCGATTCTTTCGCTTTCCTGCGCGTTTGTGCACGCTATGGCGATTTCTTTACCAAACTCCGCAAGCCGTTCGCTTTGGACCAAACCATTTCATGTAAATAGAGGGGGGGGGATTGTCACCGTACTCGCAAGCCGTTCGCTTTGGACCAAACCATTTCATGTAAATAGAGGGGGGGGATATAATTTTAGATATAGATATAGTACGGGCATGCCCTAGTTTCATTAAATTTCTAAAAGATACATCTTCGGATGAAGCACTAGTGGTTTAGTTATGCGATTAGCCAATTGATTATGAAAATATTTTGTGATAATCTTTTATTGATTTTAATTATACAATTAATCAATCAATTAGTGTACACCTCTCCCTCCCAATGCAGCCTCAATGAGCTGCACTGCGGTATTGCCGGGCGCCAGAGGCGCCGCGGCAATGCCGCGCTGCAGCATATTTAATTATTTGGCATGGGGCGGTGTACTTTGAATGTATCTGTACTTGTTGTACATCGCTCCTTTCCTATGCCATCTCCAGGCATTGCAAATCGTCATTGCCGGGCAGCAAAGGGGGCTCGGCAGTGACGCACGCTGAAAGAGAGTACTCAGTTTTCACTCTGGTTTCTTGTTTTCTTGTTTTCTTTCTTGCTTTCTTGTTTGTTTGTCCGGACGATATCTCAGCCATCCTTTGAGCTAGGAAGCTGAAATTTCGGCACAATAGTGAGCAAGTCCTTTGTCAAAAACCGTATTTTTTTTTTGATTAATCAATAAATTGAGGAGTTATTTAATTATTAGCGATTAATTAAGTACTTATTTAATTAATCAAATTTCCTTTCTCTTCTGACCATTAACTCAGGCACCTTTTGAGTTAGGAAGCTGACATTTGGACATGCCAATGACCAGGTGATTTGGCTGCAAAGTATATTTTTGATTTATTAATTAATCAATTAATCGATTAATTATTTAATTATTCGATTAATGAAAAAAAAAAATTTTTTTTTAAAGCTACAGATTCTGATGAAATAGTGGTAGTTTATGTGTTCTCTGACCAAATTGATTAATAATTTAATTTTTTTATGATTATTATTATTATTTTTTCATTATTAATCATTTATTTATTTTCTTTCTCATTTGGCCAATATCTCAGGCACCTTTTGAGCTGGGAAGCTAATATTTGGACATGAGTGACCAAGTGATGTGGCTATCAAGGATATTTTTGATTTATTGATTAATCATTTCATCTATTAATTATTTATTAATTAATCGATTAATTATTTTTTGAGTAATCAATTAATTATTTAATTTTTTATAAATGACTTATTTAATTAAATTTCTAAAAGAAACATCTTCGGATGAAGCACTAGTGGTTTAGTTATGCGATTAGCCAATTGATTATGAAAATATTTTGTGATAATCTTTTATTGATTTTAATTATACAATTAATCAATCAATTAGTGTACACCTCTCCCTCCCAATGCAGCCTCAATGAGCTGCACTGCGGTATTGCCGGGCGCCGGAGGCGCCCCGGCAATGCCGCGCTGCAGCATATTTAATTATTTGGCATGGGGCGGTGTACTTTGAATGTATCTGTACTTGTTTTCTTTCTTGTTTGTTTGTCCGGACGATATCTCAGCCATCCTTTGAGCTAGGAAGCTGAAATTTCGGCACAAGAGTGAGCAAGTCCTTTGTCAAAAACGGTATTTTTTGTTTTTTGATTAATCAATAAATTGAGGAGTTATTTAATTATTAGCGATTAATTAAGTACTTATTTAATTAATCAAATTTCCTTTCTCTTCTGACCATTAACTCAGGCACCTTTTGAGTTAGGAAGCTGATATTTGGACATGCCAATGACCAGGTGATTTGGCTGCAAATGCTATTTTTGATTTATTAATTAATCAATTCATCAATTAATCGATTAATTATTTAATTATCTGATTAATGACTAATTTGTTGTTTTTTTTTAGTTACAGATCCTGATGAAATGGTGGTGGCTTATGTGTCCTGTGACCGAATTGATTAATAATTTAATTTTTTAATGATTATTATTTATATATTTTCATTATTAATCATTTATTTATTTTATTTCTCATTTGGCCAATATCTCAGGCACCTTTTGAGCTCGGAAGCTAATATTTGGACATGAGTGACCAAGTGATGTGGCTATCAAGGATATTTTTGATTTACTGATTAATCGTTTAATCGATTAATTATTTATTGATTAATCGATTAATTATGTATTGATTAATCAATTAATTATTTAATTTTTGATTAATGACTTATTTCATTAAATTTCTAAAAGATACATCTTCGGATGAAGCACTAGTGGTTTAGTTATGCTATTAGCCATTTGATTAAGAAAATATTTTGTGATAATCTTTTATTGATTTTAATTATACAATTAATCAATCAATTAGTGTACACCTCTCCCTCCCAATGCAGCCTCAATGAGCTGCACTGCGGTATTGCCGGGCGCCGGAGGCGCCCCGTCAATGCCGCGCTGCAGCATATTTAATTATTTGGCATGGGGCGGTGTACTTTGAATGTATGTGTACTTGTTGTACACCGCACCTTTCCTATGCCATCTCCAGGTGCTGCATAAAGTCATTGCCGGGCACCGAAGGGGGCTCGGCAGTGACGCACACTGAAAGGGAGTACTCAGTTTTCACTCTGGTTGTTTTCTTTCTTGCTTTCTTTCTTGTTTCTTGTTTGTTTGTTTTCTTGGTTGTCCGGGCGATATCTCAGCCATCCTTTGAGCTAGGAAGCTGAAATTTCGGCACAATAGTGAGCAAGTCCTTTTTCAAAAACGGTATTTTTTTTTTTGATTAATCAATAAATTGAGGAGTTATTTAATTATTAGCGATTAATTAAGTACTTATTTAATTAATCAAATTTCCTTTCTCTTCTGACCATTAACTCAGGCACCTTTTGAGTTAGGAAGCTGATATTTGGACATGCCAATGACCAGGTGATTTGGCTGCAAAGGATATTTTTGATTTATTAATTAATCAATTAATCGATTAATTATTTAATTATTTGATTAATGACAAAAAAAAAAAAAATTTAAGTTACAGATTCTGATGAAATAGTGGTAGTTTATGTGTTCTCTGACCAAATTGATTAATAATTTAATTTTTTTATGATTATTAATTTATTTTCATTATTAATCATTTATTTATTTTCTTTCTCATTTGGCCAATATCTCAGGCACCTTTTGAGCTGGGAAGCTAATATTTGGACATGAGTGACCAAGTGATGTGGCTATCAAGGATATTTTTGATTTATTGATTAATCATTTCATCTATTAATTATTGATTGATTAATCGATTAATTATTTATTGAGTAATCAATTAATTATTTAATTTTTTATTGATGACTTATTTAATTAAATTCCTGAAAGATACATCTTCGGATGAAGCACTAGTGGTTTAGTTATGCTATTAGCCAATTGATTATGAAAATATTTTGTGATAATCTTTTATTGATTTTAATCATACAATTAATCAATCAATTAGTGTACACCTCTCCCTCCCAATGCAGCCTCAATGAGCTGCACTGCGGTATTGCCGGGCGCCTGAGGCGCCCCGGCAATGCCGCTCTGTAGGATATTTAATTATTTGGCATGGGGGCGGTGTACTTTGAATGTATCTGTACTTGTTTGTTTGTTTGTTTGTTTTCTTGCTTACTTGTTTGTTTGTTTGTCCGGGCAATTTCTCAGCCATCCTTTGAGCTAGGAAGCTGAAATTTGGGCACAATAGTGAGGAATACTTTTTCAAAAACGGTATTTTTTGTTTTTTGATTAATCAATTAATTGATGAGTTACTTAATTATTAGTGATTAATTAAGTACTTATAATAATAATAATAATAATAATACATTTATTTAATATAGCGCTTTTCAAGAAGCCCAAAGACGCTTTGACAGAGTACAAAAAAACAAGTGCAAAAAGACAAAAATCAACAGGTAAATAATCAAAGCAAAAGGAAGGAGAAGGAGAAGAGATAGTCAGGGGATAAATGCTGTGGGTTAAATGTTGAATGCAGTGTTGAACAGGTGGATCTTGAGTGATGTTTTGAATGTGGTGAGTGAGGATGAGTCTCTGATGGTGTGAGGTAGTGAGTTCCAGAGGGTGGGAGCAGCAATGGGGAAGGCCCTGTCCCCCCAGGATCTGAATTTGGTCCGCATGGGGGGGGGGGGGTCAGGAGGTTGGTACCAGCAGAGCGGAGGTTGCGGGTGGGAGTGTGTCTGGAGAGGAGGTCAGTCAGGTAGGATGGGGCCACGTTATGCAGGGCTTTGTAGGTCAAGAGGAGGATTTTGTACTGGATTCTCTGGGGGATGGGGAGCCAGTGAAGCTTGTAAAAGACGGGGGTGATGTGGTCACGGGTCCGGGAATGGGTGAGTAGACGGGCAGCGGAGTTCTGAATGTATTGGAGTTTATTGATGATTATTGAGGGTGAACCAAAGAGGAGGCTGTTGCAGTAGTCCAGACGGGAGGTGATGAAGGCGTGGATGAGGGTTTCTGCAGCCGTGGAGGAGAGGGATGGACGGAGACGGGCGATGTTTTTCAGGTGAAAGAAGGCTGTCCTTGTGATCTGTTTAGTGTATTTGTCGAAGGAGAGGGTTTGGTCAAAGATGATGCCAAGATTCCGGATGTGAGGGGAGGTGGATACTGGGAAACCGTCGATGTTGAGGGCAAAGTTATGGGTGGATTTGGTGAGCGTTTTTGGGCCAATGATGATTATTTCAGATTTATCACAGTGAAGTTTGAGGAAGTTGATTTGAAGCCAGGATTTTATTTCAGTGATGCAATTTGTCAGGATAGAGTGGGTGGCGGTGGAGATGGACTTGGTGGAGATGAAAAGCTGGATGTCATCGGCGAAGCAGTGGAATTGGAGACCATGACGGCGGATTAAGTGATCAAGGGGGGACAGGTACAGGATGAAGAGGAGGGGGCCAATAACTGAACCTTGGGGGACACCTTGGGGGAGGGGAGCAGTGGGGGATTTGCAGTTATTGATTGAGATGAACTGGCGTCTGTCGGAGAGGTATGATTTGATCCAAGAGGGCGCAGTGCCGGTAATGTTAAGGGTGGTTTCAAGTCGGGTGAGGAGGATGGTGTGATTGATGGTGTCAAAGGCGGCGCTGAGGTCGAGGAGGATGAGAATGTTGAGGTTGCCAGCGTCAGAGGAGAGGAGAAGGTCGTTGGTGATTTTGAGGAGAGCAGTTTCAGTACTGTGGTTGGAGCGGAATCCGGATTGGAATGTTTCAAACAGGTTATTGGCAGAGAGGTGATGCTTAAGTTGAGTGGCTACAGCGCGTTCCAAAACTTTTGACAGAAAGGGTAGGTTGGAGATGGGTCTGAAGTTGTTTAGGGTGTCAGGGTTGAGTCCATGTTTTTTCAGAATGGGGGTAACAGCAGCAATTTTGAGGGATGGTGGGACGATGCCTGTAGACAGGGAGGAGTTTATTGTTGCAGTGATAAGTGGAGAGAGAGCAGGAAGGGAGGCCTTGACAAAGCTGGAGGGGATGGGGTCAAGAGTGCATGTGGCAGCTTTCATTCCTATGAGGAGTTCAGAGAGGTCAGTAGGGGAGACTGGGGAGAACGGAGACAAGGGTTGGCAGGATAAGGGGGGGCAGGTGGTTTGAGGGGGAGCAGGTGCGGTGGTGGTTAAGCTGCTGTGGATGTTGTCAATTTTGCTTTGGAAGAATGAAAAGAAGGAGATGCAGTTGTCTACTGTGAATGACTGGGTGGTGGTGTCCAGGGGGCTGAGGAGTTTGTTTATTGTAGAGAAGAGTGCTTTTGGGTTTCCAGAGCCAGAGTGGATAATTTGAGAGTAGTAGGCGGAGCAGGCGCGGGAGAGGGCATCTTTGTAGTGTTGTAGGTGGTCCTTGTAGGCTTGGGAGTGAATTGTGAGACCTGTTTTATTGCGGAGTCTTTCAAATTTCCTTTCTCTTATAAATAAACTTATAAATTTCCTTTCTCTTCTGGGCATTATCTCAGGCACCTTTTGAGTTCGGGAGCTGATATTTGGACATGCCAATGACCAAGTGATTTGGCTGTACAGGCTATTTTTGATTTATTGATTAATCAATTAATCGATTAATTATTTAATTATTAGATTAATGACTAATTTTTTTATATATTTTTGTTACAGATTCGGATGAAATGGTGGTGGTTTATGTGTTCTATGAGCCAATTGATTAATTATTAATTTTTTTCATGATTGTTATTTATTTATTTTCATTATTAATCATTTATTTCTTTTCTTTCCCATCTGGGCAATACCTCAGGCACCTTTTGAGGTAGGAAGCTGATATTTGGACATGACAATGACCAAGTGATTTGGCTGTAAAGGATATTTTTGATTTATTGATTAATTAATTAATCGATTAATTATTTATTGATTAATAAAGAAATTATTTAATTCTTTTATTAATGACTTATTTAATGAAATTTCTAAAAGTTACATCTTCGGATGAAGCACTTGTGGTTTAGTTATGCTATTAGCCAATTGATTAAGAAAATATTTTATGACAATATTTTATTGATTTAAATTATGCAATTAATCAATCAATTATGGTACACCTCTCACTTCCAATACACTCTCGATGAGCTGCACTGTGGTATTGGCACATGGCTGCACTGTGGTACTCCAGCAATGCCATGCTGGAGGATATTTAATTATTTGGCATGGGGGCGGTGTACTTTGAATGTATCTGTACTTGTTTTTTTGTTTGTTTAAAGTCTTATGATTATGTTTATATGATTCTACATGCTGCCCTGTCTTCTAGCAACCATTGGAATTGGTTTAAAGTACTTTTACTCAGTCCAGTATACTGTTTATTCTACCAGGTGAGCGCCAGGGGTTTTTTCCCCGATGTTTAGTAATTTGTGTAACATAACGCTTGATTACATAATGTAACATAACACTTGATTACCGTGCGTTCTGACGTGCCGTAGATTCTGACCGGCTTGATTAAATCTTACTATTTATTATTCGACATATGATGAGATGTTTGGCTTCCTCATCGTGAATAACACTCGACCCAAACAAAGCCAATGGAAATATGATGCAACAAACCCGGGCATTGTGTAATCAGTAGAGGCCTACAGGCCTAATGTGTTAGGCCCACCAGAAAACCAAGATGGCGGCCAGATCATTTAATCTCGGTGCTATGGTGGGTGGAGTCAAGTGACAGATGTGGGTGTGGTCCAGTAGCTGTCCTACCAATGGGTGCACATTTCAAAAATTGAACCCCACAAAGAACCCCAACAATAACAACAACAGCAACACTGAACTCTTGTAGACCTGCAACATGTTGCAGGTAAAAAGGTTTTGTGGATTTAGGTACAGTATAGTTTGAAAGGGATTCATCCACCTTGAACTGTGTGGAGTGAAATCTTGATGTCTCTAAATATGATGCAGATATCTCTCCATTAAATAAATAAATCGTCTTTCATAATTTTTACTCTCCAGTCAGTCACAGGTTGAGAAAACAATCAAGATACACAACAACAACAACAACAACAACAGGCATTTTAAGGCCATTTCCCCTGCTAGAGCGGGGGTTAGCCTAGAAAACAATCAGGATGGTAAAAGCAAAGCTCTTGTGACATTCACAAAGCACTAACTCAGAATTTCCAAATAATTCACAAAGAACTGGAGCAGTGCGCATGGAGCACTGAAGCACAACTCACCAATCAACAATGTGACACACGTAACACTCACAAATCACTCACAAAGCACTCGCAGCTCTGCGTTGGACAAGATCTCCCCGTGCTTATTCCGAGCCACGCACTGATACATCCCACTGTCCGACAGGGTCACGTTTTCAATCTCCAGCGAGCTGGAGCCGGCCATGCTTGAGCCATTCTGTAGGTGCATAAGTGGTTGGACGTAGTGCAGTAATAATAATCATAAAACAAATTCAGAGCACTCAAACCTAATGCACTCAGAACACATGCAATCAAAAACAATATACTAATGCATCCAGAGACTCATTTATCGTTTCTCCATTCTAGCCTTACACTGTGGCATTGTGGGAGTCTACACTATTATGGTTATTGAGCAGATTCATTCTTTTAAGGCAAACTCCTCAGTCTTATACAAGACCAAGATAAAGATATATAATTGTCTTTTACTAATAGAGGGGTCAATATACGAAAAAAACTCACCTAACCCCCAAAAAATTGATACAAAAGGTTTTTCAATGGATTCTGGTACCATTGGGTATGCTAAATAACATACTAAAAATCTAGTAACACCTGACTTCCGGGTCACAGGTGGCAGTGGTGTAGACACATTACACTCTTATCTCCAATCTGAAACACACACTTGGTTCAATAGCTGGTGAGTCGAGGATGACGATGAATAGCGACTAACTGTATAAGACAACAAATGCCTAATGGGCTGGTAAACCTGGCTTACTGGATTACCTGATTACTTTGTGCTTATTTAAGTAATTTTGATGATTTCCTGGGTGCCTTAAACCTAGGTATACACACTGAAAAAATCTCTCTAGGTTGACTACTATTCGACAGAGCCATTTTAGTGGATCAGGATGTCACCTTGGGATGCCATCTTGGACTTGTCACCGGGAGCTTAAAATGGCCATATCTCAATTATTATTCAACCTAGAAAGGTGGTTTTGGTGTCTAACCCTAGGTTTAAGCGCCCAAAGAATCCAATTGAATCAATAAAATTACCATCAGTTAATTATTTATTGACAAGTCCAAGATGGCATCCCAAGGTGACATCCTGATCCACTAAAATGGCTCTGTCGAATAGTAGTCAACCTAGAGAGATTTTTTCAGTGTGTATACCTAGGTTTAAGGCACCCAGGAAATCATCAAAATTACTTAAATAAGCACAAAGTAATCAGGTAATCCAGTAAGCCAGGTTTACCAGCCCATTAGGCATTTGTTGTCTTATACAGTTAGTCGCTATTCATCGTCATCCTCGACTCACCAGCTAATGAACCAAGTGTGTGTTTCAGATTGGAGATAAGAGTGTAATGTGTCTACACCACTGCCACCTGTGACTCCAGTCCACAGTATTCAGTGATCATTACAGACAAAGGTTTGTACAAAGCTTCAGCATACGTCTATGTCCAAGAGATGGGTCAGCTTGATATCAACCACCCAGACATATTCAGAAAATTCGAAAAGGGTTTTCATGTTATCCGTCGCAGCAGCCAGTTATGGGCAGGCCTCAGTTCACATCTTGTCATTGAGCAGACGTTGATGAGGTCGTTGAAGACCACTGGAGGTCTGACACGCGGAAGCGGGTTGTCTGAAGAGCAGAGAGTCCTTTGGACCATGTCAAGCCCCATAACATCAGAGTACAATATCGCAATGCAGGAGTTCACAAACCGGTCATACACGACATCTGAACAGCACAAGGATTTGATGGAGTCAAGGATGAAAAGGGACGCTGCTGACCTGGAGGAGATCAGTTCAAAACTTGTAGAATGCTCACCTTTCTCGCCAGACTCTTCATTAAGGAACATTGTCACAGGTGTTGCGGCTCAGGAAGGTGTGAATGTGCATGAATATGAGTCTGTTGGATGCAAAATCATGCACAAAATGATTGGACAGTAATGCCATTTTAGTGGATCAGGATGTCACCTTGGGATGCCATCTTGGACTTGTCAATAAATAATTAACTGATGGTAATTTTATTGATTCAATTGGATTCCTTGGGCCCTAAAACCTAGGGTTAGACACCAAAACCACCTTTCTAGGTTGAATAATAATTCAGATATGGCCATTTTAAGCTCCTGGCGGCCATCTTGGACGCCATCTTGAAAATGACCCCTTTCCGGAAGTCAGATGTTACTAGATTTTTAGTATGTTATTTAGCATGCCCAATGGTACCAGAATCCATTGAAAAACCTTTTGTATCAATTTTTTGGGGGTTCAACCATATATTGACCCCTCTATAAAGACATAGCTCAATAACATTCAAAGCAAATCAATCCTTCAACAGTTTATTCTTAATTCACTCAATCTTAAGTGCTCATTTTCAATTTTTCTGTCTGTATTTGTGTATAAAAGTTATGAGATTCGAATATAAATTTCAGTATTGGTTCTGCATGAGAAAGGTGTTCAATCACTGTTGTTATATGATGTTGTATCAGAGGAGTTTAGTTTGTCTGTATTGTAGATTTGTTCACACAGAAGGATTAGTAGCCTCCAGAGTAAATCTGAAGCTTGGAGAGTTTTGGTCTGTGTTAGTGCAAGTTGGTTAATCAAAACTTTAAGGAAGTTATCCATCCAGTAGCAAGAATTAATAATATGGATTGAATGTGTGTGAATATGACAAGACACACGTGGTCTGACATAACTTGCTATCTAAGGGCATAACTGCGAACTGGCTACATCTATCGGGGATGCCATTTCGCTGGGGTTGTACCCCCCAACACAAGTCAGGGGCCAAATCTTCCCCATTCTTCCCTGTTGCCTCCATTCATCAGGGGAGCATCATCAGGTCAGAATGCCGATCAGTCCCCATGGACCGGCCCTTTTCCTTTTGTCTCTCTCTCTTTCTCTAGGAACCTGGTGTTGGGCTAGCGGCTAGGGTGCCAGCCCAGGATCCTAGGATCCTGGGTTCGAATCCCGGTCGATCGCTGAATTAACTGCCAGGGGGGTTGACTCAGCCTGTCATCCTTCCGAGGTCGGCTAATTTGAGTACCAGTTCACTGGTAATTCCCTGTTTGTCGTAAAAAGGCGACAAAAAGGGTTGGCGGCAGGAAGGGCATCCGGCCGTAAAACATTGCTTCAAAAAGGGGACCAAAAAACAACAACAACCACGGTCCCCGAAAAAGGCCAACCCCCGCTTGCGGGGAAAAAATGGCCTCTAAAGGTTGTTTTTTTTTCTCTCTCTTTCTCTCTCTCTCTCGCTAACTCTGTCATGGCCCTGACTTCGTGAAGGAGGGGGTACACCATTCTAGATGTGAGAGATCTCTGGGTCGCTACTATAGTACAGATTTGTGATTGGCATGATGAATGATGCTTCAAGAGAACGGTCTGGGACTACATAACAACAATAACAACAACAACAACAAACTGGCGTTTGGAAGGTGCTGTCTGTGAAAATTATCATAGCAACAGCAATCACATGATCCAATGTCACACACATTGCTTATGATGCTGTGATGTCACTTAGTCAGTCAGTCTCTTGACTGCAACAGGTAACATGTGGCCCAGTGCTACCTGCCGCATGGTGGGGTAGTTGACGACTAAACGGACTACCCTCACTGGCTTGCCAGTGGGGAGGCTGACTGTGACACCCTGCAGGACTAAAAACAATATATATATATATATATATATATAAATATATATATATATAATATATATATATATTTTTTTTTGTATACAAGATCGAGGCTCGTGAAAGAGCCAACATTAATCATACAAAAAATCAAACAGACACATAAAGCATATAATAAGGGGAGCAGTAGACAAGATGGGGAGAGGGGGAAGCACACAAATACAACAATTGAGAGCAGGGACATCGGGAGATGTGTGGAAGGGAGAGGGCTTGGGGGGAGGAGGCGTGGGAAGGGGGGGGGGTTGGGTGGGAGAAGTATAAAACACAAGGACACCAAGGATTTCCAGGAAAGAAGTTGGTATTTCAAAAAAGTGGATCTGGGGTGAATTAGCGGGGGTAGAAAAGATCAAGGTTTTGGATGGGGGAAGATAAGAGATAGTGGTGAACAGCTGTTTTAAAGACCTGGAGGGAGGAGTGGGATTGAAGAGAGTGAGGGAGTTTATTCCAGAGGCGGGAGAAAAGAGGAATGAAAGAGTGAAGGTGAGCAGTGAGTCTTGATTTTGGCAGTTTAACCTAAGAGGTTAAACTGCCAATACCTGTTAAAGGGGGGATGAGCTCCCTCCGGGAGCCAACGGACAACCAGTAAGAAGATGGTGTCTCCTAAAAAAGCAACCATCCGGTTAGACTGTTTTTTTAAGGTAGTAGGTTGTAGACAGTAACCGCTCAGGGTAGTACTACCATTTGGACTTAGGAGCGTTAGTGGTGCCTGGAACCATATTACACTCTCCATGTCAGGATTGCTGGTCTTACTTTCTGTCTCACTCAAACTAAATCTACCTGCGTAGCTTTAATCTCTCTTTCTCACAAACAAACACCATACACTTTTCACCATGCACTTTTCACCATACACTTTTCATCATACACTTTTCACCATACACTTTTCATCATACACTTTTCACCATGCACTTTTCACCATACACTTTTCATCATACACTTTTCACCATACACTTTTCGTCATACACTTTTCGTCATACACTTTTCATCATACACTTTTCATCATACACTTTTCATCATACACTTTTCACCATACACTTTTCACCATACACTTTTCATCATACACTTTTCATCATACACTTTTCGTCATACACTTTTCGTCATACACTTTTCGTCATACACTTTTCGTCATACACTTTTCGTCATACACTTTTCGTCATACACTTTTCATCATACACTTTTCGTCATACACTTTTCGTCATACACTTTTCATCATACACTTTTCATCATACACTTTTCGTCATACACTTTTCGTCATACACTTTTCGTCATACACTTTTCGTCATACACTTTTCGTCATACACTTTTCATCATACACTTTTCGTCATGCACTTTTCGTCATGCACTTTTTGTCATACACTTTTCGTCATACACTTTTCGTCATACACTTTTCGTCATACACTTTTCGTCATACACTTTTCGTCATACACTTTTCGTCATACACTTTTCATCATACACTTTTCATCATGCACTTTTCGTCATGCACTTTTTGTCATACACTTTTCGTCATACACTTTTCGTCATACACTTTTCGTCTTACACTTTTCGTCATACACTTTTCGTCATACACTTATCGTCATACACTTATCGTCATACACTTTTCGTCATACACTTTTCGTCATACACTTTTCGTCATACACTTTTCGTCATACACTTTTCATCATACACTTTTAATCATACACTTTTCGTCATACACTTTTCGTCATACACTTTTCGTCATACACTTTTCGTCATACACTTTTCGTCATACACTTATCGTCATACACTGATCGTCATACACTTTTCATCATACACTTTTCGTCATACACTTTTCGTCATACACTTTTCGTCCTACACTTTTCATCATACACTTTTCATCATACACTTTTCATCATACAGTTTTCATCATACACTTTTCATCATACTGTTACATATTTATGTGAATGTATGTGAATTACCATTCAGGTCTTTGCTTATCCGTGTGTAGTATATTAAGTGTTGTGTAGTTGTTGTGGTTGGAGGGTCAGGAGCCCTTCTGAGGGAGTGGCCGGAAACGGAAGTGACCGGAAACGGAAGAGAAAAAGACACGAGGAAAAAGGACGGGAAAGATTCTTCTTCGCCCCGCTCCGACAAAAGGTGGGATCGACCTTGCGCTGCGTGAAACAGCGGCGTTCCGAAGCCTGTCTGGCGAGAGGAGTCACCGGGACGTGTACCTGCCCGGTGGAGACGTCAAGTGACGTGGGGCCGTGCATCGACCCCGCGTCTGGTATCGTCGCGGCACTGTCTAAACAGACGCGTGCGGGTCGCACGTTGGGGCCTAACGCGCCTTGCAAGCGGCGTGGGGTTTGGCTTGCTCTACCGTACCCGCTCCGCGTGACCACGAGGGCTGCAGCCCCGGTGCCTGGTACGATACCTGCCCGGTGGAGAAACGTCCACCCGAGTGCGGAGACGCCGACCAGTATCTTGGTCAGGAGGGGCCCAGAGACATTGTGAGGAGCAGAGACCGAAAGGGGGTGTGAGTACTCACCGGGACACACATATATAAGATGGCCATCTTACTCATAGGGAATTGATTGTGTCCTTGAAATATTGTTGATGGTTGTGTATTGTTGATTGCTCGGGGAAAATCTCCGTGGTTGTGTCATTGGAATTGTATGGTATCATTACCATTGGAAATATATCCTTGAACATCAGTTGTCTCCGGGGTGAAATTCATAGGGGTTGCATGGCGAAAGCGCATATATAGTACAGCTTGCTGGCGAAGGTCCTCTCACGGTCCGGGGGTCACCGAGACCAGGTATTCACCGAGGGGACCACGTAACAATACACTTTTCATCATACACTTTTTATCATACACTTTTCTTACTCATTTTCACTCCTCACCTTTACATTCTCTCTGTTTAATTCTCCTTAATTTATCTTTACTTCCTCAAAAAACTCTTAGACTATTCTCGCTTTCTTCACTTTTCTTTCAATGCAGCTCTTTTATTTAAGGTTTGGCCTCAATGAGGACAAAATAGTCCGTGACTGGAGCTTTCAACATAAAATTTTTATTTTCCTACCTGCCACCTGGCCAGTATTAAATATTTTCATGTGATTGTCAAAGCTTTGCTGCAGATAAAAATTATTTTGAATTACTATGGTCTAGTTACTACAAATTAAATTTATAGCATCATCATCCTTATCAGTAACAAATGACTCAGAGATACTTAATAAACTATGTTTGACATGACAGAATGACATTAAAATGACAGAATTCTATTCAGCCTCCTTAGTCCTTCAGCTACCCATCTGATTCCTTTTTCCAATACATCTCTGTTCTCTCCCTTAATTAATCTTTTGTATCCATGTCCCCTCACACCATTCCTTCCCTTTTTGTTCTTTTCTAACCCCCCTCGCCCCCTCCGAGGCCTCCCTCACATACATAATATGTAGATGGCCCACTATAATTCGGAATTTACAATCTTACCACTGATAGCAGAAGTTCTCCATTTTTTAGCCATTCGTATGTTGGAGCAGGCTGAGCCCATGCCTCACAAATCCACACAAGCTGACTGTTCACATCCACCTCTCGCAGTGAAATCTCCTTCCGCCATTCCGGCCGTGCTGGGAAATGTATACAATGGCACCCAGAAATGAAGAAACAAAAAAGCAATCTCGCGTAAATAAAATCTTCCCTTTCAAAATGAAAAGAAATATGTACTGTTTATCCATGCATGCACAGGCACACAAGATTGCCGCAAGGTGAAACAAGGCAACCCAAAGAGAAAAATCCTGAATTACGTCTTATCAGACCTGTGTCACATCCTCGTTCCAGCACTTTCCCATAATCCATGCCGCAACTGAAAGTTTTTTTCCAAAAGCATCAGGAAAACCCACATTGTTGACAATGGCTTAAAAACCTTCCTCCCAATATAAAGATGGCTCAAGACGTCGCATGTTGCATGCAATTGGCTGCAGCATATGCAGTTAGTGGCATAAAGGAATCCCAAACAGGATAAAGTCTGCAACAATTTTGCAATTTTCTGTCTGCTTTAATACTCCATAAAAGGAATTTTAAAGCAGGTGGTTTTTTTTTTTTTTTTGTGCACACACCTTTTTTGTGAATTTTAAAGCACACAGAAAACTGAAAAATGTAAAATTGCCTGCAGAGTACAAATATCAAATTGCACAAATGGAACTCGAATCATATCGCCTGAACAAAATGTGATAGCAGGTTTAGCACAACTATGTGAAAGAAAAATAATGGCAAGTCAAAAAAATACTGGAAAACAAGCCACTCAAAGAATTATACCTTCAACAACAAGCTCGCTCTCTGATGTAACATTCCCCTGGCGACTGCTTGCACGGCACGAATAGGTTCCTTCATCGCTGCGTTGTGCATTCGGAATCTCGAGGATTGCCCCCGCGGCCGAGCGCCTTGCCTTTCCCGGCAAGCCACGATTCAACCGCTGCCATGAAATTCGTGGAACAGGGCTGTACACAACGTGAGCGGGTAACAGCTCAATCAAAAAAAGGAGATGACACCTTGTCAACATGGCCAAAGTTATCATAGGTTTAAATCAATGATTTCCTCGCACTTTTCCATGATTTCATCGCCCCCCCTCCCCCTTCCCATGCCTCCTCCCCCCGGGCCCTCTCCCTTCCACACATCTCCCTGCTCTCGGATGTTGTGTTTGTGTGCTTCCCCTTCTCTCCCCATCTTGTCTTCCGCTCCCTCTTTTTGGGTATTTTGTTTGTCTGGTTGATTTGTTTGTGAAGTAAATGTTAGCTCTTTCACGAGCCTCGATTCAGTATACAAAAAAAAAAAAAAAAAAAAAAAACTCCAGATGCTCAATGTGTCTGTTCTGTAACTCTGTAAGGAGTGTGCACCTCGACATGCTGTGGTTAAGGTACAAACATGATGGGAATCTATTTTTTCATCTTCCAACTGCATTGCCTTGTGTATTATTTCCCTTCAGAAACAGCGAGTAAATATTTGAACTTGTTATACAGTGCCTTCAGAAAGTATTCACACCCCTTGTCTTTTTCACATTTTGTTGCATTTCAGCCTGAATTTAAAATGGATTAAATTGAGATATTTTTACCCCATAATGTCAAAGTGGAATTCCTTTTTTCTGAAATTTTTACAAATTGATTAAAAACAAGTACAGATACATTCAAAGTACACCGCCCCCATGCCAAATAATTAAATATCCTACAGCGCGGCATTGCCGGGGCGCCACTGGCGCCTACGGCGCCCGGCAATACCACAGTGCAGCTCATAGAGATTGCATTGGGAAGGAGAGGTGTGCAATAATTGATTGATTAATTGTATAATTAAAATCAATAAAAGATTCTCACAAAATATTTTCTTAATCAATTGGCTAATAGCATAACTAAACCACTCGTGCTTCATCCGAAGATGTATCTTTAAAAAATTAATTAAATAAGTCATTAATAAAAAATTAAATAATTAATTGATTAATCAATAAATAATTAATCGATTAAATGATTAATCAATAAATCAAAAATATCCTTGATAGCCACATCACTTGGTCACTGTCATGTCCAAATATTAGCTTCCTAGCTCAAAAGGTGCCTGAGATATTGGCCAAATGAGAAAGAAAATAAATAAATGATTAATAATGGAAAAAATAAAATAATAATCATTAAAAAATAAAATTATTAATGAATTCGGTCATAGAACACATAAACCACCACCATTTCATCAGAATCTGTAACTGGGGAAAAAAAAAATTTAGTCATTAATCGAATAATTAAATAATCGATTATTTGATTAATTGATTAATTAATAAATCAAAAATAGCCTTTGCAGCCAAATCACCTGGTGATTGGCATGCCCAAATATCAGCTTCCTAACACAAAAGGTGCCTGAGTTGATGGCCAGAAGAGAAAGTAAATTTAATTAATTAAATAAGTACTTAATTAATCGCTAATAATTAAATAACTCCTCAATTAATTGATTAATCAAAAAACAAAAATACAGTTTTTGACAAAGTACTTGCTCACTGTCATGTGCAGATATTAGCTTCCTAGCTCAAAAGGTGCCTGAGATATTGGCCAAATGAGAAAGAAAATAAATAAATGATTAATAATGAAAATAAATAAATAATAATCATAAAAAAATTAAATTATTAATCAATTGGCGAATAGAATACATAAACCACCACCATTTCATCCGAATCTGTAACTTAAAAAAAATAATTAATTAAGTCATTCATCGAATAATTAAATAATTAATCGATTAATTAATTGATCAATAAATCAAAAATACCCTTTACAGCCAAATCACTTGGTCATTGTCATGTCCAAATATCAGCTCCCTAGCTCAAAAGGAGCCTGAGATATTGCCCAGATGAGAAATAAAATATAGAAATTATTAATAATGAAAATAAATAAATAATAATCATAAAAAAATGAAATAATTAATCAATTCGCTCATATAACACATAAACCACCACCATTTCATCAGAATCTGTAACTTTAAAAAAAAAATTTTAGTCATTAATCGAATAATTAAATAATTAATCTATTAATTGATTAATTGATTAATATCAATAAATCAAAAATATCTTTTACAGCCAAATCACTTTGTCATTGGCATGTCCAAATATCATCTTCCTAACTCAAAAGGTGCCTGAGATCATGGCCAGAAGAGAAAGGAAATAAATAAGTACTTAATTAATCGCTAATAATTAAATAACTCATCAATTAATTGATTAATCAAAAAACAAAAAATACTGTTTTTGACAAAGTACTTGCTCACGATTGTGCCGAAATTTCAGCTTCCTAGCTCAAAGGATGGCTGAGATATCGCCCAGACAACCAAGAAAACAAGAAAACAAGAAAGCAAGAAAACAAGAAAGCAAGAAAACAAGAAAGCAAAAAAACAACCAGAGTGAAAACTGAGTACTCCCTTTCAGCGTGCGTCATTGCCGAGCCCCCTTCGGTGCCCGGCAATAACGCTATGCAGTGCCTGGAGATGGCATAGGAAAGGGCGGTGTACAATGATTAAAAAACGAAAAGCTGATATGTTTTCAGCCAATAAGTATTCAATCCCTTTGCTATGACAGTCCAAATTGAGCTAAGGCGTGTCCAATTTCCTTTGATCATCCTTAAAATGTCGCGACAACTTGAATGGAGTACATCTATGGGCTGTGGCCATTTCAATTGATTAGACATGATTTAGAAAGAAACACACCTTTTTATGCAAGGTTCCACAGTTGACAGGGCATATCCGAACAGAAACTCCACCATGAAGCCCAAGGAACTGTTAGTATAACTCCGAAATAGAATTGTGAGGAGGCAGAGATCTGGGGAAGGGTATATAACAATTCTTGGGGAAAATGGGCAGGAGCATAGAAAAGGCCCCTTTATGCAAGGGAATGTGCCATGTGGCAAAGTAGAGAAAAGAAGGGACATTTCATAGCTTGTAGAAAATTCCAAAAATACAAAATAAGGGACATTCAAACAAATCTCGTGTGCATGCTGGACTACCCTTGTGTTCTGAGCAGGAACCAAGTAATGCTCTGGAAAAGTTCATATAAAGGGGTGCCAATTTAATTCATACAGCTACACGAAGAAGTAAATGTATTCTATTTGCCAGATGTAGGGCGCAGTCCAGCATGTACACGAGATTTATTGAATGCCCCTTATTTTGTATTGTTTGGCATTTTCTACAAACTATGAAATGTCCCTTCTTTTCTCTACTTTTCCACATGGCACATTCCCTTATATAAATGGGGCCTTTTCTATGCCCCTGGCATTTTACCCAAGAATGTCCCTTCTTTTCAATAGTTTTCCAAATGGCACATCCCATATAAAGGGGCCTTTTCTATGCCCCTGACATTTTTCACAAGATACATTTTAAATACAAAAAAATGCATTTGTTTATCGTACAAGACTTTATTGAAGATGATATTAAAAAAACTTGAAAAAGTAAGGGGAAAAAATATTCAACACAGATGGGATTCAAACCCCCAACCCCCAGCTTGGAAGTCTGATGCTTTATCCATAAGCCATCGAGCCAACACATTAGAAATAACCAAATATATAAAGGGGTATAAAGTGTGTGTATATATGTACATTTATATATACAATTTACCCGTAGAAGCCAAGAAACGAATTTTCAGTCCCCATGTTAAAGTTGCATACAGAGAAACCGTACCAAAAAAAGGAAGGGGCGCTTTTCGCCTCCTTGCTTGATTTCCATACAATAAGCAATTTGATATGGTACAATACTCATAATGATGCTGAAAATCACGTTTAAGAATAATTACGGTTTAAAAATGAACAAAAAGGAATTTGCTCATTGTACAAGATGTTCATTTGTTAATATTGTTCAAGACGATATAAAAGACTTGAAAAAGTAAGGGGGGGGGGGGGGGGAAATATTCAACCCAGACAGGATTTTAACCCACTAAGTCTCATGCTTTATCCATTGGGCCATTATGTCATATTGGTGTAATAATATTTTGAAGAGTTATAAAGTGTGTACATATTTTTATATATTTATTTATTTATGTATATACTGTATATATATATATATATATATATATATATATATATATATATATATATATATATATATATATATATAATAATAATAATAATGCATTTATTTTATATAGCGCTTTTCAGGAAGCCCAAAGACGCTTTGACAGAGTGCAAAACATAACGCATAGCAAAACATAAAGACAATTGCAAAAAAAGAAGAATCAATAGGGAAATATTCAAAGCACAAAGGAGGGAGAAGGAGAGGAGATAGTCAGGGGTTAGATGCTGTGGGTTAAATGTTGAATGCAGTGTTGAACAGGTGGGTCTTGAGTGATGTTTTGAATGTGGTGAGTGAGGAGGAGTCTCTGATGGTGTGAGGTAGCGAGTTCCAGAGGGTGGGAGCAGCGATGGAGAAGGCCCTGTCCCCCCAGGATCTATATATATAGATAGATATATATATATATATATATTTAATTTTAAAGCAAAAACTATAGCACTTAGATGGAATTTGTTTCAAAAGCCATTAACTAGACCTTTTGGCCAATGTATATTCCAAGTTTCAGCTAGTTTCAATGTATAGTCCTTGAGATATCAGCACCAACACATTTTGGGCGGATGGATGGACGGACGGACAGACACCAACATGATTTCGAAGGTTTTCGAAACATAACTCAAGAATGCATAAACGAACGTTGCTGAAATTTGGAACATATTACCTCAACGTACAAAGCATTTACTTCTGAAATTTGCAGCTGACTTCGTCCAGTAGAAGACGAGAAACGTATTTTCAGTCCCCATGTTAAAGCTGAATACAGAGAAACAATCCCTTATATAAAGGGAGAGATGCTTTGTGCCTCCCTTTGATTTCTAGAGTGTTGAAAGGTCCCAACAGCGCAGTGAGCTCCATCATTAGGAAATGGAAAGAATATAGAACTACCCAGACTCTTTCTAGAGCTGGCCATCCAAACTGAGCAACCAGGCACAAATGACCTTGGTCAGGGAGGTGACCAGGAACACAATGACCATCTGACAGAACTACAGAGTTCCTTGGCTGAGATGGGAGAACCTGTCGGAAGGACAAGTCTCTGCAGCACTTCACAAATCAAGGCTTTATGGGAGAGTGGCCAGACGGAAGGCACAGCTGAAAAAAAGGCACATGACATCATGCCTGGAGTGTACACAAAGGCACATGAAACACTGAGAGCATGAGGCAAAATATTATGTGGTCTGATGAGATGAAAATTGAACTCTTTGGCCTGATTGCAAAGCACTAAGTCCGATGGAAACCGAGCACAGCTCATCACCCATCTAACACCATCCCTATTGTGAAGCATGGGGGTGGCACCATCATGCTATTGGGATACATTTCAGTGGCAGGGACTAGGAGACTTTTAAAGACAGAGGGAACAATTAATGGAGCTAAATACAGGCAGATTGTTGAGGGGAACCTGTTTCAGAGTGCAAAAGACTTTAGACTGCGGCAAAGATTTACATTCCAACAGGATAATAACCAAGCATACAGCCAAAGCAACACTGGAATGTGAAGGCCCTTGCGTGGCCCAGCGAAATCCCAGACTTGAATCCCATTGAGAGTCTATGGTAAGATTTGAATATTCCTGTTCACCGACGCTCCCCATTCAACTTGACAGAGCTTGAGAAAATCTGCAAGGAAGAAAGGGAGAAACTCCCCAAATCCAGATGTGCAAAGCTGATACAGACATACCCAAGAAGACTCGAAGCTGTAATCACTGCCAAAGGAGCTTCTACGAAGTATTGACTCAGATGGTTGAATGCTTATGTAAATTAGATATTTCTGTATTGCCTTTTTTATTATTTTGTAAAAAATTCTCAAAATAAATATTCCACTTTGACATTATGTTGTATTATGTGTGTAATAAAAATGAAGAAGAGGATTCAAATGGAATGACCTTCAGAAGGGAATATAATGGGTTGCCATGGAAGGAAGAGGTTTTGGTTCCATATCTGTCTGTTATGAGCGGACACTCGAGAAAGGTATGACGTGGGAATGCATTATTTGCTTGCTTATGAACGATGAAATGCTGGTAGAATATTTGCTGTTATTCTGACATTATTCTTTGTTCTGTTTATATAGGGTATGTTGAGATAGATTTCAATAAAGCCTTGTATCTGGAACCAGAGGTCTCGACTTGATTTCATAACAATGTGTAAATCAGTGACAAAGAATCTCAATTTGATCCATTTAAAATTCAGGCGGTAACAAAACAAATTAGTGAAAAAAATCAAGGGTTATGAATACTTTCTGAAAGCACTGTACCTGACAAGTCTATCGGAATTGTATTTCCTTTGAAAAGAAAGAATAAGAGTTTAGTTTGAAAAAGAAATACTTTTGTTCCCACAAAATTTGAACCGGACACATGTCCACAACAAACGTAACAACATTTGAGAAAAATTGTTTCCCATTGTTGCCCTTACCCAAAGACCTTAAGCCTTTTGCAAAAACAATGATGCCAGCTAGCCCAAAGGAAAGGCTCCAGTCTAAAAATGCATGGATCATGCGTTCAAATCCATCTCATTAGTTCCGGAATATTACAGCCATGGTCAGGACAATGTCAGGCAGAAATGGAAATTTCATTCGCAAGGCACGGATTATTAAACAGCTAATTCCCTGACATTACAGTGAAATTTCTGGGTTTGTAGAGGCGACACCACAATATTTCACTTCTCTAACACTGCGTTTGTGTCTCACTCCAGAATCTGGCACGATTTGTGTCTGTGACATCTAATGGGACAGCTTAGGTTGCAGCCAGTTGTTAGAATAAATGAAGACATCACAGGCACAAATGCAAGTAGTGTAATAATGTTGCTTCTGGGACACCTCCGTTTAACATGGGAAATCCCTATCTAATGTCATTTACCCCCTTGTCTTTTTCAAAAATCATAAACACCTCTATTTCTCCCACCCTCATCTTTATGAACCTTTTGTCTGTAGTACCTATCCTTAATGTTGTTCATTAGACCACTCAAACACTACAAATATTTGTTTTCTCTTATAGACCTATCATCCTTCTTCTACATATCATCTGGCAGATTAATCTTTGACCCACTCAAACATTGACCCATTCACTTCCATATTAATTCTTTCCCTCCCTCATTGCCCCTAAACACCTATATTTCTCTCACCCTGTTCTTTACGAACCTTCTAACCTTTTGACATGTTATCCTTATTCATTAGACCACTTAAACACCTGTGATCCTTCTGACCTCATGGACCTTTTAACCTTTTACTCTTAATATCATCTGGTGAATATAACCCACTCAAACAACGACCCTACAAATATTTGTTTATGCGTGGGAAATAATTTAATTCTCCTACAACTCTCTTCACCATCTAATATATTAACAAAAAATATGTTTGAGTTTGGTTCTTTATTAAGATATTTTAACTGAGCTAAGATAAAATGGTAAACCTCCCTCAATGTTCTTGCTTGAGCGCCTCCAGTGCCACATACCATTTTTAAATTAAAGTATATATTTTCCTGACAACCATCAAAGTTTTCCGTCCACTCAAAAATATTTCCATCTTTTTTACCCAATTCACCGGTATTTAAATTAATTCTCTTATTTGTTTTGTGAACTTTTTTACCAGTTGCCTTTTCAATTATACCTATTTGCTATTTTTCACATTCATTATGTTTTCCATTTATATACCAAGGTTGATTACACCTCCACTCTTTAGTCTGGTTGATACTTGGTTCTATCATTTATATAATAGTAAAAAAGGCGGCGGTAGCCCGTTAAAATCCCCAACCCCCCCCCTTTTTAACTTATCACTTATATATATCTTATCACTTATATATATCTTATCACTTATGTATATCTTATCACTTATATATATCTTATCACTTATATATATATCTTATCACTTATATACTTATATAACCATAAGGGAGACTATCAATTCCATTTTCTAAAATAAACCTCTTATCATCAAAAGCCCCCAATGCTTTCTTATTTATCTCTTCTGAATATAATTGATGTTTATAACTTCTTATTCCATTAATCTTTCTAAACTCTTCTTTCTTTGTTGTTAAACAGTTATAATAATCCTTAAAGTTTATTGTTTCTTTAATAACATTTTTCTTTACACCTTTTAACTTCTTATCAGTCTTTTCAACGTTATTCACAATGTATTTATAAGCATAAGCCTTTGACCTCAATCCCACAAATTCACTCATAACATTTCCTCCTAATTCATCCTTGAACTTTCCAATCACCTTTTTATTTTTAGAAGAGAACAACTCACTCTCTGGACTGTAATTACTCGTGTCATAGATATTAATGTCTCTTTTCATGTCTGAATAAACATCGTTGGTATTAATTTTCAAAATAAAACTATCTGTATCCATATAAAGTAGATTAACATCATTTTGATATTTCTTCCTCAAGTTATTATAAAAGTAATCATACATTAATGACTTTGATAAATCAAGAATTGTTGTTCCAATATAAATAGGTTTGTTCATTTCAATACTCTCTTTAATCAAATGGATCGCACAAAAGTTCTCAGTAAAGACCTCAGCTCGAGTAAAACTCGGTCTATTAATTAATTTTGATGCTTGTTCCCAAGATGTTGATAGTCTGATATTTTGTCTTTTCCTCACATTCTCCATAGTCTTACCAAAGACCGCATTATTCATCAATTTATAAAAGTCTTTCTCAAAATCTGTTTTTGACTCTGTTCTTCTTTGTGTATTAAAATCAATGTACCCCTTTAACCAATGACTTTGATTGAACTTTAGAACCCTATGGATCTTCTCTACTCTTAGACCTTTTGATAAATATTGTCGCAAATTTCTTTGGTGTAGAACATAATTTTTCTTGTTATATAATGTAGTAAGTAATTTTTCTGTTGATTCACCTATATCAAACGATCGTTGATAATCACTCAACCATTCTTTCTTTGGACTTGCTTTCTCACAAGCAAATGGGAGATCTTTGTGTAGGTTATGGAGTTCCTCTGGATATTTTAAATCAATTTCAAAATAATAACCAACTTTTTCTTCATCCAATTCTTTTTGTGTAGAGATACATACATCTTGTAAAACGTTTTTGTAGTCTTTTTCCTTTACCCATCTAAGTTTTCCATAAGGAAGAGCCTGAGACATTGCCCAGCCATACAGGTTGTTCGCGTCATAGTACATCAAGTAAGAACTCTCTTTCGTTGGATCATAATTTGGAAGATATTTGTTATTTGCTTTTGCGTATCTACTCGAGCAGACTTGTGAAATTCCACCTCTTTTTGCCTTTTCAATCATCAAAAGCATATCAACATCGGTTATCAAATCCAAATCTTGTTTTGTCATTTTCAACATCGCACTCCAGGCCAATCCAGGTGCTGTGTAGTAGTGAGCAGGATCCAATCCATATCCAGTGCGACAAACAGATCTAAAGGCTTCAAATACATCGGCCAATAAAAGCACATCAGTTTTGAGATACAAATCGTGATACTCGCCAAGATTCTTGATGTTATATTTTTCCCAAACATTTTGTGCATGTACATAATCTTTATCAGATATATGACTATTATTTAATTTGTTATAGAAATTTTCTTTTGAAGGAAGTTGTGTTTCATTGAATCTCTCAAATGAGTCCATATAGTCATAGGGGTAAATTCCCTTTTGTGTTAGAAAATCTTTATCTAAAAAATACTCTGAAAGACATGGAAACTCTTTTAGATTTTGAACCAAGTTAACCAATGGACTTGCCATGAATTTAAATGTATCAAGAAATCTGATATGAGTAATAGGAGATGTGTGAATTGTTTTTGTGAATGAAATGTATTTCTGATCCGTGTTTGGAATTGCTGAGATACTTCCAGAAGTCTTTGAGAGTTCCTTGATAAATAGATGTGTATCATAATGAGCGTTGTTATGAAGAAAGACAGGAATGAAAGAGGGGAGTTGATAATTAATATTACAACTTTGATGAGCCGGACCTCTATATTTACCAGTGAGATGACAATGGTCTCTAACCTTTAGACCTTTACCAATTTTCTCCTCACAAATATGACAGACATTGTTTTTTATAAATTCCCTTTTTTCTTTACTTGTTAAGGACATTGGTTTATTGGTTTCTCTCATTATCTTGGTTAATCGAACACAGTCTTTTTCTAGTCGTTTCACAAACTCCTCTGGGGTATTTGAGCCTCTATACATCTCTAACTTGTTATATTTATCACCAACGGATGATTTGATATAATAACAAAAACCACAAGGAGTATGTTTTTGATATTTATTTGTGTATGATTCTTTTGGATCTTGAGAAGCAGTATCAATTTTTTCTAAAATACTTTCAAAATCAGCATATATAACAAATGGATGTTTGATCTTTTTATTTTCATCTTTGAATGTGATCTTTGAGCCTTCTTTAGGCATATTGATTACCGTTGATTTATGTTCGCCACAATAATTTGAATGTTTATCTAATCTTTCTTGTGAATTGAAGAAGTTAAGACAACGCAAACAAATATATATTTTATTTGTTCTCTTACAGACTTGTGGTTTTATTAATTTAGCAATATCTTTGATGTATGTATAATGTGAATTTTCGTCTGAATTAAAATATAGAAGATTAATATGAGTTTGTTTACAATTGTCAGAAAGCTTTAAAACCTGAATGTTGTTTGTTTCTGTTAGACCATAAACATTAACTGATAAATTATTCATCTTTTCAAATTTAGGAATATCATTTAAAGTCATCGGAAACTTTAGATCTTTCGTATTTAATGTATTCTCATATTTTTTATAATGAGATACTCTTTCATCATGAAAATGTGGAGGATGTAAGTGTGCTAAAATAGACCAGAGAAAACATTTATTGTCTTTATTTTTGATATTGATAACTGCTTTTCTATTTTTGATAACACTGGGTAAATCAATGTAAGAAGAAGCTTTTAGAGGATCTGATTTAAGAATATGAATGTCTATGTAAATAATTTTTCCTATATTGAATCCACTTCCTACGATTGAATTATCCACATCTTGCTCTTGTTTAATAAGTTCATCATAGACTCCTGATGTTTTAAAATCTTGATATGAAGATATAAAGTGTGGCTCAGTTCTCATGTATGGTGCATCTATAACTCCTTCATCCTTTGTCATTTCTAATTTTACTCCCATATAAAATTTAAGTGGTTTCATTTCCTTTAGTGTTTTTTCAATCAACGTTTGAACAGCAGGTTTAACTATTTCTACAGCATCAACTATAGACTCTGGTTCAGGAGGTTTGAAGTTAAAGACTCTTATTTTAATATGTCCTTTGAATGCTCCATCAGAGTTTTTAGTTGTGATAAAATTTGATAAATGTAGATTTGTTTTAAGATGTATTTTGAAGCCTTTCTTGAGGATATTTTTATTACATGTAGAACAGTGTTTTGTTTCAGGTGGAAGAGGGGAAAGTTTGTTTAAAATGTTGTATGTATGTTTTGCGGTGAGAATATGTTGTTTATAATATTTTACTTCCTTCTCGCAAGTATCACAATAAACCATATTTATAGCGTGAGAAAACGTGGTGTTTTATATATATCACTGTGCTTAAAATAAAACACTTTTGAGCTTTACAGCTCCGTTTTATATATATCGCTGTGCTTAAACTAAAACACTTTTTCACTCAGAATCATCTAAGTCATAACTATCACATGAATACTCAGAATCATACTCAGAGTCATCAATAAAGCTACTCTCATAACTATCATTTGAGCACAAACTATTAGTATCATAACTATCATCTGTGTTCAATGAAATACTATCATCACCATCGTCCAAGTTCAATGAAATACTATCATCACTATCGTCTGAGTTCAATGAAATAGTAAAATCTTCACTGCTGTATTGACTCATATTTAATTAGCAAGAAAAATATTCCCATCAATATCTATATACTTTCTTTCATTAACAGATTCAATCTCTACAATTTTTATATCAAAAGTTATCTTTAAATAATCTCTAACTATCATAGAACGAAATGACATTTCACCAGAAATATTAACATCATTCATTTTACTTAGATCTACACCCTTTGGATTATTAAAGAAAATACAAATGTCTCCTCTAGAATTATTAATGGTCTTATCATTCTTTTTCAAAGTATCGTGGTCAATCACTTTTTCAAGCTTTGAATAAATTGCCAGGAGTAGAGGAGAAACTTTTGTTAGATTTACTTTAATGGATGTCTTTCCAGGTATAGTTAGAGCTCTTCCTTTAAATGAAATAGAGGGGCTCATGTTATTTTCCATAACTGGTTTTACCCAAAAATTTCCATATTTATCTTTGTTCAATTTAACATCTTTGACATATTTTTCTATATCTTCCACCGAAGTAGAGATTGATTGAAATTTGTCTTTTGTGCTTTGAAACATTGTATTTATTAATGAATAAACTTGCGTTTAGTTTAAGTAAAAATTTACCACATAAATATGATAAGTTCTGAAGGATATTTAGAATTTCCAGACTCTCCATATGATAAATTAGAGAATTGTCCGGCTTGTGATAGAGTGGGGCTTAATGATGAGGATTCATATAAACAATGTATTTTCTGTGATTTAATTTTAATTAATGATAATAAGAAATATAAAAAAATATATAACTCTTTTAAATTAGAACCAAAAATGAATTACTTTACAAGATTAATAAGAGAGATGAATGTTAAGTATTGTGATGATAATACACCATTTCTTTCAAGGGAAGAGACTAATTGTATTGAGGAAATGTATAAGGGTTTAATGATATTTATTATTCAAAATAATTTTAATGGAAATGTTAATACAAGATACTATATAAATAAAATAATGGATTATTTTGAAATTAAACCCGAACTCAGGATAAAATATAGAGTTTCTCAAATAGCTCAAAAAAAGTTGGATAACTTGTTTTCCAAATATATAAATGAATGATTTTTTACCCGTTTGGGAAAATAAGATAAAATTTAATAACCATAAAAACATTCCAAATTCATTGAGATGTCTAATAGTTGGTTCAAGCGGATGTGGAAAAACCTGTTTACTTTTAAAGATGCTCCTTGGTTCTAATTTTTTAGATTATGATAATTTAATAATTTTTACAAAGTCAAGTTTTCAACCCGAGTATCAACTACTCTCACAGGGTTTTAATGCGGGTCTTAAAAAGGAAGACATTATCGGTTTATTTAAACTTCAAAACAAACTAAATGATTATAATATTGATGATATAATACAATTATTTTGTGATACACAGAAATCAAAATCGAAACCCATAACTTGTATTCTCAGTGATAATACGGATGATATACCTTCACCTCAAGATTTAGATAAATCAAAAAAGAACCTTGTCATCTTTGATGATTGTGTTAATGAGAGAAACCAAACAGTAATGGATAGCTACTATACAAGAGGGAGACATTCTTCTTGTAATTGTATATATCTTAGTCAATCATATTTTCAACTCCCTCGACGCTCAATAAGAAACAATGCCAATACTTTTATTTTATTTAAGTTAAATTCAATAGATGTAAATAATTTTTGGAGAGATAATTGCTCTACGTTATGTAGTAAAAAAGAATTTGAAAATTATATGAAACACACGATTGGAAAATATAAATATATTGTTGTGAAACAAGATGAGATACTAAATGATATTTTTCAATACTAAATGAATACCGAAGAAAGAGAAAGAAAGTTTAAGGAACATCAACAATTAGTTTCAAAAGTTGTTAAACAACAGGAAGAGATAAAGAAGAAACGGAAACAGAAACTAACTGGTGAAGAAGCCTTTGAAAGAAAACAAGAGAAATTCTTTAAACCACTTTTGAAAACTCAACACCCTACAGTTCCCACGGTAGAATTTACTCCGAAAAAACTTCAAATGCTCAAAGATTTTAGTCAGATAACAAAACAAGAACTTGGTGAATTAGAATATGATGACGAGGGATTATTTCGGAAACTTGAGCAGGTAAATCAACCCCCTAATTATGTTGTGGAAGCTCTTCAAAACAATGAATATTCTGCGGGTTCAAAAACCAGAGCAGGTCTCATTCCAACAGAAGAACCAGCAGTGTTTCATCTTGTGGAAGAAAAGGTATTGATATTTAATGATGAATTGATGTTCTTGAGTTCTACTCAACCAAATGTTAAATTAACTCCAAGATTAATGTTTCTTCTAACAAACCCCGGATTCAGCGGTTCAAAATATTTTGAGGAACCACTTGATATGGAAAGAGAGGAAGATAGGGTATATATTGAGTTGTTAAATACACTTGATTATGGAGTTTCTGTTGCTGGTAAAAGTAAGAAGAATGAGAAGGAGAAACATATTATTGATGCTTTAAGTAAGCTTGGTTCGGGTGTTAGTTTTCTTCCAAATGACCCATCACAATTAGTTAATAGGCTATTATTGTTATTAGGTAGTAAGAAGGCTGGAAACAACAATTGTTTTAATGAATCCTCAGCCATTTTAGATCAGTTGATGAACATGAAAATAATTAATAAATGTCAATACAAAGATATTTTATTAGATATTAAATAAGATGAGAAGCACAATTCTTAGTTTTAATTTCACAACGAGCGATTACACAGCTTCATTCCCTTACCCACTACAACTTGACCCCCTTACCTCATATGAGGCATCTTTGTTGTCAATGGAAACTTACAATACCCTTTTTAATATCACAGAGAAAAACAACAAGTTTAGTTATAATCCAGGCACTGCCTACAAAACTATAACTGTTTCACCTGGAGCTTACGAGATTTCTCAAATATCTTCAGAAGTCTCTCGCCTTATGAAAGAAAAAGGTGATGAACCAAAAAATATTGTAATAGATATTCAAACACACACTTCAAAATCAACTATTAAACTGAAAAATAATTATAAAGTTGATTTCACGATTGAAAATTCGTTCAGAGAGCTATTGGGTTTCTCTTCAAAAAAGATTGAAAATAACGGGACGTTTTACAGTGATAATGTTATCTAAATATCCTCCGGTATAAATTCAGTATTAATTCATTGTGATTTGATTGATGGTGCTTATAACGATGGAATAAGAACAAATACAATATTTTCATTCAGTGCATACTCAACCCCGATTGGTTATAAATTTAATATGGAACCAAAAAATCTTGTCTATTTACCTGTGTCAGGAAAAACCATATACAGAGTAAATTTTAGGATAACCGACCAAGATAATCGTATGATATCCTTTAATGATGAAATTATATCCATCAGAATTCACCTACGTGAAGTTTTTCAATAAATAAATAATGGTTATTGTAAGAAAACACGAGTTGGGAAAATATAAAATAATTACAGGGGAGGGCATGTTCCTTTCACCAGACTATACAAGGTATGTGGGTAAAGGATACTATAAACCTAAGAGACAACGGGGTGTGGGTCATCAATTTCGAAATAAAGGAGATGGGATAATTGATACTCTAATGGGTATTGGTTCAACCATTCTTAAACATAAAGACCTAATTGGTTCAACTGCTTCTCTCATGGGAAATGTAGCAGGTGTTGTAAAGAGTATAAAAGATGCTCAAAAGGAGTCCCATAAATTACAAGCAATCAAAGAAATTAAAAAAGGTAAAACTCAACTATCTTCACAAGAACGACAAAAAATCATTAAAATACTTGGGTCAGGGTTTCAACAATTTTAATACTATATAAATACAAGTATGGAAGCGATTGATAGTATCTATGATTTGGATGATACGATTATCATTTCAAACTCTACTAAAAAGGAAGACTATTTTAAGGTAAATGCTATTACAGGAACCGACTGGAATTCAAACGGAACAAAAAGTTTTGAAATAAATAATCAACAAACTTACTTGAATATAGCTGATAGTTTCTTGCTGTGTAAATTTAAATTCACTAAGGCTGCGAATAATACTAATGCTACACTCGTAAATGATTTCTTCTGGAAAATGTTTGACAGTGTTCGCCTGTATATTGGAACACAAGAGGTTGAAGCGGTTGATTATGTCTCTGCTACATCTGAAATGATGAAATTTACACTATATTCGTTTGGTGATAGAATGGGTAAGGGAGCTGTTGAAGGCTTTATTCCTGATATGTCAACGGGAACAAACACAGACCCTGGTTATAGTCAAAGGAAGTCAATGTATAATGATGACGCAAAAGCTGAGAATAGTTTTACCGTAGCAGTACCTCTTAAAGGTATATTTGGATTTTGTGATTATGATAAAGTTTTGTATGGTCTTAAAATTAGATTTCAACTACAAAGGAATGATAATGTAAATAGATTGCTTTTTGGGGCTGAAAATGCTTTTGGCGACAATAATAAATTTGTTATTAATGATTTGTGTTGGTATATCAATGAATATACTCCTAATCTTAAAACGGAGGAGATGTTAAATAGAAGACTTAACTCAAAGAAACCGCTAAATGTATCATACCTTAAAAGAAGATGTCAACACGTTAAACTGGAACACACTACCTACACTTGGAATTTGGGTGTTCTTGAAGGAAAGCCACGATACCTATGGCTCATTTTTAAAAAACCAGATGGAGAGGAGGGTACTAATAAGAATAATGCGCTGAGTGATAATGCTAAGGTGAAACAACTTCGGGTTTCTCTTGATGGCACATTTTATCCGCGAGATAGATTGGAAATTGATTGGGAAAAAAATGATTATGCGGAAGCCTACAAGTCCTACCAAAAAGTGTGTGAAAGTAATGGTAATAATGATCCTATTTTGGATATGGTTGCATTTAAAGGTTTATATACAATCTACGCAATTGACCTGAGTTCTCAAAAGGAAACTATAAAGTCTAATCGAGTGGATACTTCTCTATACATTGAAAGAGGGGAGAATGAAGAAGTTGATGCTTATTGTTTGCTTTTGGAGGAAACAGAATTACAGATTAATACAGATAATGGTGTTATGATTAATATCACATAGGTTTTTTCTCATAAATAAATGGTAGGGGTATATGTTAATCAAATCAATCTTAATAAATTAACATCTTGTATTCAAAATCAAAAGCCTTGTATTATTAATGTTAATACAATTCAAAGAAAAGGAGCTGTAAGAATTGATGTTTTACTCACACACACACAAGTAAAAACACTAAATGATGTTGGATCACTTAAAATTAAAATGACGAAACCTATGTTAAAGAAATATTCAATAGACGAGTCAAGAGGAGGATTTCTCCCGTTTCTAATTCCTTTATTTGCTGGTTTAAGTGCGGCGGGAGCATTGACTGGTGGTATTTCAGCAGCGGTAAAAACTGCTAACGAAAGGAAGGCACAACTAAAAGCTCAAAAAGAATTGGAAAGACATAACAAGGAGTTGGAGAAACAAATTAGTGGAAGTGGTGTAATTGTAGATTTTGCTCAAAAACTTGAAAGTCTACCTGATAAAGCTAGATTGTTGGTTGGAGATATGCTTTCCTCTATCGCTCAAGCGGGTGTTAAACTAACTAAACGGGGTAATGGATTGTATCTTTCTCATAAATAAATGGATAAATGGTTTAAACAATTTGGAAAGAATACAACGTCAAATATAGAACTAGCTAAGTATTGTAAAACACTAAAAATTGATAATGTGGTTATTTGTATGAGAGATGAATTAATACATATAAATAAGAATACAAAGAATATTATTATGAATTTAGACACACAGAATGGTTCTCATTGGGTTTGTATTCATAATAGTCAGGATAAATATTATTTTGATAGTTATGGTATGCCACCACCTGTTGAAGTAATACAATTCTTACAGAATGGTGTTTATCAAACATTCCAAGTTCAAGAAATTAATTCTAAATGTTGTGGCCAATTATGTTTATATGTATTATTTCAACTCAACAATAATGAAAATTTTTATGATATCATTTTTTATCTAATATAAATGACCTATGTTGGAAAAGATGGTTCTATCTTTGGAAAATCCTCTCAGGATATTGATTTATCAAATTATTATACAAAGGCACAGGCTGAACGACAAAAATATAGTGTAAGTAAAAATATTAATATGAAGAATACTTATAAATTAATCAATTATCCAAACCCTACAGATGCGAATGACTTGATTAGATTCAGTGATTTATCACAATATATATCTTTAAAGAAAACAGCACGTTTTGTGAAACAAGTAAAATTTACAACCACAACACCTGGTTATACTGACCATACACCTTTCCTCATTGAATTTAACTACCTGCTTACAATTAAATTTTATAAAGAAGGACATTTAGTTAATATGCGAATTAATAAATGGGGGTATGATATGCCTGATTTAGGGTATAATTGGTCTTTTTCAATAAACATAGAAGACCTACATGATTTAAATCAGTCTCGTAAAGAAGAATATTATCCAATTGGTGAAGATAAGGATTTATGTGGAAGTACAATTAGTAAACAACAAATACGTGATTTTAAGAAAATAAAAATATATGATAGTATAGCGATGGTTCGCATGACAAAGAAGGAAGGTAATGAGATAAGGATAGAAAGCCGAGGAATACAAACCGATTTGGTAGTGGGAAGATGGGGTGGTATTACCTGTCATAATATTAATCTCACATATATTTCTGATACATAAATGGCAGGAAGAAGACTACAAGAGAATTATAATTTTTGTATTCAAGGATACCTACAAGAAAAGGGTGCTCGGTATTACATACCTTATGATTTGGAGCATATACATGGGAATTTTGTCATAAAAAACTGGCCTTATACTGATATTGTTAAACCCACAAATAGAGACTTGTTTAAAATATTAAATAAAAATGAACTTCTCAAAGTTATGAAATATAAAACTCTTTTAGAAATCGTCAACAAATCTTATTGGTATCCTATTATGAGAAAAATAATTATAGATACAAGAATATCTCAAAATCCAGATGAGTATATGTATAATATTCTTTGGGGTTTAAACTCAAGGGTAGCAAGGGATGAGGAAGGAGTTGAAGAAGAGAAGGAGAAAAGAGAGAAAAGAGAGAAGGAGGAGAGGGAACAAAGAGAGAGGGGGGAGAGGGAGATGGAAATCAGAGCGATTCAAAAAAGAGTGGATGTATTACAGCAAGAAGATAAATCTCAACTCACCGAAGAGGAAAATAAAGAAAGAATGAATGCTGTGAAAATATTGATATCAAAAATTGCTAAGATAAATGAGGAAGGAGTTAAAGAAGAGAAGGAGGAAAGAGAGAAAAAGGAGAAGGAGGAAAGGGAGAAAAAGGAGGAGGAGAGGGAGGAAAGGGAGAAAAGAGAGAAAAAGGAGAAGGAGGAAAGGGAGAAAAAGGAGGAGGAGAGGGAGGAAAGGGAGAAAAGAGAGAAGGAGGAAAGGGAGAAAAGAGAGAAGGAGGAGAGGGAGCAAAGAGAGAGGGAGGAAAAATATAAAAAGATGGAAATCAGTGAGATTAATAAAAGATTGAAGGTATTACAGCAAATAAATCAAACTCAACGCACTGAGGAGGAAAATAAAGAAATGAGAAGTCTAATGAAAATATTATTTTCAAGAATAACGACGTCAATGTCTTCAGTTTCAGGGAGGAGATTTAAATGAGAAAGTGGGGATAAAGAAGAAGAAGAAGGAAAAGATTATGTGGTTGATGATGTCGGTGTAATTGACTTTAGTTAGTTTTATTTGTAAATAAATGGAGGAGAGAGTGAAGGCATTCCTTAGGATTCTTTATGTTTTAAAAATAAAGATTGAAATGTATATGTTGAAAACCAAAAAGGTTTTGATACTCTGTCGGAATTTTTCTGATAAATAAATATGAGTTATTGTCTCAAATGTAAAAAGAAAACTAAATCTAAAAATATCTCTTATGTTAAAGCTAAAAATAATAGAGTTTATCAAAAAGGAATATGTCAAGTATGTGGCTCTAAAAAGTGCCAATTCATCTCTCCTAAAAGAGGAGGAGACATACAAAAGTTTCTGTCAGGAAGTAAATTTACAACAACTGGAATTCCAGGGGAATTACACCTTCCAGGGTATTCTTTCTGTGGTCCAGGAACAAACTTGGATAAAAGATTAGATGAGGCTGACAATCCTAAACCTTGGTCTAAACCTACAAATAGGGTTGACGAAGTGTGTATGAAGCATGATATTGCTTATGGAAATACCACTACGTTGACTGAAAAACATAAAGCCGACAGCGAAATGTTGTATAATTTGTCTTTGATACAAAATCCAACGTTGAGAGAGAAAGTTGATAGGTTTATTGTGAGAAATTTGATAAATGCTAAATTGAAACTTGGTCTTGGTTATTCCTCAAAAAACTATTAGGCTCTAATGATGTCATCAAGACTGAGGAGCTTTTGGCTGAAGAATTACACAAACCTATAATCACAAAGTTTAAAAGAAGGAAGGTTTATTCTAAATACACCGACCACATATGGTCCGCTGATTTAATTGAATTGAATAATGACAGGGGATACAGGTATGCTTTAACCGTTATTGATTTGAGGAGTAGATTTGCCTGGGTTGTCCCTTTAAAAAATAAAAGGGGTGATACTTTAATGTTAGCCTTTAAGCTAATATTTGATCGGGATAAAAGGAAACCAAAGAAGTTATGGACTGATGAGGGAACAGAGTTCTATAACAAAATATTCATGAAATTTCTTAAGGGGAAGGGTATTAAATTATACAGCACCTTTAATGAAGGAAAGGCAGTTGTTATTGAGCGTTTTAATCGTACTTTAAAAGAGAAATTATATAAAAAATTCACACAACTCGGTTCTCAAAAATGGGTGTATTTAATTCAGGATATTGTAGATAATTACAATAATACAGTTCATTCATCAACACAATCAAAACCATCAGAAACATTTACAAAATTAGAATATGAAAAGGAGATTAATTTGAGAAAGCCCAAGTTTAAAGTTGGTGATATTGTAAGAATATACAAATGGAAAAGTCATTTTGAGAAAGGTTATACACAAAAATGGACTCGTGAATTATTTAAAATCATTGATGTAATGGATACAGTCCCTTGGACCTACAAATTATATGATTTAAATGGAGAAGAAATCTTGGGTTCATTTTACTCACAAGAATTACAAAAAACACAAGTAAGCAGATAATACCCTTGAAAATAATAAATAAATAAATAAAATGTAATGGGGATACGTTTTTAAATCTGTGAACCCCAAACACAGAATCCCACAACTTTTTAGTTGGGGCTTAACTTTTGTATGTGTATAATGGGGATACGTTTTTAAATCTGTGAACCCCAAACACAGAATCCCACAACTTTTTAGTTGGGGCTTAACTTTTGTATGTGTATAATGGGGATACGTTTTTAAATCTGTGAACCCCAAACACAGAATCCCACAACTTTTTAGTTGGGGCTTAACTTTTGTATGTGTATAATGGGGATACGTTTTTAAATCTGTGAACCCCAAACACAGAATCCCACAACTTTTTAGTTGGGGCTTAACTTTTGTATGTGTATAATGGGGATACGTTTTTAAATCTGTGAACCCCAAACACAGAATCCCACAACTTTTTAGTTGGGGCTTAACTTTTGTGTGTGTATAATGGGGATACGTTTTTAAATCTGTGAACCCCAAACACAGAATCCCACAACTTTTTAGTTGGGGCTTAACTTTTGTGTGTGTGTGTATGTGCGAGTGAGTCATAATAATATACAAACCCTAACCCAACCCAAGCCCTAACCCAACCCCATCCCTAACCCAACCCCAACCCTAACCCAACCCCATCCCTAACCCAACCCCATCCCTAACCCAACCCATCCCTAACCCTCACATTCAAAATCCCAACCCTAACCCAATCCCATCCCTAACCCAACCCCAACCCTAACCCTCACATTCAAAATCCCAACCCTAACCCAACCCATCCCTAACCCAACCCCATCCCTAACCCAACCCCATCCCTAACCCAACCCCAACCCTAACCCTCACATTCAAAATCCCAACCCTAACCCAACCCCATCCCTAACCCTCACATTCAAAATCCCACCCAAACCCTAACATAATCTTTCTTTTCTTCTTTTTTAAATACGTATTTCTTTTTTTTTTTTTCCTCTTCCTCCAATTCTGTCTTTCAAGGCTTTTAAGTTTGAAGAAGTAGAAATGGGAAGAAAGAATTTTCCAGCATTTTCTTCCTCGAACTTTCTTGATATTGCTTAAATCAAGCGTCATTAAATAAAGAACATTGTTCATTGCTTTAGAATCCAAAGAGTCTCCAAGAGGAACCCCACAGGTAGAGTCTCCAAAATAAAACCAACTTTTCAAGTTCCCAAGGTATAACCACATTCCTGTTGAGCCTCCAAGATAGGTATCACATTCCGAGTCATCAAAACAAAACCCCCATTCCGAGTCTCCAAAAATATAACCATCTTTCCAAGTCCCCAAGGTAAAACCACAATTTTCAGAAATATTGGGGGTTTCCGTGATAAGTCTCACATAGTATAACTGCGGACCATCAGGGAAAACTTCCCTTTCCCAATTTTTTAGGGTTTCTATGATGTGTCTCACATAGTATAACTGCGGACCATCAGGGAGAATTCCCATTTCACAATTTTTTAGGGTTTCTATGATGTGTCTCACATAGTATAACTGCGGACCATCAGGGAGAACTCTCCTTGCCCAATTTTTTAGGGTTTCTATGATGTGTCTCACATAGTATAACTGCGGACCATCAGGGAGAACTCTCCTTGCCCAATTTTTTAGGGTTTCTATGATGTGTCTCACATAGTATAACTGCGGACCATCAGGGAGAACTCTCCTTTCCCAATTTTCAGAAATTTGTGGGTCTCCAATGTATGACTTGTATTCTGGCTCATCAAGGTAGAACTTGTTCAGTGGGTTTTGTTTTGATAACTCACAACAAGTATCATCATGGTAAAACTCTTTTTCAGGATTTTGTGGATCTCCAAGGTATAACTCTTTGGCTGGGTCATCAAGGTAGAACTCGTTCTGGGGGTCTTGGTTGTTCAAAATGTCTTCAAACAAAAAAATAACTTCATCCCAAGTTGTGTTAAAAGCAGAATTTTCATTTCGTATCTCAGATACAATTTCCTGTGAAAGAAAATAACAATGTATTAATTTAATACAATATTTTTTATTTGTATAAATCAAGCTCTATGAATATTAAAATAAACTTTGTTAACTCTTACACGAGTCTCATCTTAAAAAAAAAAAAAAAAAAAAAAAAAAAAAAAAATTAAATAAATAAATAAATAAATAAACAAACTTACCTCCATTGATAAGAGGTTCGAGTCCAGTTCATCAATCTGAAGGTTGAGTTCTACACAGGTAGTAGGACTCCATGGAATAGCAAAGTTATCCCATTCCATTTCGGCATAGTAGTCCATTCTCAAGTGAAGCAGAAAGCGTGTTTGAAAAAGCCTGTGTGGTCGGTGCCTTTTATAAGGACTGGGTGTGTCTTCCTGTGGAAATTCCCTGGGCGTGTCTTAACTGGAAATGATGTGATGGAAATTCCCTGAAAATGATGTAATGTATTACCTGGAAATGATACAATGCTGAAGAGTTTATAAAGTGGGTGGGACTTAGCAAAAGTGGGCGGGGCTTAGTAAAAAGTGGGCGTGGCTTAACAAAAAGTGGGCGGGGCTTAGTAAAAAATGGTCGTGGTTTACCAAAAAGTGGGCGGAGCTTACCAAAAAATGGTATGTGGCACTGGAGGCGCTCAAGCAAGAACATTGAGGGAGGTTTACCATTTTATCTTAGCTCAGTTAAAATATCTTAATAAAGAACCAAACTCAAACATATTTTTTGTTAATATATTAGATGGTGAAGAGAGTTGTAGGAGAATTAAATTATTTCCCACGCATAAACAAATATTTGTACGGTCGTTGTTTGAGTGGGTTATATTCACCAGATGATATTAAGAGTAAAAGGTTAAAAGGTCCATGAGGTCAGAAGGATCACAGGTGTTTAAGTGGTCTAATGAATAAGGATAACATGTCAAAAGGTTAGAAGGTTCGTAAAGAACAGGGTGAGAGAAATATAGGTGTTTAGGGGCAATGAGGGAGGGAAAGAATTAATATGGAAGTGAATGGGTCAATGTTTGAGTGGGTCAAAGATTAATCTGCCAGATGATATGTAGAAGAAGGATGATAGGTCTATAAGAGAAAACAAATATTTGTAGTGTTTGAGTGGTCTAATGAACAACATTAAGGATAGGTACTACAGACAAAAGGTTCATAAAGATGAGGGTGGGAGAAATAGAGGTGTTTATGATTTTTGAAAAAGACAAGGGGGTAAATGACATTAGATAGGGATTTCCCATGTTAAACGGAGGTGTCCCAGAAGCAACATTATTACACTACTAATGCATCTGCTTTTCCACCCCAGAGAAAGTTGTCCTGAATTTGGGAGAATATGCTTGTAATTGCAATGGAATGGTAAACATTCCAAATGATTCCTCAAATACTGTAGTTGTCTGCAAAATGCCAGGAGTGAAACAAATATACCAAATTACAAAGTATTTCCTTCAGTTTACAGTAGTATTTTTTTGTTGCAAGTGAGACATGGAGATTGGTCTCTCCAAAGACCACAATACCCAAGAGGAAGTATGCAAGCTTGGCATTTTCAACATCAATGTTGGGCATTTGTAGCTGCCTTCCGTCTTCATAAGAAAGACAAAATTAGCTTAAAATGCAGAGATCAAAGACCATTAAAGAGGGCTTCTTAACTATGAAGAAACCTCCAATATCACAGAGTCGGTAGAATTGAGTCAATTACAAGAATAATATATATATATATATATATATATATATATTGTTGCAGTTTTTAGAACCTTCACTATCAAATTTAGTATTAAAATTCCTTATAAATAACCCCTGTGTACATTTCCCCTTAATTGGCTGTTAATTGAAATGATCGCACCTTAGCTAGTCCATGTACAAGCACGTAGCCAATCATAGGACCTCTCCATAGTTATATCGTTATTCTGTGTTTCAGATAAGGCTGTGTGTCCAATAGTCGATCTTACGTTGCACCAAATCAAATAAGATAGATCCCCTTTTCGATAGCCCCAAAGCCTACATCGCCAGCAGCATGCGCCTACATTTCCAACAGCATTCGCCTCCATTGCGCACGTGGTCAGCTCGAAGAAGAAGGGCGTTGCCTGCCCATCGTCATCAGAAGGTGGAGCCAGAAAGCCCTTGCCGACCAACCAAGACTCAGTGGGTTTGGCTTGAGAGGGCGGAGAAAGAAAGATTGAGCAGGTTCGTGAAGGTTCGAGGGCGTGGCTATATAACCCATTACGGGAAGCCCCCACCGCGAGATGAGCGAGGGAGAGATGATTGAGGGAGCGCAGATAAGCGAGGGAGCACGAAGGCAGTTTCTTAAAGGAGGGCGCTTGAGTCTGTGAAGAGAGACGCGCAACCTGCGGGAGTACGAGTAAGGGAGACGCTGTTTTCAACCAGCCCTGCCACGTCAAGCTCCGACACGCTGCTGCGAACATCCCGGCGGTGTGGACCCAAGGGTGGAGAGTCGGCGGCTGCTCGCTCCCGGCCCGGCCGTTCTGCTGTCCCACCTGACCCTTCTCATCCCCCCCAGCCATTCCTGCCTGCCATTCCCTATTCGTGTGAGTCTGTTTGTTCTGTCCTGTGGGTATAAGTTAAGCTTGTTTTCAAGAATTGCACTGTGTCTTCTTTCCCTGTAAATTACATTTCTTTTCTTCTCTTTTTGGTTTGTGTAAATAGTAGTTAATAAATATCCCTGTTATTTCTTACCTTTGGTTTCTTTCTCGTCCGATCGCTTTAGCGATTTCCCAATTGAGTTCCTGTGGCGCGTTTTCGGCCAACGCTTATAATCGGGTTTAGTCATTGTTAAATGGCTCACGCCGCAGTTCACTATGCTCGGCGCAATCCATCAATTACACTGCAGCACGGGCGGGAGTATTTCCTTGCGTACCGGGAGGCGCTGGTACTTAGGTCATAGGACGGATAGGCCTAATACCCTATTCAGCGCTGACGCGACATGACGTCATACCCACAGGATCGGCGACAGCCAGTATAAGGACAAGGGGTTAACCCCCCTTGGTAAGGGGAGCGCCGTCATCCGGAATCCGTAACAATATATATATATTGTTGTGGATATGAGAATGTTTTTTTTTTGTTGTTGTTGTGTAAATTGTTGTAAAAATATCGCCCTCCTTACTCCAGTTATGTATAAAGGTCAAAGTGCGTCCCGTAATTAGTTCATAAGCACTCACGTTAGCCAATAATAGATTTCCCCCTTGTTGACAGTTATTTCCCTATTCTGTGTATTAGGCTAAGGATTTGTCTTCCATTAATTTGACACTCCATTGCACTGCATTAAATAAAGTAGATCCCTCCGACATGGCATCTTCAAAGTGCCAGGTTTGCCAGGTTTGCTGCAATTGCCAACTGCATTTGGGCGGTTTTCTTCGTTCGCCATTGCTGCCCTTTGGCTGGGGCTAGCTCGAATCGCCCCAAAACCACCATTGACCACGAAGTAAGGTCGGGGAAGAAGGGCGTGTCTCCACCTCATCATAGAGGGGAGGAGTGAACCAGCCCTTGCCGACCAACCCAGAACGAGGGGTTGGCTTTAGAGGGCGGAGAGAGAACGTTTGGGGGAGGTTCGCAGAAGGCTCAAGGGTGAGGCTTATATAACCGGCGGGAGACACCCTCAGGAGAGTGGAGGAGGGAGGAGATCAGATCACAGACAAGCCTGAAGAGAGTCCTGGAGTTTGTGAGCGAGGGAGAGTGAACCCGTCACGCCAGACCCCCCACCAGCAGCGTTGGCTCCACCAAGCAGCTCCGACCCGTTACCCCGCGCACACAACAGGATCGGTGGCATCGGCGGCCGTCGAGGTCCAGCCCGACGTCCCGTGCGGGATCAAGCTCCAGCCAGCTCCGTGCCTTCCTCCCCCTCCAGCCACCCACCTCCTTCCAGCCAATCCACTCTGCAATTCCCTGTGTGAGTCCGTCTTTGTTTGTTCTGTCCAGGGTATAAGTTAAGCCTGTTTAGATAAGCTAGCAAATTTCACTGTGTCACCTTTCCTCTTCTGTATTTTATTTTATTATCCTTCCTTCTCCTTGGTTTCTTTGATTGTGTAAATAGTAGGAATAAATTTAGTAGCATTTCCAACCTTTTTGCTTTGGTGTTCTTCTTCTTCACATCCTTCGCTTTAGTCTTTTCCCCATTGAATATCTGTGGCGCGATTCGGCCAACGTTCAGGAATCGGGTTAGTCGGGGTAACTGTTCGGGCGCGGCGGCCATCCGCTCGGCAAACAACATCCTCGCCGCGGTCCCGTAACTATATATATATATATATATATATATATATATATATATATATATATATATATATATATATATATATATATATATATATATAAATAAAACACAGTTTGTGTGTGTGTGTGTGTAATGTTACCGATAGACTCCTAAACGGAGAGGCTTACGTGCTTGATATTTGACATAGACATGGCCATTGAGCCTGGGACGAACATGGCCGAACTCAAAATATTTGACGATCCATATTTTTTATTCATATTTACCTCAGCGCATTTCAGCGAAGTACCCGCTAATCTCAGCCGGTTCCAGAGCAGCTCGCTGATTCACTCAGAGTGATCACGTGATGTTCCATTCCCGCCGCCAGACTGATTCGCTCAGAGCGATCACGTGATGTTCCATCCCGTCACACGTCACTTCACCTTTTATGCGATCGTGTTTTGTATCGATTTTGTGCGATATGAATTAAATGTCTTTGAAACAGCTGTGAAACGTCTTTCCACAACCCTTCCGTAACCGATTGGAGCAGTTTCTTGCCGCACAAAACGAGATCCGCGAAGCGAGTTGGTCGAGTCGTGCTGACCAAGATGGCGACACGGCGGCTTCACTTTTCACGGAGTATGAGCGTTCTATATATTTTCAATTCAGTGCGCCCGTGATTTGTGGCATAGACATGACCATTGGGCCTTCACGGTGTAATTTGTGCGAGGCTTTTGTCCGAGTGAGCTTGAGTCGAGAGGGCGAATGTACGGGTTGGGAATGTACGGGTCTCCCTTCCCCGCCCGGCAACGCCGGTACTGGAGGACGTCACAGGATCGGTGAGTCTCCAAAAGCCGCTCCGTGCTGTTGCGATATGCAGGACTATGTCCGATTGTTGTGCTGCTCTCCGACCATGAGAACTGCAACGTCATTGTTGACTGGCCATCCCCTTCCCTCCCCCTTCCCCCTCCCCCATCCATCCCCCCTTCCCTTCCCCCTCCACCCTACCCCTCCCCTTCTCCCCTCCCCCCTCCCCTCCCCCCATTCCATTTTCCCCTCCCCTCCCTCCCTTCTTCCACCCCCTCCCCTCCCTTTCCCCTCCCCCTCCCTTTTCCCCCCTCCTTCCCCCTCCCACCCTTTTCCCCCTCCCCCATCCCCCTCCCCCCTCCCTTTCCCCCTCCCCCTTCCCCCTCCCCTTCCCCCCCTCCCTTCCCCCTCCACCCCCTCCCCCTCCCTTTTCCCCCTCCCCTCCCCCACCCTTCTCCCCTTCCCCCCCGTTCCCCTCCCCTCCCTTCCCCTCCCCCCTCCCCTCCCCCGCCCAGCAATGCCGGGTACTTCTGCCGGGCCCCCCCTCCCCCCCCCTTCCCCCTTCCCCTCCCCCCTCCCCCTTCCCATCTTTCTCTTGAAAATCCTCTCTACCTCTTTGCTGATGACTCCACTCTCTGCCGCTCCATTCCTCATCCCTCCGATCGGCAGTCTGCAACCTCCTCACTCTCTGCAGACCTGGACAAAATCACAGACTTGTCAAACAAGTGGAACATGTCTTTCAATCCTGACAAATCTCACACTCTTACTATGTCTCTCCGAAAAGACCAATGGGGCAACCCTCCCATCTACTTTCTGAACAATCCTCTCCAAGATGTTCTGTCACTCAAGCTTTTGGGTCTCACTATCTGCCATGATCTTTCCTGGGAAAACCACATCTCCAATCTGGCCTCCAAAGCCAGTCGCCGACTGGGCATCCTCCGTCGTGCGAAGTCCTTCCTTGGCACACCTGAGCTCCTCACCTCATACAAGGCTTTCATCCGCAGCTCAATGGAATACTGTTCTCCCCTCTGGGCTGGTGCTCCTGCTTCACACCGAGCTCGGCTTCACGCTGTTGAAACCAAAGCTTTCAGAATCATTGAAATCTCCCGTGATGAAGCTAACTCCGAGGGCCTTTCACTTACTCACCGCAGGCAGGTCGGTGGTCTTTCTGTCTTCTACCGACTCCTCTCCGGCCTTGCTCCCCAGCTCTGTCTGAGCTCTGTCCCCCAAATATTCCAACAGGTCGCACAAGATCTGCCCACAACCCACTTATAGTTAAACTGACAAAATCAAGACTCTCTGCTCACCTTCACTCCTTCATTCCTCTTTTCTCCCACCTCTGAAACAAACTCCCTCACTCTCTTCAATCGCACTCCTCCCTCCAGGTCTTTAAAACAGCTGTTCACCACCATCTCTTATCTTCCCCCATCCAAAACCATGATCTTTTCTACCTCCGCTAATTTCACCCCAGATCCACTTTTTTGAAATACCAACTTATTTCTTGGAAGTCCTTGCAGTGTCCATGTGTTTTATACTTCTCCCACCCCCTCAAGCCCTCTCCTTCCCACAGATCTCCCGATGTCCCTGCTCTCAAATAGTGTGTTTGTGCTTCCCCTTCTCTCCCCATCTTGTCTACCGCTCCCCTTATTATATGTTTTGTGTGTCTGTTTGATTTTTTTGTGTGATAAATGTTAGCTCTTTCACGAGCCTCGATCCTGTATACAAACCCCCCCCCCCCCCCCCCCCAAAAAAAACCGTGAATATCGTGTGAACGATTCCACCATACGTACCATTCATTCAAACCAGACTTCCTGGAGTTCATAACAGAAAAAGGCTATGCCCCTGAACAATTTTTCCGGAACAAGAAAAAGGCTATGCCCGAAACAGGGCTTTTCAAGAAAACTTCAAGACAAGAAAATTGGTAACAGGATGCACATCTCGAAGGAGCAGAAGGAAGCACACAGGTTCAAGTCTCTCAAGGGTTCAAATCATCTTGCACTTCCTTTTTGTGGAAATGTATCCAGTGACTTTAAATGCAATCCTTTTGCGGTTTGTTTATCCTGCAAAATAATAATGATTGAGATTATCGAGCCTTAGTACTCCAGTGAAAACTTCATCAATTGGCACATGGACTAAACAATCAATTACAACATCAACAAAAGCTGCCGAATAAATTGAATGCAGGAAGCCCTTTGAGTGACGAGGACATGGACCAATCCACAACGTAAATCGTCCCCAACGGAACTTAACAGTGTCACTACCACTCTTAACACCTCTGAGGAAGAGAACTAGCTTGATCTCGAAAGGCTTCAATAATTATTAATGTTATTTTACCGCACTGTGTGCTACCTTTTACAAATAGTAATACTGTATAATATGCTCTTCCAGCCCAAGAGATATGCATAAAGCAACCAAGAAATGCTACACAAGGTAAGCCCTTTGCTGTTTCAAACCCTACCCGGGTTCCTCTACAGTTGCAGACATTCACAAGTAGTACATACATGCGAATTTCAATGCTACATGCCCCCATTTACATCCAGAGGATGTAAATGAACACAGGAGTGTTACCCAAAACCCATCTGAATGAAATGAGTTAAGAAACGAATCTGCATCTATCTACTGTATATAAGACAAGGATGGGTGTCTGTTTGTCCATTCCCTGTTATGCTGATTGGCTGTGAGGCTAGGTGCACTGTGATTTGCTCCTGGCGAGGTTATCGTATAGGCTTATTAAAAGCTGATGTTCAAAATCTGATTCAATATTTTTTTACGATTGGAACTCATGGCCTAAATAATTATGTCGAAATCCAGAGTGAAATCGGAAAATCATTTGGGAAAAAACAAATTTTGAAAACCCGATATACAGTATAATAAAATAATATGCTCTGCCGGACGCGAGGTGAAACTGCTCCAACCAGAAGTATTATATTCACAATCGCCATGAGTTTCCTATTACTTTTCTCATCAGTGTGACAAAACCACTAGCGACTATTAAAAGCATCATCAAATGTCGAAACGTTGCAGCCCATCGGCGTCACATGCGTTCTGAAGCAAACAATTTGCGTGGGCTTCAGGCTTCAAGCCTTCAGGTCGATAGGATAATTAATTTATGGCCCAGTGGAATTGGAATCAATCCAAGCTATATATACACGATGTATTATATAGACACAAAACATTGCAATAGCTTCCGAAAAAAAAAAATGCAGGCGGTGCATTGGCACAGAATGCTGCCTTGATTGTTCAATGCCTCAAAAAAATAACTCGGGTTATGACAAACCGAGTCAATTGCAATAGCAATAGAAATGTTTTGGCTTCATTACATAACCCGAGTTATTTTTTTGAGGCATTGAACAATCAAGGCAGCGTTCTGTGCCTATGCACCGCCTGCATTTTTTTTTTCGGAAACGAATGAGGTTGTGCTTATACATTGCTCACCTAATTTTTATGCCTCCACCGACAAAGTCACCAGAGGAATTATGTTTTCAGGTTGGCCGTCTGTCCGTGATAGGTTTTCACTACCGCGATAACTTGAGAACAGCTGAAGGGATCTAAGTCAAACTTGGTGCAGGCATGTATAATGAGGTAAAGATTAACTGATTTGTGGTTTGTGAATTTTGCATTAACACCTGAAGCACACCAAAGAAATCCTGCCTTACATTTTGACCCGTTTATGTTTGGAATCCCATTCTGACCCGTTCCTCTTTCCCATTCCCTTATTGCAAATAATCCATCAGACCATCGGATGTAATCCATAAACTTGTGTGTATAATACACTGTGGTTTGTTGAGTTTTGTGCACCCGTCATGATAGTATCGCATCGGCTTATTAAAAGATGATATATTTGATTATTTGATTTTATTTGACACAGTATTTTGATTTGATTTTATTACCAGCCCAGGACACCAGTAGCAATCTTTTTGGATTAGGATTCTACTTTTTGTATCAACTTTTGTTGCTCCCATGAAGGTCATTGTCTGTTCTGTGTTCTTGCTCTTCCATGTACCTTGATGATGAATAAAAAAAATTCAGTATACTCTTTTTATTCATCTCTTTATTAATATTAATTGTTTATGAATAAAGTAGCACCACAAGTGCGTAAGATCTCTGTCCATGTAGTGATTGGTTGTTATTGATACGTGTCTTAGCGGAGTGTTTCTATGCATGTCCACACACGATGGCATTTTCTTCTTTTCACTGGCAACGTATTTCACTCCCAAAAACGTCTGTTTGAGGTTTTGAACTCCAACCCCTGCCCTGTACCTTCACCCAATTATCTACAGTTGGAAAGGTAATCATCGATTTACTTGATTGAAAAAGCCATTGGCATTGTTACATATTCCACTTGAATGCGTGTGAAGATGAGTGGGGAAGAGAGGGGAGACATGGGGGAGTGAATTGTGGGAGGGAGAAGGGAGACAGGGGAGGGTGCAGGTTTGGGGAGGGAGGGGAGTGGGAGAGAGAGGGGAGGGAGTAGGGGAGAGGCAGGGAGTGCGGGGGAGAGAGGAGAGGGAGTAGGGGAGAGATAGGGGAGTGGGGAAGAGAGAGAGAGAGAGCGAGAGAGAGAGAGAGAGAGAGAGACTTTTTTGACTTTTAAGTCCTTTTATTATAAAACTACAAAAACAAGCGTCAACAAGAATAAACCAAAAAATAGTTTTCAAGAGAATACAATCAAAGTCAGAGAAAATCAAATAAAAGGAGAAACAATCAATGAAATGTACTTCATTCCAAAACAAGAGATTGCAAGGACAAGGAAACTGCCATCTTTTCCTGTCACTTGGGACGGGTACCCTTCCTAGTATATGAATAATTGAATAACACCCCAATTTCCCATATGGTATGGGTTTCTAAAGACGAAAATATGGAAACCTCTGCATAGGTTGTAAAAAAAAATTTGAAGGGGGTCCAACATCTAGTATTGCCCCAGGGTCCCATTCTGGCTTTCAGAGGCCCTGGTCTTACTGCCCAATTAAGCACACCAGGGTAGAGAGACAGAGGAATTCACAAAAAAGAATATAACCCAGCGATGTCCAGCTGGACACCGCAGGATAGTTAAAGTTCTGGCCACTCCAACATATATTTTTGTGGTTTGTAGTTATCAATGTTAAGAACCTCTTTTGTTTGTTTATTTATTTCTTTTTTCTGGCACCAAGATTAAAACGTTTCATTGTGCATTTTATACATATGACAAAAAACATGATTTGATTTGAACTTCCGAGGTAGAGGTTGCCACAAGTACAGACCCTTATAGCCTTTCTTCTCAAAGCTATAATCTCCCTCGTTCTCTTTAGATGTAGAGAAATCAACAGAAGCACCAACGGCCCTTTTTAGGGCCTACCTGACATTTTAAATCTCACAGTCTGATCTGACACCCTCACACATCACCCTCCACACCTCTCCACTCACTACATCAAACACCCCATTCGGTCACACGTGAGCCAGCCGGTTCATGCGTGTGCAAGAGCGGGATTGATCCCATACCCAATCCTTATCACTATCTGCCTATATCCTCTTGCTCATCTTCTTTTACCCAGAATGAGAGTGGTGCCTGTGTTGTTTGTGCTAAATTGACGAAGGTTGGTTAAATTAAGCGTCTCAGACAGCATCTGTGTTCTCAGACAGTGTCTGGGGCGGCGGCTTCGGGATGTCTTTTGGGGAAGTCGATTGTAAGAACTCCCCTTAGAATCTACCCCGAGGCGAATCCATAGCAATATATTAGATATGTGTACATATCCAGCACAGCTCAATAGCTTGCCAGCTCAACTCTTGAAGAGAATCCATTCCATGCTGATGAAGGCCAGTCAGAAATGCATCTGCAGATTGATTCCCAAGGGGTCAACAAAATGTTTCAAATTTGAAGCGATTTCATGATAACACATTGAATTAACCTCAATATTAGAGTTGTGTCTTATTTTTTTGAAAGACCTTGTTTATTTTTTAGATTTTAAAATAAGCAAAAAAAATTTTTTTTGTATTTCATAATGAGTAAACAGGCATTTCTGGACGTGACTCACTTGCCCAATGCGAAGCACTCAAGGCTGACAGTGTCACCAGCAAGCACAGTCGTCACAGAAGGAAGTTTTACCCTCATAGATGGAGAAAAGCGACCCATTGAGCGGCCTGCATGAATATGTATAGATGGGACATGAGCAAACGATAAATGAAGAGTTAATGCCACCATCACAACTTGTACCATGTTAGATTGAAGACAGAGGAAAATGAATAAATACAGTGCCTTCAGAAAGTATTCACACACCATGGCCTTGACTTTTTCACATTTTGTTGTGTTACAGCCTGAATTTAAAATGGATTTAATTTAGATTTTTTTCCCCTCACTGATCTACACATAATACCCGATAATGTCAAAGTGGATTTTTGTTTTTTTAGAAATCTTTACAAATCAATCAAAAATGAAAAGCTGAAATGTCTTGAGTCAATTAGTATTCAACACCTTTGCTAGGACACTCCAAATTGGGCTCAAGTGCATCCAATTTCCTTTGATCATCGTTGAGATGTCTCCACAACATGATTGGAATCCACCTGTGGCCAATTCAATTGAATGGACATGATCTGGAAAGAAACACACCTTTCTATATAAGGTCACACAGTTGACAGTGCATGTCGGAGCAGAAACTCTACCATGAAGTCCAAGGAACTGTCTGTATAACTCGGAGATAGAATTGTGAGGAGGCATAGATCTGGGGAAGGGTATAAAATAATATTTTCCCATCATTAGGAAATCGAAAAAAAAATGGAACTACCCAGACTCTTCTTAGAGCTGGCCGTTCAACCAAACTGAGCAACTGGGCACGAAGGACCTTGGTCAGGGAAATGACCAAAAACCCAATGACCACTCTGCCAAAATGACAGAGTTCCATGGCTGAGATGGAAGAACTTGTTGGAAGGACAACAGTCTCTGCAGCACTTCACAAATCTAGGCTTTATGGAAGAGTGGCTACTGCTGAGAAAATGGCACATGACAACCTGCCTGGAGTTTGCAAAAGGCACATCAGAGACTCTGAGGGCATGAGGCAAAATATTATATGGTTAGATGAGATGAAAATTGAACTTTGGCCTTAATGCAAAGCACTACATCTGGCGGAAACCGAGCACAGCTCATCACCCATTAACATCATCCGCACAATGAAGCATGGTGGTGGCAGCATCATGCTATGGGGATGCTTTTCAGCAGCAGGGAATGGGAGACTTTTAAAGACAGAGGGAACAATTAATGGAGCTAAATACAGGCAGATTGTTGAGGGGAACCTGTTTCAGAGTGCAAAAGGCCTTAGACTGCGGCAACGTTTTACATTCCAACAGGACATTGACGCCAAGCAAACAGCCAAAGCAACACTGGAATGGCTTCATAACAAGAATGTGAAAGTCCTTGAGTGGCCCAGCCAAAGCAGAGACTTTAAGCCCATTGAGAATCTGTGGAATAACTTGAAGATTGCTGTTCACTGACGCTCGCCATCCAACTTGACAGAGCGTGAGTAAATCTGCAAAGAGGAATGGGAGAAACTCCCCAAATACAGATGTGCAAAGCTGATAGACGTATCCAAGAAGACTCGAATCTCTAATCATTGCCAAAGGCGCTTCTACAAGGTATTGACTCAGGGTTTTTTTTTTTGGTTTTTTTGAATACTTGTGTAAATTACTTGAATCAGGTTGAATACTTATGTAAATTAGATATTTCTGTATTTCATTTTTAATTATTTTGTAAGAATTTCTTTTAAAAATCCACTTTGACATTATGGGGTATTATGTGGAGATCAGTGATGAAAACATTCATTTGAATCCATTTTAAATTCAGGCTGAAACACAACAAAATGTGAAAAAGTTCGAAGGGTGTGAATACTTTTGCAGGCACTGTAGGTATGCATGCATTACCAACTGGAAACAAAAAGGTTGCTAAAAGAAACATGACAAAGTTTTACATACCATTTGCTCTATTCTCCAACAGTTGGGAAGGGATGGGGTGGCGGAGTGGTGCAGTTATAAATTACAATGACTGAACACAAGAAATACATCGAGTGTCAGCATCGGTGTCATTATTACCACAGGTACGTGCAGGTGTACACGCATTTTAAACCCCTCTCAGCACCCATTCCCAAATATGGAAGAGTAGAGGAAGGTTGTACAAATTTAGCACAAGTTGCCTATGCAATCCCAGATTAAGAAAAATTGTGGTTATAAACGACAGACTTGAACTTTGTCATGTTTGTGCATTGAATTAACTCTTTAAATCAAATCTTTAAATCAAATCAAAATCTTTAAATCTTTCGCCTCTTTAAATCCGCCTCTTTAAACCCCCAACTTCTTTCCTGAAATTCCGAGAAGTGTTCATTTGCTTTATACCGTGTATCCCTCTCTCCTCCCCCAGCCCTCCCCCTTCCACAGATCTACTGACATCCCTGTTCTCTTCTGTTGTTATGCTTGTGTGCTTTCCTCTCTCCTCCTCTTGTCTCCCGCTCCCTTCATTGCATGTTTTATGTGTCTGTGCATGTTTTCATGTTCAATGTGTTAGCTCTTACACGAGCCTCGATTCTGTATACAAAAAAAAAATTGAATTAACCTCTTGAGACAAAGGAAATCTTTCATAATAGCCAACATTAAAGGAACAAACTTAATTAGGATAAAAGTTGACACCAACCCTCTCGGATGATCAACTGGGTGACAACACTATTTACACTCTTCTTCTCGAAGCGTCTCTCAGTGCTACTGCTGTGGACAAGGCAGGAGTAGTAGCCTGCATCCTCTGGCTCCACTCGAGCAATGTACAGGTTTCCAGTTGTCTATAAAATGGCAAGCAATTTCAAAATATATTTTACTGTGTACAATGAAACAAATGTGTATCTTGGGATCTATGAAATTCAGACAAACCTGAGAAATGAAGCGACGATGATCAGTCGGAATGAGGTTTGGGAGGTCATTTAAAAACCACTGGTAGTAGAGGCCTATGCATACAACAGCACAACATTTCACTGAGCTTCACATTATCACCTCCATTGTGACTCCCAAATGTCACACAAAATGCTATGACCAAACAACCATTCCATTGGAATTACCTACCTGGAAAATGAGCTGGATAATCGCAAAGCAGAAACACCCCTTGGTTCTTCTTGACCTTCACAGTATTACGAGTTTCACTTGGAAATGGTTCCAAATCTATAAAAACAACGATAAGGTTGAGTTTCTAGTAGCTTGTAACTTAATTCTGTCAGATTTCCTCATGTGTAATTGCTACGTGGAAAGAAAAATGTTAGTTCCCAGTGTCGAATGGTTGTAGCAATGTCAAGACAGTGAAAAAAAAACAAAAAAAACAACAAAGTCGACCTTAACAAGGCCCAGGATAACTTTAACTTTTCTTCAAAACGCCTTTGAGACGACAAAGTTACGACATGTTTGTACAACTGAATGAGACGCTGTGCCAGCAAGGTATTGGAATGTCAATAGCAAAGGAAGAGGAACTTTATCCTGTTTTACCCTCAGGACTGTTTGGTGGAATTAAGGGCAGTGTCCTATTGATAGGGTCAATCCAATTTGTTCTTTTATCGTTAAGTTGATTTCCATTGATGATTGTGCATTTTTTGTAGTTGCGGTCTTTGCCTCATTTCTCCGAACTCTTCCTCAAATCATTCCTGCCCAAACAAACATTAACAACATCGTTTTTTAACCAATGGGCAGCAAAAAAAGAATCCTCAAATAACTGACCAACACATGAATGAGTCAAAAAAGGCATCCCTAACAGTCACCCTGCCTTTATCAATCTCCTGAACAGGAGATGGATTGCACCGTCAAAATGGCAAACAAGTGGAAGCTCTTGGCGGAAATATGAATTATTTTGCCTTTTCGGTCGTTGTGCAGAGTCGTAAATATTCTGCCCGTCTCTGGAAAATCGATGAATTGAAACGGCCAGACTCTCCGTCTCTGTGACAAGACCAGGCGTCATGGCATGCGGCAGCCATTTTAAACAGGGGCAGAGTGTGCGCTGCAGTTAAGAGAGAACCGCATGGTTGCCTGCTTTACACCAGGAATGGAAATGTAGCTTCCTTCGACCAAATGTTTTTTATTTGCTGATAAATGGCAACTGCCAGGAAATCGTTTCACCGACATTCAATGCCTTCAAGGGGAAATGGTGGCGTGATACTTTAGAAAGCTGGTGCTATTCTATCGAACAATATACAGTACATGGAGATGCTTTTCATGTTACAACTATAGATCGAAAAACCAGCTAAACTCTTCTTTGAAATGCTACCAAGATTGAGCAGTCAATGCAATCGTGACTCTTCGACAGCTCCATGGGGATCAGCTCAAAAAGTTATATGAACATGATATTTTGTTGTCTTTTGTTGCACCGGAATATTTACCACCATGTGAATCGTCAACAAAATTTCAGAGCTACTAGACGTACTATTAAATGATGGTAAGGGAGGGTAGTTGCCAATCCATGAACCTTACAGACTGGGGATGGAATGCAGTACTCAACAGCATGCAGTCAATGCCAGACCAGTGGTTGTGACAACGGTCTTTCTGTTGAACATCTTAAAAATTAAGTTGAATAAGATGTCTGTGTACTTTACTTTACGTTAGAAAACGATTTGAGCATTTTACTATGGTTTTATTGAGCTATCTGGCCTACTTTGTATCGACCATTGACCATGACTGTCATAACAATTTATGTATTGATATTGAATTTTTAATTTGTTTCCCGTGTTTTCCTCCTTTCTCAAGGTTTTCCCATTCTCCCAGTCTTCTTCTTGTTTAATGGCCACAATTATTCCACATTATAGTGGGGTTGGCTTGGGAAAGCTTGGCCCAAGTCTATCATAAACCAGCTGGCCAGACCTGATGCTTGACTAAGCAGGTTAGGGCAGGCATTTGGAATTTGGCCATGGTGCGGGCAATACAGCTCACCAACTCTTCGCAAAGGACACTGTGGGATCTTTAACGTCCACTGACTAATGCCAGCAGATGAGAAGGCAGTTTAACGTCAATCCAGGAACGGCACACATATTGATGAATCCCCTGTCTGTGAAATGCCTGGATGACAGTTTAGAGCTGGGTCGAGGTTCGAACACAGGCTAGACAGCTCAGAGGGGAGTGTGTGTACCTATAGGGCCTAGGCCATCCAGCCAGCCAGGAAAACTGCGGTTTTCCTATTCTCCCAATTTTTCTAATTTTGGATATGTTGTTCAGCAGTCAGTTCAGCAGTCAAGTCAAACCACAACAGTTTCAAAATCTTCTGTTGCAATTTTCCTTGGGTCAATCCATATTTCATCCTGACTACCCCTCCCATAATTATGCCCCCACATTCCGATTCTTCTCCTGTATCACATGTTTAAAGACTGCCACTCACTTTAGTCTCTGTTCTATTTTTATTCCCAGGTCTAATTATATTTTGATATATATATCTCCATTTATGTGTATACTTGATCCCCAAAAAAAAAGATATACATTTACTCTTCTACTTTGGGGAAGCATATTTCTCGTTTGATTAGGATTTATGGCACAGGACTTTTAAACCTCTTTTATTTTTGAATACAAAGCCAAGTCGCGTGGAAGAGATAGAACACAGAATGGATTAGGATGAAACAGAACAAAAATAATAGCAGAAAAATACATCCAAAACCATGATGTTCCCACCCCATCCTGACTTTGCCTGATTAATATAAAGGACACGTAGGAATTGCACTTTCCTATCTAATCCCTAGGTCAAGTATACCGCCCCTCACGAGATACGTAAGAACAGCACAACTTCACTCTTAACTGGTCTCTGGCTATAGAAAATACTCTAACCAGAACGAGCACACAGACGATGCTAACTTAACATGATACCTAACTCGTACTCCCCTCCAACGTATCAGCACAATACTTTCTTGAAAATATGATTTTAAGCATGTAACTTTATATCTCTGCTAATGGTGGCATTGAAAGTGTTAAATTATTAACAATAATCCAAAATTGGATGTTTGTAGTGTAATATATAAGCTTTTAATATTCAGTAGAACCTCATATAAGCATTCAATTTTGGCGTATTTTATAATGATTTGAACAAAAAGTTATAATAAACATAATCGCTTCCTTCAAATAAATTTCCTGACATTTTAAAGTCAAATTATTTTGAGCCTCATATGTGAACTGCTGTAAATATATAATATATTGAAAATTGTGCAACCAGGCCATCATTTTATTAATTAAAAAAAAGAAATATCTATGCTCTTTCCTGCCATGCATTGGAATTTTTTTTTTAATCACACCTGTGTCCAAAGGAAGCGGTTCAGTTTGGCATTTTTAATATTAAACATGCAAAAACTAGAAATGAACAAAACCCATTAGAATTACTCTTGAGACCCCTCTAGAAACCTTTCAACCCTTTTAATTACCCTTTAGACCTCTTTAAAATTATCCTTTACAACCCCATAGAACCCTTTCAACCCTTTAGAATTACCCTTTATAACTCATTAGAATTACCCTTTAGAATCCTGCAGAATTACCCTTTAAAATCCCCCTTCAGAACATTTCAGAATTACCCGTTAGACCCCTTTAGAATTACCCGTATAATTCCATAGAACCCTTTCAACCATTTAGAATTACCTTTTAAAACCGATTAGAACTCCCCTTCAGAACCCTTCAAAATTACCCTTTACAACCCTTCAGAATTAACCACGGTGGGTTAGAAAGGTTCTTCTTCTTCAAATTTGACGGACTGATGGGCGGATGGAAGGAAGGACCTATCCAAATACAGAAGCGGTTTCAATGCTTAAAAATAAAAGAGACATTGTACACCGCTCCTTTCCTATGCCATCTCCAGGCGCTGCATGATGTCATTGCCGAAGGGGGGCAATGGCGCTGCAATGACGCGCGCTGAAAGGGAGTACTCAGTTTTCACTCCGGTTTCTTTATTGTTTGTTTGTCCGGGCGATATCTAAGCCATCCTTTGAGCTAAGAAACTGAAATTTCGGCACAATAGTGAGCAAGTGCTTTAGCAAAAAGAGTATTTTTTGTTTTTTGATAAATCAATTAATTGATTAGTTACTTAATTATTATTGATTAATTAAGTACTTATTTATTTACTTTCTCTTCTGGGCATTATCTCAGGCATATTTTGAGCTAGGAACCTGACATTTGGACATGACAATGACCAAGTGATTTGGCTGTAAAGGCTATTTTTTACTTATTGATTAATCAATTAATGGAATAATTTTTTAATTATTTGATTAATGAGTTATTTAATTTTTTTAAGTTACAGATGCGGATGAAATGGTGGTGGTTTAGGTATTCTATTCGCCAATTGATTCATTATTTGATTATTTTATGATTATTATTTATTGATTTTCATTATTAATCATTTATTTCGTTTCATTCTCATCTGGGCAATATCTCAGGCACCTTTTGAGCTAGGAAGCTGATATTTGGACATGACAGTGACCAAGTGATGTAGCTATGAAGGATATTTTTGATTTATTGATTAATCAATTAATCGATTAATTATTTATTGATTAATGAATTAATTATTTAATTTTTTCGATTAATGACTTCTTTCATTAATTATCAAATAGTTACAGCTTCGGATGAAGCACTAGTGGTTTCGGTATGCTATTAGACAATTGATTAAGAAAATATTTTATGATCATTATTTCTTGATATTAATTATGCAATTAATCAATAAATTATTATACACCTCTCCCTCCCAATACAGTTTTCTATGAGCTGCACGGTGGTATTGCCTGGCGCCGCAGGCGCCCCGGCAATGCCGCGCTGGAGGATATTTATTTATTTGACATGAGGGCTGTGTACTTTGAATGTATCTGTACTTGTTTTGTTTTCTTTTTCATTTTTAGTAAGGGCATTTTATGAGATATTTCACAAATCTGTTAACTAAATTGTTACCAAAAAATTTCTTCACCAATATGTTTGTAAAGGTGTGTAATAACATGTGTTAAAATGTTGAAGTTCAACTCCCGTGGGAAACCCAGAAAAAAAGCTGTTGAATTCGGGTACCGAAAAATTATTTTCGAGAATTTTTATTTTTTTTAATCGGCCCTTAAGTAACTTATGAGGGGTCAAATAAGGGTTTTTCATGATTCTGAATTGATTGTTAACATTTATATTTTCACTTTTACATTTACACACAAAGTAGCTTTTATTTCACATACATATATAATACTCAAGAGTTATTTCTCATTCACAATATCAGAAGTTTCAACAGTCATTGTCTATGTCTTCTTCAGACTCAATAACATCATGACTGCAGTTTCTGCATGTAATGCCATTACAGACTCCACAGGCCGAGATGCACGTGACCCCATTCTTCTTGCAGCTGCATCGCCGGTTGCTGCAATCTCCATGACAATTACAGCTCGTGAACTGCAATAGCTCCTCAGGAGCCGTGGGGTCCAGTGTTGGAACTGGCTCATACCCATGCACACCTATTGTCCATCCATAGTCACTGGGGTTCAGAGACATGCTCTGTAGAAGGATCCAGTCCCGGGTCTGCAGGTAGGCACGGAGTGAATGTTGTGCAGCTGCACCCTCTGTTGGAGGTGGAGTCTCTGTTGGAGGTTGGACTATTAAGGAAGCAGTATTTGTAGTTTTGTGTCTCCGTGTAAGATTCAGTGTATCCCAGCCGGTGGAACTTGTTGAGCATCCATTTTGACCTAAATCTATGATCAAGTTGTATGGCAAGCACCATTTGGTGTGGCAATACTCCAGACCGAGGTCGACAGGCCTTAATAAAATTCTGCCCCCAAACGGCAACTCTTTCGTCTGTCTTGACAATCGGTCTCAAGAACATCTGAAGGCTTGCAGGAACAAGTGTCAGCTGACTATCGATGTCAGTCATACTGTGTGTGGTGGGGTATGACTTTGGACCTAAATCAATCAAGGCAATATCATTGGATATGAACTTGAGTGCCGTCTTTATGATCTGAGTCTTCTCATCTCCATGGTCAAGATTAGCATGATGCTCTCGCAGAATATTGTCGGTGCCATCTTTGAGACAGAGTACATCTGCCCTTCTTTCCTGTGTTGTGAAATACAAGGTGTCTTCGTATTTCTCTAGAAGTTTTATCTTTAGCCAATGCTTTGAATAAGAAAGGCTCTTCTCTGGTGACTGATCAAACTCCTGCAGCTTTTCATGGACTTGGTCCATGTTCATTACCCCATGCTCTAATTCTGAGTCTAACCATTCGCAGAATTCTATAAAAACTGCCTCTCGCTCCTCATCAATACTCCTCTGTCCTCTCTTCCTTTTTCCTTCCTCATCAGTCTTGGACAAACTGTCACCTCTCGCAAACATAAGTTTGCATCGCAAATGGTACAGTGTTTCTTCTGCTACCAAGTCGTTGATCCCTTCCAGGCGTCCAGTGACTTCAGTGCCCCAGTCATCCCCGCGACTCCGTGCTGTCTTCAGCAAGCTTGCCTTCAGTGTATTTGCAGTCAAATTATCTGGCACTCTGTATTTCTTTCTAGCTTGTGCTGGATTATTTTTGTAGAGCTGGGCTGGTTGGTTGCAAAGAATGCATACATCCTTATACAGGAGGTCAACTGACTGTGATCTTCTAGAACTGCAGCCAGTTGATGAACTGAACTCACAAGTAGTGCATCTTCTCTTCAACTTTGATGACTCTTTCTCTGCCTTTGATGCTTGAGCTGACTTCTTGGTGGTTGCAACAAAGTTGTTGTACAGATCATTTTTACACTTCTGGTGGTACCTCAGTTTTCCTTCCTTTTGAGCCTCCTTCATACGTTCCACAACAGTAACATTTGACAGTTTCTGCTTGTTTCAATAAAGTTGAGTATCCCTTTGGAGTTGCCTGTATGAGCCCTTCAGCTGGTGTATCCGAGCGTGCACAGATGAAGCAATTGAGCACATGGGGAGTAACGTCTTCATCCATATTGCTAGACTCCATGTCCTTCAAAGTAGAAAATGAGATATATTTAGAAATTATTTTTCCACAAAGGAGTGTCTGTGGTGAAATATAAATGTTAACAATCAACTCAGAATCATGAAAAACCCTTATTTGACCCCTCATAAGTTACTTAAGGGCCGATTAAAAAAAATAAAAATTCTCGAAAATAATTTTTCGGTACCCGAATTCAACAGCTTTTTTCTGGGTTTCCCACGGGAGTTGACCTTCAACATTTTAACACATGTTATTACACACCTTTACAAACATATTGGTGAAGAAATTTTTTGGTAACAATTTAGTTAACAGATTTTCATATGTTTCCCTTACTATTTTGATGGATAAATGGATGGATGGATGGAAGGACATAGCCAAATACAGAAGCGGCTTCAACGCTTAAAAATAAAAATAGAGACAGTTTTGTTTTCTTCTTCATTTTTGACAGACAGATGGACGGATGGAAAGAAGGAAGGACATAGCTAAATACAGAAGTGGCTTCAACACTTAAAAATAAAAGACACAATTTTGCTGACTGCTGAGCAGTTGGTCAAAACATGCAATTCAGCTTCGTATTGACACATCCAGCGAAATACGACATAAGTTGTTTCCACTCGGCGATATTTGCACCACACAGTAAATCTGCTGCACAACATGTTTTACAGAGAACTCAGGACCATAATGTAAGAATCGACCGCACTTAGTAATGCCATTGCATAAATGATGCCTGCACATTTGAGGAAGAGCAAATAAATCGTTTCAAAAGTTAATGTAAAATTTTTAAACATTCATATTTTCTTTTGAAAAAAATAACTGCTGTGAAGTGACAGGTGATTGAGCAATTGTAATTTTAAGTTAAATTTGGGGTTTTGTTCTTGTTGCGAAATACTTTTGATTATCAAAATAATGAGCAGAAGAATGTCATCAATCTTACGGATTTCTTTATAATTCTGACATTATTATATTTAATTCTGACTTCATGACTTTATAATTCTGACTTTATAATCATGACATTATGACATTTTCGCACTTGTGTTTTCTGACAATTGCTTTCTTGCAACCTCTTAATCAGATCGTTTTTCAGCAAATCATCATAAATGAATTCCGCTCTATTTGAAGCTAGCCTCTGTTTGGAACATTTTAAATGGAGGTGCTGTATTTATCTTGATATCTCTAACATGTACAAACGAACTTGTATTTGTAGCTTTCACCAAACGCAATGTAGAGGGGTTTAAGCAACCCAGCAGCTATTTCTCGAGATCGAGATTCATTGATCACATTTCTCCCATTATTTAATTCCTGGAGAAATGAGAAACAAACTCATTTGATTTATAATCTATGCGTTGATAAAGCAACACAAAAGTTAATACATCTGTATCTATCATTGTGAGTGAGCTTAGATATAAACTTAACTTTTTAACTTTGTGTTGGGTTACGCTTGGTTTCCCCCTCTGAGCACAGCAGCTATTTCTCTATTATGATGCTTAAATCCGAGGTTCAAATTCTCTACCACAAGCTTTGTTGAGATGTCCAGTGTTGAGACATGCCATTGTTCTGCATGTGATTTATGGGCATTCTCTACCACAAGCTTTGGGTAACTATTTAAATTAAAAGGAAAACTTTAGGTATCTTCGACGCTCGTAGCTTGTACCTGTTGCAGCATTTGAGCCGGGGTGTAACTGCTGAAATCTATCTCTACAGGTTATTTACGACATCTTTGTTTGTTCCTTTTGTTCTTTTCACACTTCTTTCTACTTTTTCACATTTCCCTTTATTCATTCCAATTCTTGTTTTTATTTTACCTCTTTTATTCTATTTTTCTTTCTTTGTCTATATGTCTAGGGAGAAGTGAATTCTTGCAGAAAGTTTTTTTTCCTGTAAGACTCATTTGGCTGTGCCTGGATGGGTTTGAGCGTTGTGGAGTAGCTGCTGAATCCCGAATCCTATCCAGGTTCCTCCTGATGACTCCATCCTTTCTCTTTACTTATTCGGGGTCCTTCTGATGACTCCAATGCAGCATTTGGTCTTCCGTTTGATTAGTTAAGATTTCAGAAATCATAGTATTAGCAATAATTAGAGTACTTCAAATTCAAGTGTTGGGAAGTCGTGACAACAATATCCTTTGTGATATCACCCAAAATATCCTAGCTTGATATGATTGTGTGATCCTGATTGGGCTTGATACAATAGAGGCAAGTGAGTAACAATGTTTTGTAAATGACTTCCAAGAAGGCAGATTCTTGTAGATAATTGAAGCGTCAATGAAGTTAGAGCACATTATAGTAAGCAGAAAGCAAGTGTCCAGAGCCCTTGCTGCGACAATGCAAAGTGCTTTGTGGTGAGGTTAGTACATACGAACAAATTGCAGGGATGCCTTGTGGCTCATTGCAATGCCGATGGGGTTCTTGGCGAGGCACTGGTACATGCCGGAGTCCCGTTCCTTGTTCACACCTTCAATCACCAGGTCTCCGCCGACGAGACTGTGTGCCTTGGAAATATCTATTTCAATGTCATTGAGAAGCCAGCTGTTGGAAAAGGGATAACAATGCTGGAGTGAAAACCCTAATACTCACTTTTGGGTTGTTATTGAGAATTGAGATTGAATTGGCTATACATTAGGAGGGGTGATACATTTAATTGAATCCTTCTTGGAGTGAAATATCCCACTGCAGCTCTCTAATGAGTTTTAGCTTTTATGTTTATACTATGGGCAAAATAAAATACATCATCATTATTTATGGTATTTCAAGTGCGGAGTTGTCTCATTAGCATGTTGGGTGGTCTACAACTTACATGAGCTGCAGCTCAAACAGACATATGGGAAAGGACATTAAGAGAGGGATAAACTCGGCCTGGGATGTTTAATGTTTAAATGTTTAGACCTATGTTCAGGTCATTAAACATTTCACGAACGACTAAACATTGCACTCTCTCAGGGCAACTGTGGCACATTTGCTGTGTCTGCACGATTTGCAAAGTGTGCCGTGAGAGGGTTAAACTACTGTATTTTGACTGAAGAAAGCACATTGAAGTGCTTGAACGTGTCACCTGCATTGGAAAGGCATTAAGTAGGAGACATAACTGTGCTTTAACCTTTTGTTTTTCATTAGGTAAGAGCACATGTCTCCACTGGACTTGAGAAAGCAGGACACTCCAAATGGGACATCACAGCCCATTGAAGGAAGCAAAAACTATAGTTCGGCAAAGGAACAAATTAATCAAAGAGGGATCGATAGGTTACAGCTATGTGTGCCTATCCAAAAAAAACTGAGCAAAACAAGCAATTTTTCAAGGAAGTAAAAATATAATTATCATTTGGGTGAGTGAATTTAATCTAGCACACAGGCAGGAGTTATTACAGACAAGATGTAAGATAAGGGCACATTTTCATATTATGTACACCAAAGGAGGAAGTTGGTGGGGGTAAGACACAGGGAGTGTTGAGGAAGTGAAGTACATTTAGAAAAATAAATTGAGAAAAGGAAGTGCAGGAAAGAGGAAGGTAAGTTTGGAAGGAGGAGGAAGAAAAGATAAAATATTGTTACGTTTGTGGGGGTAGGTGACGAAACACCATAGTGGAGATAGAACGGTGTAAGGTAGCATGGACCGCATCTGAGTAGGAAGCCAATCTCGATGTATTTAAGTAGGAACACTGTGAGCTTAAGATTGTTTCTGTGTCTTTACACGGAGGGTGGAGCCTGTGCTATATAGATAGGGTTAAGATTAGTTTCCCCAGTATATGATTGCCTCCTGTGATTTGTCCCTATGTTTTTACAATTATAACAAGCCAGTCATAAAAACCCACGTACTTAACCAATAACAACAACAACAACCGACATAACTGCTGACATAAACCCGAACATTCCTGAGCAGAGCTGAACGTCCTGATAGACAATTAACCCCGCCCACCAATCGAGCAAGGAAAAAGGCTACGCCCCAAAGTTTGTCATTGGTCGAGCCCGACCATGGGGCGATTCAGTGGAACTCGGCGATTGGTCGGGGTGACGTCAGAGGGAGAAGGTTCGAGGAGGAGAAGAGGAAGAATCGGTCTCTCTCAGTCTGGCTTTGTGGCTTGTGTCGTGTGCGCTCGTGCAGAGAACTGTTCGGAGCTCGTTGAACCTTTGCAACATTGGAGCCAGGGGTGTTGTTTGACGGTGGTGTTTTTCAGGGGAGCTGGAGCTGCGTCACGTTTCAGAGGGAGACAGGAGTGAAAGAGGCCTGGCCGCACGGACCCCCTCATGTTCGTGACGATGCGGAGAGGAACTTCGTGCCATCTTGTGTGTTTCCCGCTCGAGGGACTTCCGGCCGCCTGGTGCTGCAGTCTCCATTCGGCGATCTCGTTGGAGCAACGCTGAGTGCCGGTTGGCTTTAAAACATTTTATTTTCATTATCTTTCCATTGTCTGTTTTCGTGTCTGATGAAGACGTCTCAAATTAGGTTTAGTTTACCTCACCTTTCATTTTTATTCCGTGCCTTAATTTCATTAAATTTATTGTTGTGGCATTTTTCATTTGGCATGTTTCTGTTTTTTGTGGGTTTTGGATAAAACCCCGTGAGCTCCGTGCAGGTAAGCACCTTTCCCCTTCAGTCCCGAACTTGCAAAAAAAAAGTACCGCTAATTTTCGGCTTGATCGCTTGAAGTAAGAACGACCGGCTATCCATCCAAGGCTGGTTTTCATCGGCCACGGAATTGACAATATGTTAGGAGAAAGGGAAGGAAGTGGAGCAAAAGGAGATAGTTAAGGAATTAAAATTTGTGGAGAAGAAGTATGGCTCGGTTAAGGAGCATGGGTGGCTCAGAGTATAGTTAACGACAGTAGAGTGGTGTAGTTCCATTTCTATTTGCTCACCTGTACGTGGCAGGTGGGTTTGCAAGGGCACGGCAACGCAGCATCAATTTTGTCACGGCAGATTCTTCAGGGAATAACGTGTCCGCAGGTTGCTGAATAAACACTGGACCAGCTGTGCCTTCTCCCGATGTTGATAGGGCAGTGCCTGAAATGATTAAATGTACAGCATCTCAATGCTTACAACTGATAAACTACCAAAAATTACAGCATACACCAAAATGCTTCGAATAGACAATTTTGTCATGGAAATGTGGTAGGCTTCATAAAAATCTAAAGATTATTTAGTTATTCCATAATAACAGCCTTCTTATTCAATAAAACAACTAAAATTTCAATCTTCATTTTGCTCCTTATATCTAGTAATCATGACAACACAATTGTGTAGGTAGAAATGAGTGACTGTCTGAAAAACATTTGAGAATGTAACAGAATACAAGTGCAGGGTGTTTCATTAAAAAAAACACAACCCTATTAGTTACATGAAATATATATTTTTTAATACAATTTTTTTTTTCTATTGCAGGTTTGTATGAAGCATCGTTTGGAGGAAAAATGCAAACATCAGAGAGTCATGCTGTTAATATTGAAGATGGAATGGACAATTGAACAAAGGATCCTTATTGTGGAGTCTTACTTTGCCACAAAACCATTTAAGCACACTCCAACATGATTCAGAAAGAAGTTCGAGACCAGATTATCCTCAGACAAGTCCTCTATTTTTACGGCATAGCCCATAGGGCAAAGCCGTCTAGAACAGTGTTTGTCTGTCCGTATGTTTGTATGTATGTATGTATGTATGTATGTATGCATGTATGCATGCATGTATGTACTGTATGTCCCCTCAAACGCACGCCAATCAGAGCTGAGGATTTGGTCACATGACAGGGGTGATGTGATGTCATTACGGTGGTACGACGGCTGACTCCACACACCACCATTTTGATTCCTATGCCATTCATGTGCCATGCTCTACCCTTAGGTTTTTCATTCAGTGTGAAACACAAACAACCCGATTGTTAAAATGACCATCAAATATTGAAAGCATAGGCGTTGCGGTCTTCCAACTACACAGTGCATTTAGATAGGCCTTAGGCTTCATGCCTTCATGCCTCACCTTCAGGCCGCTTCGGACAAATTAGCCCAGGTTTATTAATGCAGTAGTATCGTTTCGTAATAATAATAATAATAATGTTAATAATAATAATTTTATAAATATAATCATAACACTGCAATCCTTTTGTCGTGACTGCAAAGTTACTATATCAAAGCGGTTTTATGGTTGGTTCATTGTTGACGCGAAACATATAGAATAAATCAGTGTCTCAATGCAATCTCTTTGTTTCCATGGTGACAGACAGCTTCGAGGCTTAGAGTACTTCAAATTTTTAAAATACTTACATTATTTTATAGCTGGTATCACCACCCAGGTCATACTATCCTCTTCAACTAAAGTATCAAAAAAGCCTGGCTACGCTGATGTTAGACTTTCGGTCTTGTTTGATTGATAAGGAGGTTAAAGTCCCATGGGACAGTACAAAATCTTAATAGATCAAAGTCTGGTTGCCAGAAGACTGCAAGATCATGAGGAAACATTGAAGCGGTCCATTAAGCAGTTTTGAGGAGCCCCAGGAAATCGCTGCCTCATCGATCTCAAGAATTGAACCTATCTTTATGAAGGACGCAAGGAATGCTGAAGCAGGAACTAAAAATGTACCTGCATCGCATACAAGTGAAGCAAAAACGAACAGACAATGATAACACTTTGTGTGATGATGTGTAAATGGTTTGAGGAAAAAATGCATAGAAATCCAAATTTTCTGAGTCGTGTGGTTTTCTAACGAGGCCCACTTTCTTTTAAGTGGTCATGTTAACTCTAAAAACAACGTGTTTTGGGGTTCTAGTTCTCCTGATGAAGTTCTTGAAAGGCGACTGCACAGCCAGAAATGCACCGCATCAGTTGCCATAAGCAAATCTGCCATCATTGGGCCTTTCTGGTTTCAAGATTAAGAAAGGAAATTGGTAACTGTAACAACTGAGCGTTACTTGAAAGTGACCCAGAAGTTCTAGGTTGCATTAATGGGGAAGTGTCACACCTGACAGGGCTGTGCAATGGTTTCACCAAGATGAGGCCCACACCTCACACTTCCAACAGATCGATGCAGCGGCTACAACATAAATTCAGTGATATAATCGTCTCTAGAAGGACATATGTTAATGGGCGCCTCATTCGCAGGACCTCAACCACCTTACTTCTGGGGTTACCTGAAGGACAGAGTGTACCAAGGGAGACCTCAGACTATTGACGACCTCAAAAATGTAATTGCCACCAATATCAAAGCTATTCCAGTTCAGGAATGCATCCGAGTTATCGACAACTTCACCAGGAGGATCCAGTTGTGCGTGCTGCAGCAGGGCAGCCATTTAGAACATGTTTTGCGAAGTGTTTTCTGAAATCACTATTTTCATTTTTGTGTGTTACCTTATTCTAGATATTCCAAAGATTGTTATGTGTACGTTTCATGTTGGTTAAATAGAAAAATTATAAAGTATAAAAACAACTTTGAGTTGCGTTTTTTTTTAGAATATATCCAGTATGAGGTGCAAGATAGCTCATGGTAAAAGACAACACTGACTGGAATGCGGTCTATGGGTTGAGCCGCAGAGCTGAACACATCGTGCTGTCGATGTGACTGTGGGTGTGAAAGCAGCCTCAAACGATGTGCAAGATGCTGGTATGCCTACATTTCCTGCCCTTGAGTTAGTCCCTCTTGCAGCTCAGCTGAAAGAGAAATATCAGTGTCAAATTTTTGATTCTCCAATTAACCTTTACTCACTTTGAAGGGCACGATCAAAACATTTACTGTTGTGTTTTGATTAAATGCGTAAAACTCCTTTTGCTGAAGATTTTTCAAATTTTAGAAAGGCTTTAGTGTCAGTGAGAGATCGTCAAGGTCCTTTGAAGCTGTATCTAAGACTTGCAAGAAACTTCTCCATTTGAACTTTGCCTTTTCTCACTCTTCAAAACGAACCGCTATTCAACCCCAAAGCCAAGTGTTCAACCCGCATAAGCCATGGCAAGAGGTGATGCTTGGGCCATGGGTCCATTGTCTTGGTAACCAACCCTGTAGCCGGTTGATCATTAATTCATCCGAAAAGTTTTCTGTACAACAAAGGTGCAGAGAGAGCCTGGGAAATGATACCTCCATGAGAACATGGCGAGAGAAATGATCAAGAGGAAAAACCAAATAGTGCATCTCGTACATACCGCCCTTGCATATCTAAGTGCTGACAATCATTAATTCCTTTGTTCTGTCCAAGATTATTCCTGTAATATTCTTCTCTTTCCCAAACTTAATGAGCAAATTTGGCATAAAATAATTTCCTGAGAAAATGTTCCCAGCAAGTAGGTGTGCCAGCAAGATAATTGGCAACAATCGTGGTCCATGAAGGTGTGGGATTATGGGGATTGAGATGCTAATAGACAGCCTCTGTCCCCTTTCATTTATATTTAGGATGAATGAATGGCCTTTCAGTTTTTCCAAGAATACATTCGGCATTTCCATACAACTGGCTGTTTAACTCAATGAAAAAAGTAATTTTGGAAAAACAGTCAGCAAGTAAGTGTTGGTGACTCCTATATTGGGATTGTATGAAGACATCCGGTTCACTGTGATAAATCTGATGAATAAAGTGGATGAGGATCCAGTATCCAGACAGATGACACCAATCATAGTTGATGAATTTGTGACATTCAATCAAGGTTCAAATAATTGTGTGGGGGGGGGTGGATTTGTAGTACGGAGGGGTGGATGTGTGTGTGTGTGTGGGTGGGGGGGGGGGTGGGTGGATATGTGTGTGTGTGTGGGTGGGGGGGTTGGGTTGTGCGTATGGAGGGGGGGCAGATGTGTGTGTGTGTGTGTGTGTGTGTGTGTGTATGTGTGGAGGTGGGGGGTGTGTGTGTGTGTGTATGTGTGGAGTGTACGTGGGGGGAGGGGTTGTGTGAAGGAGGGGGGGTTGGATGTGTGTGTGTGTGTATGTGTGTGTATGTGTGGAGAGGTGTGCGTGTGGGGGGAGGGGGGATGTGTGTGTGTGTGTGTGTGTGTGTGTGTGTGTGTGTGTGTGTGTGTGTGTGTGTGTGTGTGTGTGTATGTGTGTGTGTGTGTGTGTGTGAGTGTGTGTGAAGGGGGGGTGTGTGAAGGGGCGGTGTGTGTGTGTGTGTGTGTTTGTGTGTGTGTGTTTATCAGGGTTGTATCCAAGGGGGTTGTGTCAAAGCATGTCCAATGAAAGTGGGGTTGTATCAAAAGTGGGGTTGTATCAAAAGTGGGGTTGTATCAAAAGTGGGGTTGTATCAAAAGTGGGGTTGTATCAAAAGTGGGGTTGTATCAAAAGTGGGGTTGTATCAAAAGTGGGGTTGTATCAAAAGTGGGGTTGTATCAAAAGTGGGGTTGTATCAAAAGTGGGGTTGTATCAAAAGTGGGGTTGTATCAAAAGTGGGTGCGAGTAAACCGGTCATCACTGCCAGCAGTTTTAAAGTGGCAGTTCTAGTTGTGACAATTTCCTGAGCTTTAATCTCCATTGTTATTTGTCCTGTACATGGACAGCATTGCTTTACTCTCCTTAATGTTTTATAAGGTGCGCTGCTTTTCAGGGTTCTTCCAAGACCGTCACATGGACCTCACTGTTCCAAGTAGAACTGCTAAGAAAGGCAAACAATTTCGAAATTCGTAGTGGTTGGAACGTCTGCTCCGAGTCTGGGAGGTCGGTGGTTCAAACCGAGTAGATTCAAACTGAAGGATTTTTACCTCTGCCACCGAAGGTGGATGGAGGATCTGTTTTCACCCCTGTATGTCTGTTTGTTTAGCTGTCTGTCTGTCTGTTTGTCTGTCTGTGAGCAAGATATCTCAAAAAGTTGTGGATGGATTCGGACGAAATTTGGCAGAGACGTAGTGGAGTATGTGATGAGGACGAAATCATTATACGTTGGTGAAAATCCGGATTCGGATTCGGCTAGGAGAATTTTTTCGTGATTCGTCACCATTGGGAGATAGGGTCAAAAACGATACATAGGAGTATATTTCAAAAGGTTGAGGACGTATTTGGACGAAACTTGGTGGAGAGGTTGGGTGTGTGACAAGGACTAATCGATTCGATTTTGGTGAAGATCTGAATATAGATTCGGATACGAGAATTATTTAATTTCTAAGTGATCCTTCACCATTGGGAGATATGGTCAAAAACGATATAGAGGAGGATATTTCAAAAGGTTGTGGACGTATTTGGACGAAACTTGGTGGAGAGGTTGGGTGTGTGACAAGGACTAATCGATTCGATTTTGGTGAAGATCTGAATATAGATTCGGATACGATAATTATTTAATTTCTAAGTGATCCTTCACCATTGGAAGATAGGGTCAAAAACGATATATAGGCGGATATTTCAAAAAGTTGTGGACGTATTTGGACGAAACTTGGTGGAGAGGTTGCGTGTGTGACAAGGACTAATCGATTCGATTTTGGTGAAGATCTGAATATAGATTCGGATACGAGAATTATTTAATTTCTAAGTGATCCTTCACCATTGGGAGATATGGTCAAAAACGATATAGAGGAGGATATTTTAAAAAGTTGTGGACGTATTTGGACGAAACTTGGTGGAGAGGTTGGGTGTGTGACAAGGACTAATCGATTCGATTTTGGTGAAGATCTGAATATATATTCGCATACGATAATTATTTAATTTATAAGTGATCCTTCACCATTGGGAGATAGGGTCAAAAACGATATAGAGGAGGATATTTCAAAAAGTTGTGGACGTATTTGGACGAAACTTGGTGGAGAGGTTGGGTGTGTGACAAGGACTAATCGATTCGATTTTGGTGAAGATCTGAATATAGATTCGGATACGATAATTATTTAATTTCTAAGTGATCCTTCACCATTGGGAGATATGGTCAAAAACGATATATATAGGAGGCGGATATTTCAAAAGGTTGTGGACGTATTTGGACGAAACTTGGTGGAGAGGTTGCGTGTGTGACAAGGACTAATCGATTCGATTTTGGTGAAGATTTGAATATAGATTCGGATACGATAATTATTTAATTTCTAAGTGATCCTTCACCATTGGGAGATAAGGTCAAAAACGATATATAGGCGGATATTTCAAAAAGTTGTGGACGTATTTGGACGAAACTTGGTGGAGAGGTTGGGTGTGTGACAAGGACTAATCGATTCGATTTTGGTGAAGATTTGAATATAGATTCGGATACGAGAATTATTTCATTTTTAAGTGATCCTTCATCATAGAGAGATCTGGTGAAAAACGATATATAACATGATATCTCAAAAAGTTATGGACGAGTTATGACTAAACTTGGTGGACAAGTTGGTTAGGTGACAAGAACAAGCTGATTCGATTTTGGTTCAGGTCCGATTCCAGATCCGGCCTGTAAATGGGATACACACCGTGAACTGTTCAACCTGGTGGAAGTATGCGTTCTTCCGAGTGCCGTTCTAGTTTATGGTATGTGCTGCTTCCTTGCCTGATGCTCAGCATTTGAAAGGATAGAGCATGGACAATGCTGGGAATGCAATGGCAAACCCCACAGTGGCACTTGCCAAGAAACTGCTTTGGCAGCACCGGCACTCCGTAAAGAGTATGGTACTTCAAAATCAAATGTCCTGAAAAACTGTGACCATTCACTTTCCACCTTCTTCCTGCAAATGAATATGGCACCATGATTCAATTTGCCCCACTGGCTGCATCATTACTGAGGCATGCCTATAATGCTGAAGCTCCCGCACATTCGGGCAGGTATTTGAAATTTAGCCAAGGTACTGGAACACAAAGAACTACTTTTTACAAACAGTACTGTTGGATCTTCAACTGCAGACAAGACACCCAGCTTAATGTCCCTCCAAAGGATGGTGCATTCATTGATGCAAGTATGGCAGTTTATAAACTAACCGAGACGAGACATCTCCAACGCAATTATGTTTCCTTTGAGATTTGAGATTTTCACGAGGACTATTTGCATAATTTCACTGTTGGAAGTGTTGTTTACATTCGGTTCTTTGTAATGACACATCTTCAGAAACCAGTTATTTTACAATAAGCATCAGGGCCTGCATAATGCAGGCGCATAAGCTATGCTGCCACCGAGCATTGTAGTGCTGTGTGTGTGTGTGTATGTATATGCATTGTATGTATGTATATGCATGTGTATGTATGTGGGTGTATGTGTGTGTGTATGTATGTGTATATATGTGTGTATGTGTGTGTATGTATGTGTGTGTATGTGTGTGTGTATATGTGTGTGTGTATGCGTGCGTGTATGTACGTATAATGTATATGCATGTGTATGTATGTATGTGGGTGTATGTGTGTGTATGTGTATGTGTATGTGTATGTGTGTGTGTGTGTGTGTGTGTGTGTGTGTGTGTTTGTCCTTAATACTTTTCAATGCTCCCAAACAATTATTTGTATTGTACAATAAGCTATGATTTATTTTAATGTGCACATAAAGGAAGCATCCTTATCAGAGAGAGCTGCAAAGGGACCAAGAACATTTGCTTAAAAAATTGACCTGCACATGGTTGTTTGAAAAAGATACATCTAGGGACCAGGCCTACCATGAACGCCATATTTTTCAATTACATCGACACAATTTGTGCAATAAACTTTCACCCAGGGCATGGTACTGAAAGGTTTGCTGGCAGGTATACTTTGCTGACAATGAGAAGGCGTGGAAATGAAGCAGGGGAATGGAAGCAGGAAACTGGCATTTTCAAAAAGTCTCTACATGAAGAAGTAAAGGAAATTAAAGTCTAAAAATTCGCTGTTGGCCCATATCTCAATTCAATGGAGCACTATTGAAATCACTTTCACATTGGATTCACGATTCATGCAATCATGAAATCACACTCCACTATTTCCAATACCATGAATGACAATTAAAAACTTTTCCATTGGAGGAATAAAGTTTATGTAAATAAAAACAATGGCAGTTGGAAATTATTCATAAATCTGCTTGCAAAACTTAAGTTACCATTAGTTTATGCTGCGACACGTGCTCAATGCAAAGAGACGACTTATGCCAGAACGAACAGCGAAAATATTAATTTGATGAATTGCTCAGCATGGAAAAAGTGTGTCTGAAATGTTTGACAGAGTTTGAAATATAATGTCTGAATTATAATGGATGCGAGCATACCAGAGCAGACTCGGTGGTATAATGCTTAGAGCGTCTGCTCTTAGTCTAAGAGGTCAGTGGTTCAAATCCCCATTGAGTCTTACAATAGACTTTAAAATGGTAGGTGCTGCTTCATTGCTTGACTCTCAGCATTTGCAAGGAAAGAGCGTGGACAAGTAAACATAGATTGGCAACCATAGTGCAGTTTTTTGTGGGCTTAATGCCCTTCTGCGGTGTTGGACTGTTGATGTTCCTTGTAAAAGAACATATATTGATGTTCCTTGTAAAAGAACATATATTGTTATTATTTGTAAGAGAACCTATATTGTTATTATTTATAAGAGAACATATATTGTTATTATTTATAAGAGAGCACATATTGTTATTATTTATAAGAGAACATATATTGTTATTATTTATAAGAGAGCACATATTGTTATTATTTATAAGAGAACATAAATTGTTATTATTTATAAGAGAACATACATTGTTATTATTTGTAAGAGAACATATATTGTTATTATTTATAAGAGAACCTATATTGTTATTATTTATAAGAGAACATATATTGTTATTATTTGTAAGAGAACATACATTGTTATTATTTGTAAGAGAACATATATTGTTATTATTTATAAGAGAACCTATATTGTTATTATTTATAAGAGAACATATATTGTTATTATTTATAAGAGAGCACATATTGTTATTATTTATAAGAGAACATAAATTGTTGTTATTTATAAGAGAGCACATATTGTTATTATTTATAAGAGAACAAAAATTGTTATTATTTATAAGAGAACATACATTGTTATTATTTGTAAGAGAACATACATTGTTATTATTTATAAGAGAACCTATATTGTTATTATTTATAAGAGAACATATATTGTTATTATTTGTAAGAGAACATACATTGTTATTATTTGTAAGAGAACATATATTGTTATTATTTATAAGAGAACCTATATTGTTATTATTTATAAGAGAACATATATTGTTATTATTTATAAGAGAACATATATTGTTATTATTTATAAGAGAACCTATATTGTTATTATTTATAAGAGAACATATATTGTTATTATTTATAAGAGAGCACATATTGTTATTATTTATAAGAGAACATAAATTGTTGTTATTTATAAGAGAGCACATATTGTTATTATTTGTAAGAGAACATAAATTGTTATTATTTATAAGAGAACATATATTGCTATTATTTATAAGAGAACATAAATTGTTATTATTTATAAGAGAACATATATTGTTATTATTTATAAGAGAGCACATATTGTTATTATTTATAAGAGAACATAAATTGTTGTTATTTATAAGAGAGCACATATTGTTATTATTTATAAGACAACATAAATTGTTATTATTTATAAGAGAACATATATTGCTATTATTTATAAGAGAACATAAATTGTTATTATTTATAAGAGAACATATATTGTTATTATTTATAAGAGAACATATATTGTTATTATATATAAGAGAACATGCATTGTTATTATTTATAAGAGAACATATATATATTGTTATTATTTGTAAGAGAGCACATATTGTTATTATTTACAAGAAAACATATATTGTTATTATTTATAAGAGAACATATATTGTTATTATTTATAAGAGAACCTATATTGTTATTATTTATAAGAGAACATATATTGTTATTATTTATAAGAGAGCACATATTGTTATTATTTATAAGAGAACATAAATTGTTGTTATTTATAAGAGAGCACATATTGTTATTATTTGTAAGAGAGCACATATTGTTATTATTTACAAGAAAACATATATTGTTATTATTTATAAGAGAACATATATTGTTATTATTTATAAGAGAACCTATATTGTTATTATTTATAAGAGAACATATATTGTTATTATTTATAAGACAACATAAATTGTTATTATTTATAAGAGAACATATATTGCTATTATTTATAAGAGAACATAAATTGTTATTATTTATAAGAGAACATATATTGTTATTATTTATAAGAGAACATATATTGTTATTATATATAAGAGAACATGCATTGTTATTATTTATAAGAGAACATATATATATTGTTATTATTTGTAAGAGAGCACATATTGTTATTATTTACAAGAAAACATATATTGTTATTATTTATAAGAGAACATATATTGTTATTATTTATAAGAGAACCTATATTGTTATTATTTATAAGAGAACATATATTGTTATTATTTATAAGAGAGCACATATTGTTATTATTTATAAGAGAACATAAATTGTTGTTATTTATAAGAGAGCACATATTGTTATTATTTGTAAGAGAACATAAATTGTTATTATTTATAAGAGAACATATATTGCTATTATTTATAAGAGAATATAAATTGTTATTATTTATAAGAGAACATATTATATTGTTATTATATATAAGAGAACATATATTGTTATTATATATAAGAGAACATATATTGTTATTATTTATGAGAACATACATTGTTATTATTTATAAGAGAACATATATATATATATTGTTATTATTTGTAAGAGAGCACATATTGTTATTATTTACAAGAAAACATTTATTGTTATTATTTATAAGAGAACATATATTGTTATTATTTATAAGAGAACCTATATTGTTATTATTTATAAGAGAGCACATATTGTTATTATTTATAAGACAACATGTATTGTTTTTTTGTAAAGGTTTTTCTGATTATTTTTGCATCATTCGAAATACTGACCGACAAGGATTGCAAAAACAGTGAAAAACTGTAATCCAGGCAACCGAAGACTGCTCACAGCTCTGAGCATCCCCATATTTCTTTTCATCACTGCGAGCTGTGTGCCTTGTGGTGAGTCTGTAAAAGAAAAAAGGAGGAAAGCATTCATGAACAATTGTAAAGTTATGGACAGCAAGCACTAATATACTATGCAAAGCAAGTTCACCAATTCCATGAATCTTGACTGTAGCTTTGAAAAAACAAGAGTGACCGCACTGTGGTCACGATCTGCGACACAATATATATATATATATATATTCGCCTCCTCTGTCCACTCAACTCTGTCATCCTTACTGTTGAAGGTATTATACATTTCATCTCCAAGGGTCTTAATGGTTTGGCTCAATATCAACTACAAGTCTGATGGACAGCTGGGTCTGGTTTCACACCTCTAATATATTACATAACTCTTGAAGACATCCCACCTCCCACCATTTTCCAATCCATACTCGACCCAAACAAAGCCAATGGAAATCTGACGTAACAAACTTGGGCAGTACGTATATAATCAGCAGAGGCCTACATGCCTGATATATTTGGCCCACCAGAAAACCCAAATAGCGGCCATATTATTTCGTCTGGGTGCCATAGCTTGAGTCGAGTCAAGTGACAAATGTGGTTGGGTCCGGCAGCTGTCCGACCAATGGGTGCATGTTTCAAAAATCGACATCCAACAAGAACCACATCAACAACCATGCGGAGCTCTTGAAGACCTGCGACATTCAGTGATGGAACAAGGAGGAAGCTGTACCTGTGTTCAAACAATGAGCAGTTTTGAATTGTACTATGGCAATGAACTGAGAGCTTACTGCTGTTTGAAAAATACCACACTCAAGTGCAGATGAGACAGCCAGCTTAATCTCCCTTTTGAAAGACCATGTTCTCTGGAATGCTACAGTCTGCTAAAGAGTTGTCAAAATGTTTTGAAAATAAAGGAGTTAAAGTCAATTTTAACATTCCCAAATCTCTCAATATCTCACATTCATCACTTAAATGCAGTTTCCTGTGTGTGGTTAGCAAGATATTTCCTGGTGAGTTGATTCAGTTGCACGGCATATATCGTACCGGTACTAATGGCCATTTAATAGTTTAATAAAAACCGAGTATGCTTCCAATTTTTCTCACCTTTTTATTTGATTACGAGTTCATATATCATATATTAGAAAGACAAGTGACCATTGCAAATGTAGTGGGCAAGTAAATCCCAAGTAATGGAAATGGCCATAAACGCATTACTCACATTTGAAACTTTCTAAATAATCGAAAATTATTTTTGCCTCTTTTCTGTAGGGCAGACATTCAAGCATTCAGCAAAGCATGTGGAAGAAGATGCCATTCTACGACACTTGCAGTGGTGATCTCAAGAAAGCTTGACGGAAGAAGAACCCACAGAGATTCCTTGAGGAATTCTTCACCATTGGTGACAACTTCACGCATGTTCTCCTGCAGTTTTCTTACATTTTATTTCTCTAGTATGAAGCTGGAAGAAATTTAAATGCCAATGAATGAATTGAGGCATGGAAAGAACAACCAACTGTAGTGAGAGTACAGGGAAGGTGGGCGTGAAAGCATAAGGTGCAGGAACAAACATGTTACAGGAAAAGACCTGGGTGAGGGCCAGCATGGTCAAAAATAGGCTTGGTGTATTGAATGAATGAATGAATGATCGTTTTAAGGCCATTTTTCCCCGCTAGAGCAGGGGTTAGCCTTGCGGGCTCTAAGACAATCATGGTTCCCTGTTTGAGGCAATGTTTTTATGGCCAGATGCCCTTCCTGGCGCCAACCCTTAGTCACCTCTTACGATGTGCAGGGATACGGTGTACCTATTCTAAGCCGGGGTACACACCGGGATCATTCATCCCAGCAAGCTGGTACTCAATTTGCCGACCTCGGAAGGATGACAGGCTGAGTCAACCCCCCTAGTGTTAATTTAGCGATCGACCAGGATTCGAACCCAGGATCCTAGGATCCCAAGCCAGCACCCTAACCGCTAAGCCAACACCAGGTGTATTGCTGCCCATAAAAAAAACATTCAGGATTTATTGTGTCAATTTTTATGTAGGGCTACCACAATCAAGCTGATACAGAGCATCTGTGATGTCGAAGCAGTTTTTTGGGGTTATATTGGGTGATTTGATATTGCCTTGCTAGGAGTAGTTAGTCTAATAGGAATTAGAATTTGTTCAGGGTGCATTTGTTCATGGAATTAGGCAGCTTTTTTTTTTTGTATACAAGATCGAGGCTCGTGTAAGAGCTAAAACTATGTAAGAGCTTGCCCACCCTTCACGAATATCACTGTGGGATATTTAACGTCCACAAACTACTGCCGGCAGATGAGATGCCCATAGTCCAGTCAATCTAACAAATTTTATGGCTCAACCTACCACTTATTGCAACAGAATGTTTTTCAATGCTATGCATTTCAGAAATGTCCCCTTAGCACCATACTAAAAGTATACCAAATTATATTTGGTGGATAGGCGTCAAATTTGCATAACATGCAAATTAGCTGCCGCCATTGAAAATAATACACAATTTCCACTGTAACTTTGTATCTAAGCATCCAATCAAAGCAAATGAAGTGTTTAGACCCATGTTTTCAGGGTTGATGATTATGAAAAGCTCATTTCTGGATCATTTATATGCATACAATTCAATGAAGTATGCAAATTAAATGCCGCCATTATAAAAAAAAAATCGATTTTCTGCAATAACTTTGTATTCATGCATCCAATCATGGTAAATTAAGTGTCTAGACCAATCTTTTCATTATTATTGGATAAGATTAGAACATTTCTGGATTAATTATATGCATACAATTACGCAAAAATTCAAATTAGCTATCCTCATTATTTGAAACTGCTATTTAACTGTGGGTATGTTTTCGATTCTGTTGCAGAGTACCGTATCTAAGGGGTTTGTGGTGTGATGGATGAACATTGATAAGAGCATGTTCTACTATAACAAGAGTTTAGGGGTGGCCAGGAGGCTCAAATTTTCAGGGTTAGTGTATCCATACGAGTAAAACATTTTGGATGAACTATATGCATATATTTATATGAAATACAAAAATTAGCTGTCACCAATACATTTATAGGAAAGTGCTATATTATGTGCATTGTTTCTATTCTATTGCAGAATATCTAAAGGCTGAGTAGTGTTACAGATGAACATGGACAAGTACGTTTTCTGCAACAAGAGTTTAGAATGGCCAGAAGACCATTATTCTAAGAGAAAAGGGAAGTGAGGGTATTAATAAGGCAAGTGCGGCACTAGGAAGCAGTCAGTGTAAGGACTAAAAAAAGGTCAGTGTGTGCACCAGGAATGCAGGTGGGTTTTTATTAATCCACGAAGTATTGCCAGCGAACAGAAAAGAGCAACTGCACAGGAACCGCCTTCATTTTGTGTTCTTCGCTCAGAGAATCCGCAGTTCAGTTTCAAAAAACATTGCTTGATCTGTGCTCAACCAGCTAAATATGAAGGAAGAAAACGGGGCTTTGACGTCATCCCTGTTATAACGGAAACTTTCCAAAATACTGTCTTACGTACGTGTGAAGAAAGGGAAGATGACTGGTCAAAGTTAGTTTCAGGTAGGATTGCTTATGCTCAGGACCTTTTGCAGCTGATGCAGTTTACCATCAGCGTTGCAGCGTCAACTTCAGGACTGGAAAGCAGCTTCCACAACAATATTCCACTGATGCAGTTGACAGTACCAAGACAAGAAAACATGGTAGATCAGAAGAAAGAGAACAGTATGAAGCATTTCTTATGGTTACCAAGTACTGAGGAAAATGATGATGAACAGATAACCATTGCAGACTTGATCAAGAAGATGGAGACCTGTCTCCTGGGTTCAGCATTTGAGCCATAGAGCTTCACACACGTGAAAAGTAAATTACTGGAACATTTCGGTGAAAAAAATCATCATCTCTGAGTTGAATGGTAAACAAATGTCGTTACATTTGGAAGTAGAGCCGCTGCCATTCTGCATGAGTTTTATCAGGAGCAGAAAGACGATTCAGACACAGAGATGATGAGAATAATACGCACAGCTGCCAAACTTATCAATAATGACATCAAGTCTGTTGATACTTCCAGGCATACATATCCAACTAGAGAAGAGATGTCTTCAACTGAGGAGGCAATGAAGTTCATACCACAGTCACTGTTGGCGTTTCTACAAGTTTTATTTGTTGGACAAAACGTTGATTTAAAGGTGGCATCAATAGGACAAGCTATTATGCAAGCAACCAGACCAAGAATCCTTCTAGCTCCATTGCAGTTTGGCCTTGAAACTGAAATGCACCATCACTTTGCCTTAAGGTTTATCATAGATACCCTTGATAAACATGGCTTTGGGTGTTCGTACATGCAGAAGTTTGAGGAAAATGCTGCTTTTACACATGGGACAGAGTTGCCTGCACCCAGACCAGGGGAGTTTATTCAGCATGTTGGTGGCAATGTTGATCACAATATCAGAACTCTTCATGGCTTTGGAACATTTGGATGGCTCAGCGAGGGTCAGTTACTCCCAGTGCAAACTAATCTGCCGACAGCGCCACCGAAACCTACTGAGCTCTTCAGATGTAATTGCAAGGCGGGGTGCAGCACCACTAAATGTACATGCCACAAGCATGGCCTTGACTGCTCATGGATGTGTGGAGAGTGTTAAGGTTTGAGTTGTGCTAACTCATCAAGACTGGAGCTAGATGACGAGTGACATCCAACAACTGGTAATTCATCCAGAAATGTACTTATCATATTCCCTTGTCTTGAAAATCTGGGTATACACATCTCACTTGTCAAGATTGGGTCAAGAGATAGACAGTTCTGGCAGAATTTTTTTTTGAATAACGGTAGCATCTCATTTGCATATTTCACATAATTGTATGTATATAATTAATTTAGAAGTGTGCTAATCATATCCATTAATCCAGAAAATATGGGTTTGGACACTTAATTTCTCATGATTGGATACTCAGATCCAGAATTACTGTGGAAAATTGATATTTTCCTAATGGTGGCACCTAATTTGCATGTTATGCAAATTTTACACCTTTTCACCAAATATATTTTGGTATACTTTTAGTATGGTGTTGAGGGTATATTTGTGAAATGCATTGCAGTGAAAAAATTTTTGTTGCAATTAGTGATGGGTCAAGCCACTATGATTGGACAGACTACCAGTTGAACATACATCTGAGGGATGTGAAACACTTTTCTTTATGATTAAGCTTGCATATAACCATGACAGGGCAGTCATCACTATACTGTGTGGCAAATCTTCTGTAAATTTCAACTGGCCTATTGTTTTTGTTGGGTATACATTTTATAATAATTTGCTGATCCACCCTCATTTTTTTCTCACTTGTCACCATCTTAATTTTCAGCCCCGATCAAAGCAAGAAATAAGTGATTACAGGTATCAGTTGTAGCAAACATGATACAGTAATGGCAAATTCTTTCCAAAAAAATGAATCGACATACAATAATGTGCATTTCACAAACAAACTTCCAGGTCAAATTTGAACAACTGTAATATCAACAAGGACCTGATCCCCCACCTTTTTGGTGGAATGAGGAATAGATCTGTGTAATATGAAAGCTAAATCTTGAAAGGTTTTTGAAATACTTTTTTTTTTTAATGAGCGGCTCTGAACGGTTTTTGAAATGAGGAATATATCTGTATAATATGAAAGCTAAATACTGAACGTTTTTTAATATCACGTACACAAGCCAAGTTACCGAGATGGTTGCCATGGCAACATAGTTCAGCCCATCACAGCCGTGGTCTAATCAGGTTGAGATAATGTCATGAGGAGTATATATCTGCAATATGAAAGCTAAATGTTCAATGGTTTTTAAAATATCATGTACACAAAAGTACATGAACAGATGATCGTTTGGTCGGTCAGTTGGACGGACCTTGTCGGAGGGGCATGGGACAATAATAAAAATGTATATAATGCTGAAATATATATAATCTTGTATGTATATAGTGCTGAAACCTGGAACCCTTATACTGGTTCAGCCATAAATAGGCTTGAATAAGTAGAGAAAACAATTGCCCGCTTTGTTTCTTGTGATTACCGGCGAACAACCTCAACCTGAATGTTTGTTTCAAATTTTGGATGGAACTCCTTGCATACATGCCAACTACTTGCACAATGCACAATGGATTTTAGTATCCAGTACAATCTAGTTAACATCTCCTTTCCAACTATTATGATACCTGCCACATTCTTCAAGAGATATGATCATCAACTCCAAAATCTCATAACCGATTGATTCCTTCAAATTTCATTCTTTGTCAGAAGTGTAAGGATCTGGAATCAGCTCCTATGCACAGCAGTCATTGCACCATCTATTACAGTCTTTCAGGAGATAGCTTTACAAGTCTTTAGAATGATTTGATCACTTGCTGACTCGAGCATGATGTAAAATAAAAAAGAAATAAAACAAATCATTAGAGCTATGGCCAAAATAACATCTTCGGTTTTTAGCATATCATCCTCGTACCATCCCAGCACAGCTTCCAGAGTGAGCTGATAAAGGGATTACTTTGACAAGACAAGACAAGATGTAAAATTAAAGTCATTCTCGACAGTTTAGGCTGACCATGGTGTGTAGGCAGAAGCATCAAATATTGCTTTGTGTTGATTGCAAGCTGGCTCTCTAACCACCACTCCTTGTTCAACTGTGCAGATCGTGATGTGTTGCTCCGAGCGTAACGTTATTAGTAATGTGTCATCCGACCAGGCAGCAGCACTAAAACCGGAGTTGTTTGTGCCTCAGTGATGTTTCGTGGGAGAAACTTTGACACAGCTTAAGGAAAATAGCTACACAGGAAAAATCGCTGCTTCGCACACATTTGTCAGTCTTTTGAGGAAACATTTTCAGTGCAAATCTCTGTAAATCACCAACAATTGCAATACAAATTCTGAGCAAATTGCACTTTGAAGTATCTAACATTTTCTGGGAAGCATAATTGACTTTCAAACCAATGCTACTGGATGGAAGAGTTTCTCACCTGAATTTCCAAGCAATTAATGTACTTCTACTTCCAAAGTTATCTTAAATAAGTCTCAACAATGATGAACTAGAACGGCACTCTTCGACATAACGACGTTGACTGATACGCCTCCGCTCACATTATGACATCATTGTAATACTTGTATCAAGTTTGATTTAAATCCATTCAGCTGTGCCCAAGTTAGCACATTTTTACCTGACATGACCTCTGACCTTTGACCTAAGACCCCAAACTTTTACCTCCATCAGACTGAACGGTTTACGTTTTGTATCGCACAGGAATGTATAGTTTAGCATGGACCATGTGACGCGTAGAAAGTTCATTTCGATGTACATAAGCAGGGTAAATGTGCAGGTTAAGAGTGTTTGCATGTCGCCATATGAGTCATGGCTTTTGTGTTAACTCGTTCTAGGGCGTACGATTAATAAACCCCAGTGTGTAATTGGCCCCCTGTGATTTTTCCGTTATGTTCTTACAAAATCTTGGCCAGCCAAGCAATAGGCCCCATTGTTACAACAACGGCCATTACACTGACAAGCCCGACAGAAACCCGCACATTCCATCAGGCAAGTAAACCCCGCCCCATGACCGCCGACGTCATCCGACCATTCCCGAACAGAGATGAGACTCTGCCCCCCAACAGCTCGTGATGGGGAGGCCACGCCTCGACCTTCGTCATTGGGTGTCAAGCAAGGCCGTGAAGCCCCACCCCGAATATGACAATTGGTCGTGGCCATGGACTGATGAAATGGGGCGCAGGGATTGGTCGGGGGATGACATCAGCGAGGGACAAAAGAGGGTGCCTCCCCTCCCCTCGTTCGCTGATTCTGAAACTGGCAGTCGGACCAGGCAGTCACATTTTCCTCTCACTCTCTTTGTCGTGGTCACACTAGAGAACGACTGCGCTTTGTGCCTTCGCTGGTGGAGTGAGTTCGGGGCCTTTGTGGAATGTGGAAAAATTGTGCAGACTGAGGGAGGGGCTCTTGCTTGCTTGCTTTCGCACCGGCGGCTGGCTGTGGGCACGACTTCGCGCCAACGCATGTTTTTCCCGTGCGGTGACCAGAGACCCGTTTGACGCCCACCAGTCTTTTGAGGGCCGTTTGGGAATGCCAGGCTGAGTACTGGCAACGCACCACACAAACACATTTTATTTTATTTGTCTTCCCTTGTCGTGTCTCTGTGTCCATGTGGAGAGTCCCCCAGTTAGAATTTAGTTTTACCCCACCATTTATTTCATTTTTATTGTCCAGAATTATTCATTTTATTAAATTCTTTAATTGTTGAATTTCAGTTTCTTGTATGTGAATTTGGCTGTCTAGTATTTGTGTTTGTGGGTAGAGTAATACACCCTGTGGCGGCCGTCTGATTAGATGAGGCTTCGGGCCTTTCCCCCGCACGCAAAAAGATAATACCACCAGTTTCGAAATACGACTCAGAGTTGAACCTCGTTTCGGCTATTTGTCCAAGGCTGGTCTTCATCGGCTATGGACTCGACAATATGTTCATGATTACAAGTTTTTTTTGGATACATAATCCATGCTCGTGGAAAAGCTAGCACTATAGTACAATGAATGGATCCGGCCGCAACCAATATAGAGGTTGAAGGCCAAGATAGAGGTAGACTTGGACAACAATGAGTGTGGGGAGGAATGGAAAGGGGCAGGAGAGGGAGCATGGGATGGACAAGATGGATATAGAAGGAAACTTTCAGGAGGGAAAATGGAAAGTTTGAAGGAGAAAGGATTGGGGTAGCATGGGGGGAGGAGTAAAAGTGTGTAGAAAGATCATGGTTTTGGATTGGGAACGATCTGAGATGGTGGTGAAGAGCTGTCTTGCAGACATGGGGGGAAGAATGAGATTGAAGAGAATGTCAAATTTGGTTCCACAGGTTGCATTTTTCTCAACTCAAATAAGAGTTGCTCAACTCAACCAACAACGCAAACTCAAACAATTTAAACAAACTACGTACCTTGACACGAGTCTGAATCAAACAAGAGTTACATTTTGCTCAACTGCTTCCACAACATATGAAACCCAAACGGCACTTGGTAGAGAGCATACCTCCGCCAGACTGAACGGTTTACGTTTTGTATCACACAGATCTGGATCCGGACTCGATCCAAAATCGAATCGGCTTTTTCTTATTGCCAAACCAACTCATCCACCTAGTTTTATCATGTTCTCCCACAACTTTTTGAGACATCATACTACAGACTTGGCATTTAATATGGAATTTATTTTTTTCTTGACTTGGGTTTACTTTCTGCACTCAGTACATCAATCTGGTGAGTTTCTTTTACCCTTCGGTGATGTCTTTGTTGAAAGAACCATGTCACTGATTGTCTTTCGCAGCAAGAAGTCAATAACAGGATTATATCACAGGTGGCGTGACAAAATGTAAGGACAGGTACATTTGACGATTGGCTTCACAATCGGCTATATAAGGGTTGTTGCGTTCTGTATAAGTGGAAAACAACTGTTGCACGTCTACAAAAGTTATTGCCGCTTCCTCTGGAGATGGTCCGTCAACTTGACAATGCTGTTTGTCATGGAGTGGTGGCTTTACGAAATTCTGGCATGAAACAGCGTGCTATTGCTCGGCAGTATGGCATCACTCAAGGTCAGGTGTCAAAGATCCTGAAACGAAATGCTCAGAGCGGTGTCCCTACTCCAATACCAAGGCCAGGACATCCACGCAGAACCACAAGGAGAGATGATCGCCAGCTGCAACGGTTAGTCTGCAATGGCCGTACCAAGTCAGCTAATCGGCCTAGGGCTGAGTGGCAGCAACTGACAAATGTGCCTCTATCCAGAAGTCTAGTCAACCAACGACTGGTTCAAGCAGGCTGTCGTGCCAGGCGTCCCCTGAGAAAGCCACGCCTGACCAGACAACACAGCCAGCGCCGATTGCAGTGGGCCAGAGAGCACCGTCAATGGCAGCCAGGCCACTGGAATCACGTGACCTTCAGTAACGAGTCTAGATTTCTGGTCTATCGTCAAGATGGCCGCGTCCGAGTGCGCAGACAAGTGCATGAAGCCCACAACGAAGATTGTATAGTGCCAAGGGTCCAAGCTGGAGGTGGTGGGCTGACCGTTTGGGCTGCTTTTCATGCAGGGGGCAAAACTGACCTGGTTGTTCTGAATGGAAACCTGAACCAGTTCAAGTACAAGGCCATTCTGGAAGAAACATTGCTTCCATTTGCTCGTGCAGCCTTTCGAGGAAACTTTGTCTTCCAAGATGACAATGCACGGCCTCATGTGCTCGCATGATCCAACACTTTCTTGCTGACCGTGGTGTAGAGCATATGGAGTGGCCTGCCATGTCCCCGGATATGAATCCGATAGAGAACTTGTGGGCAGAATTAACGCGTCAAATCGACAACTTGGACCAGCGGCCTACCTCTGTGCGTGAATTGCAGCAGACTATTGTCACTGCATGGCAAGCGATTCTTGTCCAAACCTTGGCAAATCTCGTGAACAGCATGCCTCGACGTGTATGTGCTGTCCTGAATGCTCGTGGGGGTTACACGAAGTACTGAACTGTAATTTTACTGTCCGTAATCCCAGTCATAATTTAGCTTTTGTTTTTGTTGAAATTTTTTTTGGCTAATGTGCAAAATAAAGAGATACTTCTGGAAAACGTACAGAAGTTTAACACAGTACTGTCCGTGAATTGAGTTCGATATCAGTTTACATCACTTTCAAGGATCAATGTATTTGCTTCGAAATGTCAAATGTGGTTTTTGTTTCTTTTAAAGGTCACATTAACAAAATCTAGAATAATTTCAACATAATTCCAATGAACTTTTGGTTCTGTCATCTTGAAAAGTAAGTTCACCCCCACAAAAAAAATATTCCATATTAAATGCCAAGTCTGTATATATCGTTTTTTGCCCCATCTCTCAATGGTGAAGAATCACTTTGAAATTCTCGGATTCAGATACAAATCTTCACCAAAATCGAATAAATTCGTCCTTGTTACACACACAACCTCCCCGCCAAATTTCGTCCGAATTCAACCTCGACTTTTTGAGATATCCTGTTTAGCAACAGACAGACAGACAGGGGTGAAAACAAACTCCATCCACCTTTGGTGGGGAGGTAATGAAAGGAACAATCATTGAAAATAAAATGCCATCAGTGTAGTGGTTACTCCTTTGTCAGGAAAGCAAAGCAAAAGTGCAAATTCAGCCTGAAATGTTGTACCATGCTCATAAACTATGCCAAACACCATGACGGTTTCACATTTCTGCTAAAACTTGACTTTCAGCTTTAGCCACCAAATGACAACACTTGCAAATATAATCCCAAGAGGAAGATAGATTGTTTCTCATGTGTCTCATGTACCCTAAATACTTTAGAAGAATTTTACAGCACTAAATAAGTGTCTAAAATTCTTGCATAATCTAGCCACAAGATGCCAAGATGCCCTTTTGCTATTTATGGTTTTGTGATAAACATTACGTTCCAGGTAACGCTTTCATTAATTACCTTAATTTTTCAGTATGACCTTCATGTCATTTTCTCATTTCTAATATATAAATGTCTGACTCAGGTAATCTTTTCTCATAATTATACCCAGCAAACACATCTTGCATGTTTTACGCTGAAACCTCATTATTGCTTGGTACATATTTCTATAATATGGTTACCCCAAATGCACATAATAACCTACGATATGGTCATACTAAACTTGTTATTCCCATTAGTGTTACATCTTTAGATTTATAAAATGTCTCTACGCGAATGCATCTTATATTGTTTAACTGATTTATACACATTTATTGTTTAACTGTTTTATCTTTCATTTTGAATATATTGAAGTAGTAATCACCCCTTTGGGCTTTCTCATTAGCACCCAGTACTCCACTCATCCCCATCCATCACCAATAAATAAGAGTGTTGAATTATGTCATCGTCAGAGACAGATGGAATGATTCATAGATTTGCAAATGTCAAAAACACCTGTCAAAAAATAACCTTTTGTTAAATGTACAGTAGGTTAAAAGCATGCTAATGAAAACCAAAAATATTTAAAGGATCATGAGATAGTATATGCAAATGAAGGTGGTCAGTGAATCTATAATAATAAAAGGCAGTGTCCATCCGTCCATCTGTCTGTCTCCTCCATAACTCCAAAACCATGAAATCTGGCGGCCCCAAACTTTGCATGCATACACCTGGACCTCCAACAGACTGCGATGATGAAAACTGGGTGTTTGGGTATGGTATAACACCCTTTTATACCTGGTGTTGGCCTAATGGTTAGGGCGGCGGGCTTGGGATCCTAAGGTCCTGAGTTTGAATCCCGTTCAGCTGTTGAATTAATACGAAGTGGGGTTGACTCAGCCTTGACTCAGTTGACTCAGTCATCCTTCTGAGGCTGGTGAAATGAGTACCAGGGTACTGGGCCCTCTCTCAAGGAGGTTGGTGGCAGGATTTGCTCTCCGGCTGCCGTAAAAACACCTCATTCCATAGTAGGGGAAGGCGGGGCAAGTTGAGCATAGGGGTAAGTTGAGCCACCACCTCCCAGCCAGTTATGAATGAGTCAGACTTTGTGGTGGCGCCATCTATAGATGCCCCATTGTATAACTCCAAATTCTGCCATATTGTTTTCTAAATTGAAACAGAAACCAGTGTTGCAGAGGGAAAAATCCAATTTTCAGCCATAAAAGTAAAAAGGTGTAAAACAGGTAAGTTCACGTTTCTTCCATATGCAGCATAGATATAATATGGATATCAGATGACAATTGTTAGTCCAGGTATGTGTCTCCATTCTTGTCATAGACTTTAATACGATGGATGCATAGAATATGTGTGTATGTGGGGACATCTCAGAAAGTTCAGACTGGGGTAAGTTGAGGCAGACCCTACGGGGCAAATCGAGCCATGACTCAACTTGCCCCGTCGGGTCTGGCTCAACTTGCCAACTCATGTTGGTGGATATAATAATAATTAGCATTTATAATGCGCTTTTCCCCAAAGGCTCAAAGCGCTTACAGAATACCATATTATTACCCCGGTCATTGGATTTGAACTGGAAGACATCATGCGTAAGCTGCCACAGCCTAAGTGCGTTGGCAGTTCTGCCCGTTGTTCTGGAGAGCTTGTGTTCAATTGTGACTTGTCAGTTTGGCAGCTTAATTGACTTGATTTCTGACATGTTTTAGTTTTAGTTCCAGATCCAAATGATGAAGCTGGCATTGATGAGCAAGATATTGTGCCTTAATTGCCACAGTCTGACTGTTGGCCTTTCTGGGTGTATTTGGGACACTTTTGTTTTATTGTGACTTAAAACTGTGGCAGCTGTTTTCAACTCAATCCAGCTGCCACATTGAATTATAACCATGAACACAAGGTACATGTAAATATTTCGTTCAGTGTTGTAACAAGTACATTAAATATTTTTCAGGCAGACCAATTTTTGTACTTCAGTTATCTTTATTTGGGGCAATGATCAACTATTTGGGATACTTTTTGTTTAATTGTGACTTGAAACTGTGACAGGTGGATTGAGTTGACTTTTCTTACCACAGTTGACAATCTTGTTTTTCTATGAGAGTGACTCAATTTGTTCGTAACTGATTACTATAACCATGAACACAAGGTAATCATTTCGTTCAGTGTTGTAGAACTTTACAACATTAAATATTTTTCTGGCAAAACAATGGTTTTCTACTTTAGTTATCTTTATTTGGGGCAATAATCAACTTACCCCTATGTGGTACAACTTACCCCAGAGGTTGGATCAACTTACCCCTCAGGCGGGCAAGTTGAGCCATTTGGCCTCCGTTTTTTCAAAGGTCACAGTGACTTTCAGTGTGGGGATAGAAAGTAAGAACTAGCTACAAAATGTTTCCCAAGGATTAAATTAGAAGGCAAGATACTCATTTGTGCAAGATCATCAGTAAGTTCAGTCCTAACATTCCAAGAACAAAAACTGGCTCAACTTGCCCCGCCTTCCCCTACACACAGGCATGTGTGTCGGGGTGGTGCTGAAGAGTCGTTCAAGGATTGCAGCGACGTTCTGATCCAGTGTACGTTTATATATATATATATATATATATATATATATATATATAAACACACTTTTTGAAGATGATTAACGAGGTACTCATAAGAAAAAATGCGAAAAAGCCTTACCAATATGGCGGCACGCCATCTTGGTCAGCCCACTGCGACTCGCTGGGTTCTTAAACCGCCATTTTGTTTCGGCCTATTCAAACGTGCCTTGCCTTGGAAACATTATCGATTATATCATTACATATAATTGAAGCATATCATCAAAATCTGGATTTGGATATGAGGATTGGATCCTGTAGTCTAAATAAATGTCCAAATCTGGAGTGAAATCTGACAAAATTTACCATATTTACAGATTTTATTAACTAAGTGTATATATTCATTTATTTAAGCGAGACTGTCATTCTCATGTTTGGGGTTATTTTTTTTTATTCAACTAAATAATATTTTTTAAACTTAATTCATACTTCCATGGGACAGGGTGTCACTCCACCGTACTTGCGATCTGTTTTTAAAATTCCTCGGCCATTTCAACCAGAAGCAATCAGCTTGCTATCGCTTGACAAGCCAGCCGTTCCTTATCACCCATTTCATTGGAGTGCTTGCTCGAGTGGTTAAGCCGCTTGGCGAGGGCTCCACAAATGAAGTCAGACATACCTCTGTATTTAATTAATTAGTCACAAGGTCGGGGAAGTTTGGCCATGTTATAACACCCTTTTTGAATATGATTTATTCCTCAGTCACATTTGCTCTACGGCTAGGATACGGTGGCCGTACCCCCCCTAAATTGACAGAAACGTGCGGCGGCCGCAGAGTTTCTGAGGTGGCCTCAGGGTGGCCCTAGGACGTATGGCTATCTTTTACAGGCGGTAGGGGTCGCCGTGGAATTATAGCGCGGAGTTATAACTTTTTTCATTTCTAGGTCGGCCGTAGCAATTCGACAAGCCGTAGCCATGACAACTGTAAGTGCTGTTATACATATGAAAAAGAACTGGTATATATACCCACTCGTTACCGTCCGTCTGGCCGCACGTTCGCCTTAGGGCCCCCCTGCGGTCGCCTTGCGGGCACCTTGAGGCTACCTTGCGTCTGCCTTGAAAATTCTATGGCCGCCGCAGGGACACCCTAAGGTCACCGTGCAACATCAAATCAAAGACCGTACGGCACCCCCACGTTTTCGGTCTCCACAATTTCTAAATACCCCGTGCGGCTACCCGAAAAATAAAAACATATGTGACTGCTACATTGTGTGACCGTGGAAATACTGCGGCCGCCCTATAATTGCTAGTGGCCGTAGATTTTTTAGACCCTACGGCCGCCGAGCCAAATGTGACTGAAGCATAACCACCACTTGGTGAACGCTATTCAGGCTGCTTTTGCAAGCCGTGGCCTTACAGTAGACAGAGCTCCCTTTTTGTTTTTACGTACCCATTTTTTTGTTGACTAACATTTTTGTGCGATATACTTTCATTGTATTAATCGATAGTTATATTAATATACCTCCAAAAATATACTTATTTTAAAAAAACCAAATAAAGAGTCGTGTTTGGAACTCAAATCAAACGTCCGCCATGTCAAACTGTTTCATTGCAAATGCAAAGTCGACATTTTGTCTGCTCTCAGTGGTTTCCACATTTCACCGATTTGCTGCTTGATTTTCACATTTATAGAAGACTATTTAAAGGTATATCTTTGTGGTTGCCGTTTTTATGTTTGGTGTACTTCATCTGTGCTGTCCAACCGGAGACGTCCGCAGACACCCAGAGAACAAATTAATGCTTTTTGGCAGTCAGAGCTGCTGCTAAGCTCAATTCCGCAGCTTAAAATTTTTACTCTGACTCAGGTTAAGAGTCTCCAGCCATCATAACCTATCATTCTCATTGCATATCATTCTCTTTACTAACTCCGCCTCACTTTTTCTATCCCACCCCCCACTCTCTCTCTGTCCCTTCCATACAACCTCAAGGCAGGTAGGTGGTCTTTCTGTCTTCTACAGACTCCTCTCCGGCCTTGCACCCCCAGCTCTCTCTGTGCTCTGTCCCCCAAATATTCCTACAGGTCGCACAAGATCTGCCAGCAACCCTCTGATGGTTAAATTGCCGAAATCTCGGCTCTCTGCTCACCTTCACTCTTTCATTCCTCTTTTCTCCCGCCTCTGGAACAAACTCCCTCACTCCCTTCAATCCCACTCCTCCCTCCAGGTTTTTAAAACAGCTGTTCACCACCATCTCTTATCTTCCCTCATCCAAAACCTTGATCTTTTCTACCCCCGCTAATTCACCCCAGATCCACCTTGTTTGAAATTCCAACTTCTTTCCTGGAAGTCCTGGCCGTGTCCATATGTTTTATACCTCTCCCACCTCCCCCTTCCCTTGCCCCCCCCCCCAAAGCCCTCGCCCTCTCTCAGATCTCTCGATGTCTCGATGTCTCCATGTCTCTCGGTCCCTGCTGTCAAATGTTGTGTTTGTGTCCTTCCCCCTTTCTCCCCATCTTGTCTACCGCTTAGTATAGGCATATTTGGAATTTCGTGTATTTTTTTTGTTAAAAGCAAAAACTCAATTGATTTTGTAAGAAGGTATCATAAGCTTTAAAAAAAATTAGGGTGGCATTTTTTCTGAACATTCTAAGACTATGAAATCCAAGATGGCGTCCAAAACGTCCAAAATTATAATTTTGTGAATGTCATAGAAAGTAACACCTCAATCTTCACAGTCTTCATTTATCCCTGGTTGGACAGTTTTGTTGTTGCAGCTGAAAACCCAGCATCCACAAACTTCCGTACATGGGATATTGTTCTTGTGACAGCTGCACCTTCCTTCGCATCCACGTTTGCACCCGCACTTTATGAGGTGCAATACTGCTTCAGGAGCTGGTGGATTCAAACAGCGAACTGGAGAGAAGTGACTTGAAACTGCATCAAATGTCCAACCAAATGCAGCTGGTGCTGGGAGGCACGGGTGAGTTTCACAAGCTTTTCTCCAAATCATGGATATGTAATGTGCCCGACGAATGTGTAAGTCCAGTGAACCAGAAGTTGGTGGTAGGTTTTCTCCTTCGGCTGCACGATTTGAGTAGAGGAACCAACGGAGCTCATTCACTTTTGTGTAGATTTTGGATCGATACAAAATACAGACAAAGCGTTCCAACTGAGAGCATACATCAGCAGGCAGATCAATGTCATCATTCCCGAGCATTGCTAGTGCATCCAGGATCTCATCATCACAAGATGTAAATGCCTTGAAGCACGAGTCTTTGGTTCTGCCAGCAAATCTACCAGACATATCGGAACCTGTCAGAGCATGAAAACCTAACAGTGCAGAAGCGCGCTTTGGTCCTAAGTTGTTGTATATGCTCCGCACAGAAATGTTCCTCTTCAGCCTGCCCTTTCCCGTAAGGAAGGTTGTAGACGTTGGTAAGTTTGGATACATGTAGACAAGCAACAAAAAGACGTCTGTGTCTGGGGAACTGACAACCAGTTCTGCTTCATTGAGAACAGTTAGATGTGGTGGATTCGAGAAAATCTATGTTGTCCAGTGCAAACCAAACAAACATGTCGTTAACCAACCAAGGTGGTCGATAAATTCCTCCCATGGATTTTATCCTTTCAAGAACAGCATTTGCGACGGCAGTCTCTATTTCCATTACCTTGTTGTACGGGACAGTGAGGTCTAGTTTGCCTAATGTCTCCACAAGGGCCTTGGACCTGGTGTTTTTGTGCACATCCAGAGCTAAGCCGACGGTAAGGGGAGTCTCAGTGCGGTGTTTGAAAGTGACATCTTCATGTTTTGTTTCATAGGTGACCTGCCGATCAGACTTGTATGCACATACGAAATGTTGTGCCAGCACAGATGCACTTTGGTTCATAGATTCGGCCCTGCTGATTGTTTTAACATGATGTAAACCTTGGATAGCAAGCTTGCAGAGGAGTTGAAGCAAAGCAGGTGGTTCATAATTATCAAATGTTCCTTCGAATTTCCACGGGGTTGCGCTTGCAATGTCTCTTCTCAGTATTTTAGATGCTTTCAGAAGGACTTTCACATCTTCTCTTAGGTCTTTTGTATCGGAGGCCAACGCACCAGCTAACAGGGTTTCCTTGGATTTTGTAGAAAGTACTTGCTCAGGTTTGGTTTTGTCTGGAGGCCTGGTGAAGTGCACATCAGCGATGTTGTCCAAAATCAGTTGCTTTAAGTATGGTTTGTATCGCGGATTGTCGGGTAAAGGGAACCCATTGGCTTCTAGCAAACCAACATATGATTGTTCAATGTCGTTCATATTCAAAGCTGAACTGTTAGATGGGTCATTGATTTCAGTTTCCACCATGTCGAGCATCTCCAGGTCAGACACTAACTGTGCAAAATGAACATGCTGTTTTGGAGGTCTGTTAGCTTTTTCTATGTCTCGTTTTGCATGGCCTAAGCACAGAAGGTGATACTTCATGTCCTCAGCAACTGCTGTAAGAAGATCAGATGAGCCTACAACATTGCTCAGTCTAACTTTCAAAAGTTTTCTGTCCGTTTGTTGACCAATGGCTTTGAGCTGAGCTCCCATGTTTTCAGTTGAGACGTCGTGCAATTTGTCTGCTTTGTCTTCCTGACAAATGACACACATCTCCTTGTCGAAAGCCTGACTTCTGGTAGATCGCTGTGATGTGGAAGCACTTGTAGAAGTGTGACATCAGATTTTTTCGGTCGTCCTTTTGTCTTGTGTTTTATATAACTGACGCTGCCTGTCGCTTGTCCTTTCTCATATCGGGTCTTGGCTCGTTCAATGCATGTTTTATGTGTGAGATCCTTATAACATGTCTTGTGGTATGAAAAACCATTCTGTAACAGTTCATGGGCTGACAAACCTTTTATGCGATTCTTTAATGTAGAGAATTCTGTTTCCCCATATGAACATCGAACATCAGTTGTTGTAATTACTTTCTCTACTGAAGGCAAAGAAGGACGAAGCACATAGTTTGTATAATCTGTTTGCTTGCTGCTCAACTGGCAAATAAAGCATAGTTCAAAATCCACCGTTTTTGACTTCTTGTTAGATGAAGACTCTGCCATTTTGGTTAATCTAAGGTCTCTAAGCTATGTTATCCTGGGTGATGGTTGCTGTGGGTACTTGCAACCTGCAAAAGAAGAAAAGAATATGTTAGTACACCATAAAATGGACAAGTGGAACCTTAACACTATAAAGCGAACAAACTGCTGCCGGTGACTGGATTCGAACGTCAATTTTCCGGCCGCCATGTTGAAATAAAAAAGGCAGCCTCTGTCTGAAATTGTGCAAAATAAAAAGATTAGTAGTCAGGTGGAAGTTATTGTTATTATAGTCACCTCTATATACAAGTTCCAAGCAGTTCATGCTGAAAAAAAAAATATTTAAACCACATTAAGTTAATTTTAGCATCAAATTTAGGGCGTTTTGCTACGGTGGCGGCCATCTTGGATTTCAGGCCGTTAGAATGTTCAGAAAAAATGCCACCCTAAATTTTTTTAAAGCTTATGATACCTTCTTACAAAATCAAGTGAGTTTTTGCTTTTAACAAAAAAAATACACGAATTTTTTTTTCATGACAAATATGCCTACAGTAGCTCCCGATGTTATATGTTTTTGTGTCGGTTTGTCTTTCTGTGTGATTAATGTTCGCTCTTTCACGAGCCTCGATCTTGTATACAAAAAAAAAAAAAAAAAAACCTCTCACTCCCACCCTTATCCTCGCTCCCACCCTTCTCCTCGCCCCCCCTCCATTCCAGAGTTTATAGCGTAGCGACTTGTGGTGAGGTGCCACTCTTCCTCTCCCTCCCCCGCCCTCCTCCTGCTCCTCGCTCCACCGTCCTTCCCTTCTCTCTCTACTCCTCCCCCTCCTCACTCCCCCACCTCTCCTCACCCCTCCCACCTCTCTCCTCGCTCCCCCTCTCTCCTCGCTCCCCCTTTCCCCTCCTTCCCCTCTCCCTCCTTCCCTCGCCCCCTGTCCCTCCCTTCTATCCTTCCCCGCCTCTCTTCATATTCCCATCAGGAAGTGACATTGTTATGCAGCAACACCGGGTACTTTTGCTAGTTGAAAAAAAAAAAACTATTTGGAAAGACAGGGAAGAAGAGGGGGACTATGTGAAGGGGATTTATGTAAGTTTAATTTGTTTGCTTTTGCCTTTACAACTCTCTTCATCCTCCACCTAGATTTTCATCCATGAACAGTAAGCTTGATAATATAGGTGCAATCCAACACCCAGAAATGCACAAAGCAGTGAAAAACATGAAACTGACAAAGACATGTGTATAAAATTGCAATCTTAGAACTCCTTGTTTTAAAAGTCTTTCATTGTGTTGCGAAAAGAAAAGCCATTGCCTAAACACCCACCATCAATCTAATGTCACTTACACAGAGGGTTTGGTTGGCTGAGTCGATGCCAAGCAGTACAAATCACCTCTCACTGCTAACACAAAAGAGTCCTTGTTGAACTACCAAAAATAAGCATTCGTTGTGCTAATATACAACATGTTTGCTTCCCATCATGCATGTTCCGTCCGTTTTTACCTCCCTAAAATTAGACGCAACAAACAAAAATGCAAACATTCAAATAAATTCAAATATCTCAAATTCAAATATTCAACAGACAAATAAATTCAAATGAGAGAAGCCCCAAACAAAAAATAGATGAATCCAAGGTTTACATCAGCACGAGTCTTCGAAAGTAATTTTAAGATTCATGAAGCTTGATGGATTATATTTCATACTACGAACTAAAAGGCATACAACTTCAAAGTACAAAAAGAGCAGTGAAAGCACAAACATGTAGAGATAGAAGCAACAAGAGGAGGTTGGAATGCATGCAGAGACAGAGTAAGAAATCGTGAAAGAAAGGAAGAAAAACTAGGAGAGGTCATGGAAACGCCTGTCACCAAACTACATTGGATGTTTTTGATATTTAGTCGAGTCTAGTAGTTGGCTCTGTCTTTAAGGGGCCGTGCCATTGGAAAAACCACTGCGTGTGGGAATCTACAAGTTTGTACTTCTCAATGGATGATGCAGTAAACCTCACAGCCAACTTTTGCAAATGAAGGAGGCTTATAAACACTGCGTATCAACACGATAATTAGTAGCTATAATGATTGTGCTATAGTAAAGGTCGGTAACTTAAACAACCTAGAAATGATTCGTGGCCATCAGGGATTAACCACACACATAGGCAGAGCCTCAAGCCTGGTGTTGGCTTTACGGTTAAGGTGGCTGGCTTACGATCGCAGGGTCTTGTGTTTGAGTCCGTTGAAATAACACCAGGCGGGTTGACTCAGCCTGTCATCCCTCCGAGGTGGGCAAGATGAGTTCCAGCTTTCTGGGGTAATAAGCCATTCGAGTATCCTGCGTCGGAGATGGCGACCTGTCCAGGATTGTACTCCTTAGCCAATTAAACTGCCTTGGCAGCCTTATGTGCCTCACGGCATGAAAGGAATGGTTATTATTGGAGGAAGAGCCTCAACTAAACTCAAGAGATATTTCCCACCGGGTAACAGAAAGACAGACCAATAATTTGTGCAGTTTAGTATCACAAGCGTTGCTGACTTTAACAAACATACGAGCACACAGACATTGTGAATTTAGAAAGAAGGGTAGAAATAAAACAGAGACCAACAAATAGTGAAAAGGACAGTAAAAAAAAAGGATATGATGCCAAGTAAGATGAAAGATGAGATACAGAAGGACACCAAGAAAAGGTTTTCAGTGCAAATGTGATCTGGAAATGAAATAACTGTCAAGCTTACTTCCATCATTCACTCCACGATTTTCTATCCACTTTACTTCCATCATTCACTCCACGATTTTCTATCCACTTTACTTCCATCATTCACTCCACGATTTTCTATCCACTTTACTTCCATCATTCACGCCATGATTTTCTATCTAGTTTACTTTCATCATTCACTCCACCATTTTCTACCCAGTTTACTTTCATCATTCACTGCACGATTTTCTACCCAGTTTACTTCCATCATTCACTCCACGATTTTCTATCCACTTTACTTCCATCATTCACGCCATGATTTTCTATCTAGTTTACTTTCATCATTCACTCCACCATTTTCTACCCAGTTTACTTTCATCATTCACTGCACGATTTTCTATCCAGTTTACTTTTATCATTCACTCCACGATTTTCTAGCCAGTTTACTTTCATCACTCACTCCACGATTTTCTATCTAGTTTACTTTCATCATTCACTCCACGATTTTCTATCTCGTTTACTTTCATCATTCACTCCACCATTTTCTAACCAGTTTACTTTCATCATTCACTCCACCATTTTCTATCCACTTTACTTCCATCATTCACGCCATGATTTTCTATCTAGTTTACTTTCATCATTCACTCCACCATTTTCTACCCAGTTTACTTTCATCATTCACTGCACGATTTTCTATCCACTTTACTTCCATCATTCACGCCATGATTTTCTATCTAGTTTACTTTCATCATTCACTCCACCATTTTCTACCCAGTTTACTTTCATCATTCACTGCACGATTTTCTATCCAGTTTACTTTTATCATTCACTCCACGATTTTCTAGCCAGTTTACTTTCATCACTCACTCCACGATTTTCTTCTGTCCAGTTTACTTTCATCATTCACTCCACCATTTTCTAACCAGTTTACTTTCATCATTCACTCCACCATTTTCTATCCAGTTTATTTTCATCATTCACTCCACGATTTTCTACCCAGTTTACTTTCATCATTCACTGCACGATTTTCTATCCAATTTACTTTCATCATTCACTCCACGATTTTCTACCCAGTTTACTTTCATCATTCACTGCACGATTTTCTATCCAGTTTACTTTCATCATTCATTCCACGATTTTCTATCCAGTATACTTTCATCATTCACTGCACGATTTTCTACCCAGTTTACTTTCATCATTCACTCCACTAATTTCTACCCAGTTTACTTTCATAATTCACTCCACGATTTTCTATCCAGTTTACTTTCATCATTCACTGCACGATTTTCTACCGTTTACTTTCATCATTCACTGCATGATTTTCTATCCAGTTTACTTTCATCATTCACTCCACGATTTTCTATCCACTATACTTTCATCATTCACTCCACGATTTTCTACCCAGTTTACTTTCATCATTCACTGCACGATTTTCTATCCACTATACTTTCATCATTCACTCCACGATTTTCTACCCAGTTTACTTTCATCATTTACTCCACGAATTTCTATCCAGTGTACTTTCATAATTCATTCCACGATTTTCTATCCTGTATACTTTCATCATTCACTCCACGATTTTCTACCCAGTTTACTTTCATCATTCACTCCACGAATTTCTACCCAGTTTACTTTCATCATTCACTCCACGATTTTCCATCCAGTTTACTTTCATCATTCACTGCACGATTTTCTACCCAGTTTACTTTCATCATTTAATCCACGATTTTCTATCCAGTTTACTTTCATCATTTAATCCACGATTTTCTATCCAGTTTACTTTCATCATTCACTCCACGATTTTCTAGCCAGTTTACTTTCATCATTCACTCCACGATTTTCTACCGTTTACTTTCATCATTCACTCCACGATTTTCTACCCAGTTTAATTTCATCATTCACTCCACGATTTTCTACCCAATTTACTTTCATCATTCACTCCACGATTTCTACCCAGTTTACTTTCATCATTCACTCCACGATTTTCTACCCAGTTTACCTTCATCATTCACTCCACGATTTTCTACCCAGTTTACTTTCATCATTCACTCCATGATTTTCTATCCAGTTTACCTTCATCATTCACTCCACGATTTTCTACCCAGTTTACTTTCATCATTCACTCCACGATTTTCTACCCAGTTTAATTTCATCATTCACTCCACGATTTTCTACCCAATTTACTTTCATCATTCACTCCACCATTTTCTATCCAGTTTATTTTCATCATTGACTCCACGATTTTCTACCCAGTTTACTTTCATCATTCACTCCGCGAATTTCTACCCAGTTTACTTTCATCATTCACTCCACGATTTTCTATCCAGTTTACTTTCATCATTCACTCCACGAATTTCTATCCAGTTTACTTTCATCATTCACTGCACGATTTTCTACCGTTTACTTTCATCATTTAATCCACGATTTTCTATCCAGTTTACTTTCATCATTTAATCCACGATTTTCTATCCAGTTTACTTTCATCATTCACTCCACGATTTTCTAGCCAGTTTACTTTCATCATTCACTCCACGATTTTCTACCCAGTTTACTTTCATCATTCACTCCACGATTTTCTACCCAGTTTACTTTCATCATTCACTCCACGATTTTCTACCCAGTTTAATTTCATCATTCACTCCACGATTTTCTACCCAATTTACTTTCATCATTCACTCCACCATTTTCTACCCAGTTTACTTTCATCATTCACTCCACGATTTTCTACCCAGTTTACTTTCATCATTCACTCCACGAATTTCTACCCAGTTTACTTTCATCATTCACTCCACGATTTTCTATCCAGTTTACTTTCATCATTCACTGCACGATTTTCTACCCAGTTTACTTTCATCATTTAATCCACGATTTTCTATCCAGTTTACTTTCATCATTTAATCCACGATTTTCTGTCCAGTTTACTTTCATCATTCACTCCACGATTTTCTACCCAGTTTAATTTCATCATTCACTCCACGATTTTCTACCCAATTTACTTTCATCATTCACTCCACCATTTTCTATCCAGTTTATTTTCATCATTCACTCCACGATTTTCTACCCAGTTTACTTTCATCATTCACTCCGCGAATTTCTACCCAGTTTACTTTCATCAGTCACTCCACGATTTTCTATCCAGTTTACTTTCATCATTCACTCCACGAATTTCTTTCCAGTTTACTTTCATCATTCACTGCACGATTTTCTACCGTTTACTTTCATCATTTAATCCACGATTTTCTATCCAGTTTACTTTCATCATTTAATCCACGATTTTCTATCCAGTTTACTTTCATCATTCACTCCACGATTTTCTAGCCAGTTTACTTTCATCATTCACTCCACGATTTTCTACCCAGTTTACTTTCATCACTCACTCCACGATTTTCTACCCAGTTTAATTTCATCATTCACTCCACGATTTTCTACCCAATTTACTTTCATCATTCACTCCACCATTTTCTACCCAGTTTACTTTCATCATTCACTCCACGATTTTCTACCCAGTTTACCTTCATCATTCACTCCACGATTTTCTATCCAGTTTACTTTCATCATTCACTTCACGATTTTCTATCCAGTTTACTTTCATCATTCACTCCACGATTTTCTATCCAGTATACTTTCATCATTCACTCCACGATTTTCTACCCAGTTTACTTTCATCATTCACTCCACGAATTTCTACCCAGTTTACTTTCATCATTCACTCCACGATTTTCTATCCAGTTTACTTTCATCATTCACTGCACGATTTTCTACCCAGTTTACTTTCATCATTCAATCCACGATTTTCTATCCAGTTTACTTTCATCATTCACTCCACGATTTTCTACTCAGTTTACCTTCATCATTCACTCCACGATTTTCTACCCAGTTTACTTTCATCATTCACTCCACGATTTTCTACCCAGTTTACTTTCATCATTCACTCCACGATTTTCTACCCAGTTTACTTTCATCATTCACTCCACGATTTTCTACCCAGTTTACTTTCATCATTCACTCCACGATTTTCTGTCCAGTTTACTTTCATCATTCACTCCACGATTTTCTACCCAGTTTACTTTCATCATTCACTCCACGATTTTCTGTCCAGTTTACTTTCATCATTCAATCCACGATTTTCTATCCAGTTTACTTTCATCATTCACTCCACGATTTTCTATCCAGTTTACTTTCATCATTCACTCCATCATTTTCTATCCAGTTTACTTTCTTCATTCACTCTACGATTTTCTGTCTAATCGATTTTCTCTGGACCTTCCGAAAAGCTCCACCATTGACATGTTCCATGACAATTGAAGCATAACAAACTTTCCATTTTGGCCGTTCATTAACAAATATTATTGATTCATAGGTGTAGCAGAACACCCAAAATTGAATGAAACACTGAAAACATTTGTAACTTTGTATAATATTTTTCACATTTACAATGTAATGTTAAAAAGATCAAATATATTGTGGCACAAATAAATGATGAAATGAATGTCCTCGTCAGGCAGCAAGCACAATTCGTGTGACATTAAATTTAAAAGTAATTTCCATAATTGTGTCTATACAGAAATTACCGGTGTGTACCCCGGTTTAGAATAGGTACACCGTATCCCTGCGTGTCGTAAGAGGCGATTAAAAAGGGTTGGCGTCAGGAAGGGCATCTGGCCATAAAACATTGCCTCAAAAAGAGAACCATGACAATTACAACCACAAATTGGCAGGGTACAGCCCGAAGTACCCCGTGGGGGTCCCCACTCCCTCTCGTCAAAACTCAAGGTGGGGAACCCGATCGAAGAAAGGGTGGAAATCACTCCATTTATGACGACGAAACGTTTGATGCCCCACGTGGATATCGGTTTCTGAGGTTTGGACAATGGAATGTCGGGACAATGACAGGAAGATCAGGAGAATTGGTGGAAGTATTGGTCAGAAGAAGAGTGGACATATGTTGTGTGCAGGAGACGAGATGGAAGGGAAGTGGTGTGAGAATGGTGAAGGGTAGGCAGGGACAGAAATACAAGTTTGTGTGGCAAGGGTGCCCGGAGGGCGTGAATGGTGTTGGTGCCCTGTTTTCTGAGGAGTTTGTAGACAGTGTGGTGAGTGTGATGAGAGTGAGTGAAAGGTTGATGATGGTGAAAATGATGATTGGAAAGCTCTTCGTGAACGTCATCTCGGGATATGCTCTGCAGGTTGGTCGGAGCGATGAAGAGAAGGACAATTTCTGGTGTGCAATAGAGAAGCTGATGGAAAACGTGAAAGATGAGGAAGTTGTTGTGGTAGGAGGAGACCTAAATGGATATGTGGGAAGGAGCATAGACGGTTTTGAGGGAGTTATTGGTACATATTCAACTGAATATTGGTACATGGCTTTATTATGATAAATTACAAAACAAGTTTGGATTTCAGTGTTTCATCGATTTCTACAATTTGTTTAAAAATGAAAAAACATCCCTTGACACTCATACGGGATATGTATTGCAAAGAAATTCTCGCTCTTGTTTAAATTGAATTATGTACTTTAAGACTGTAGAACACAAATTGCCTTCATAATACTTCGAAGAACCATGCAATGTATAGATATGTAGCATGAGAGGACTTTTCATGTGTTTTGGGTGAAAGAAGATTCTGCCATGATGGGTATGGTATGTTCCATCATCTCCATCAACTCGTCTCCATTGTCACCATCATCATCACGGTCACATTATTGGGATCAAGTTTATCATCATTGGTATGAAAGGTAAATTTCATCATCTTAACTCAAGAAAATAAACTTTCTTCTCCAGATAAACTTGATTTCCTTTATTAAAATAATGCGATGCGATGTGATGCGGGTGAGTTGCTTGAAGGATGAAGTGGGACAAATCGTTGTGGATCCAGATGGAATTAAAGGAAGTTGGAAGAGATATATGGAAATGCTGTTGAATGCAGAGAATGAATAGGATGGCAACATCGAGAGTAACCCAGTTTTAGGACTGGCAGAGAAGATAACTGAGAAGGAAGTTGAGGAAGCGATAAAAGCAATGAAGAGTAGAAAAGCGGGAGGGCCGACGGGAGTTGTGAGAGATATGTTGAAGGCAGCGGGAAGTCGGGGTGTGAAGAGAATGATAGAGATCTGTAATCTGGTGGTGAAAGAGGGCCGCATTCCAGTGGATTGGGAACTGAGTATCCTCGTCCCCCTATACAACGGGAAATGTGACATTCTGGACAGTGGCTCGTATAGAGCGATAAAGTTATTAGAACATGGAATGAAGGCATTGGAAAGGGTGTTGGAGAAGAGGATAAGGAAGAAAGTGAAGATCGATGAAATGTAGTTTGGATTTATGCCAGGAAGAGGAACGACAGTCACGCTTTTTATTACACGGCAGTTGCAGGAGAAGTACATGGAGAAGAGGAAGAAGTTGTTTCTTGGGTTTGTTGATCTGGAGAAAGCATTCAATAGGGTTCCACGTGAAGTCGTGACATGGGCATAGAGGAAGTTAGGAGTGGAGGAATGGTTGATCAGAGTCGTGATGGCAATGTACGAGAGAGCGCGCACAGCTGCAAGGACGAAGGACAAGAACAGTGGTGAGTTTGAGGTGAAGGTGGGAGTGCATCAGGGGGTCAGTACTAAGTCCACTACTATTTGTAGTTGTGATGGAGGTGCTGGCTCGGAATGTAAAGGAGGTACCGTGGGAGTTGTTGAATGCAGATGATCTGGTGTTGATTGGGGAGAGTATGGATGGATTGAAGGAGAAGATGAACAAGTGGAAGGAATGTATGGACACAAAAGGTCTGAAGGTGAATATCGGAAAGACGAAGGTGATGGCAAGTGGTAAAGCATGTGGCGAGGTGGAAAGAACTGGGAAGTGGCCGTGTGCTGTGTGCAGGAAGGGTGTCAAAGTGAACTCCATTCAATGTCCAATGTGTGCTGAGTGGGTTCATCAAAAATGTAGTGGTCTGAGAGGGCCATTAACCAGTGTGGCAGCTACATTCAAGTGTAAGGTGTGCACAGAGGGAACTGCAGATGGAGGAAATATTGAGTTGTATCTTGGAGACGGCGTGAACCTGGAAGTTGTGAAAACATTTTGCTACCTAGGAGACATGCTGAATGGAGAAGGTGGATCAAACTCGGCAACGGTTGCTGGAGTGAGATGTTCATGGAAGAAGTTTCGGGAACTGAGTGGCGTGCTGACGAGGAGGGGAGTGTCGTTGAAGCTGAAGGGAAAGGTGTGTGCTGCATGTGTGAGAAGTGTTATGATTTATGGGAGCGAGACATGGGTAATGAACGTAGAGCAGCAACGAAGACTGGAAAGGGTGGAAATGCGAATGGTTCGGTGGATGTGTGGAGTGTCGTTGAGAGAGAGGAAGATAAATGATGAATTGCGAAAGATGATGGGAATAGAGCCTGTGGATGGATGCTGTGAAGAGAAACAGGTTGAGATGGTTTGGTCATGTGTTGAGGAAGGATGAAAATGACTGGTTGAGAAGAGTGAAGGAAATGAATGTAGAAGGAAGTAGAGGACGGGGAAGACCGAGAAAGACTTGGCTAAAGATGGTCGAAGAAGAAATGCAGGCAAGAGGTTTCACTTTTTCACATGTGAAATTTGCATTTATGTTTATTTAAATTATACAATGGACTACAAAATGAAAATGTTTCATGATATTTGTTGTATTATATCACCTTTATCTATCAATATTGTTGAAATGAAGATCAAATAGCTGTATGTTGAAATATGTTAAAAAAGCCAAAACTTTACATGGGGTGTACTTACTTTTCCACGTGAAAATATTATAATTATATATATATATATATATATATATATATATATATATATATATATATATATATATATATATATATTGTTACGGACACGACTTAGATGTTGCTTGACCGAGCGGAATGGCCGCCGTGTTCGCACAAGTTACCCGATTACACTCGAACGTTGGCCGAATCGCGCTATGCTAAATCAATAAAGGAAAGGACACAACGGCTGGGTTAAATGACACGACACCAGGGGTACAGTTCTCAAGACCTCCGGAGGAGGATATAATATGGGGTATGCAGAACGTTTAGATTAAACGGCACAAGAGGTACAGCACAGAAAGGTGGGCACTTTGACACGGTCTTATCTTAGCCCCGACAGACCACAGACAAACGGGACAAGACTGACTCACACAGGGATTGATGGCAAGGAAGGGCAGGCAGTCGATAGCTCAAGGTGCACCTTGAGCTCAGGGGCAGAATCGACCCGGTCCGGTCTAGAGATGCGGGGAGGTATCGTCGCGCTGGAGGTGGCGTCCTTTTCTCTCCAAGCTGAGGCGCATCTGACGTCACCTCCGTCTTCCTGCGCATGTCCAGCGGGGAGTGACACGCCCTCGGCTCGTTAGCTCCGCCCCAGATGGAATCGGTCCGCCGCTTCTTATTGGGTGCGGGGGGTTACCGGGCTCCGCCCTTGACGAGGAGCTGACAGTGAGCCCCTGCGTGGTAACCCCGTCGGAGCACATGGGCAATGGCGGCTAACCAAGCCGGAGTGAGGACGCACACTCCCCGCGCCGCCGCCGCACCGCCCCCGCTGTTGTTGTAGTTGTTGTTGTTGTTGTTGTAGTTCCATGAGGAAGAGATGCGGGGAGGTATTGGGAGGTCCTAAACTTGCTAACGGTGCCATACAATCACATTCTGGTGCAACGAAGAGTCAGAATTAATGGAAACGAGTCCTTAACTGACATAGACTAAGAATAACTAGCAAGATGTCCTATAGTTGTCTACGTGAGATGCCGTGAACCTGGGTGCGACATTTAATGGGGGAAATGGGGGAAGGTCGGTTCTACAGAGTGTTGTTTACAGACAATGGGACTAGGGAATGGGGGATTGGGGATAGTTGGGGAGTATTGGGGAAATAGGGGAATATTTACAAGCGGATATGGATGGAGGCCAAATCCCATATCCGCAACAATATATATATATATATATATATATATATATATATATATATATATATATATATATATATATATATATATATATATATATATATATATATATGTATACACACACACACACACACACACACAGACTTGGCATTTAATATGGAATTTTTTTTTTCTTGACGGGTTTATTTTCTTAACTCAGTATATCAATCTGGTGAGTTTCTTTTACACTTTGGTGATTTATTTGTTCAAAGAACCATGTCACTGATTGTCTGTCGCAGCAAGAAGTCAACAACAGGATTATATCACAGGTGGCGTGGCAAAATGTACGGACAGGTGCATTTGATGATTGGCTTCACAGTCGGGTATACAATGGTTGTTGCGTTCTGTATTAGTGGAAAACAACTGCTGCACGTCTCCAAAAGTTATTGCCGCTTCCTCTGGAGATGGTCCATCAACTCGACAATGCTGTTTGTCATGGGGTGGCTTTACGAAATAACGGCATGAAACAGCGTGCTATTGCTCGGCAGTATGGCATCACTCAAGGTCAGGTGTCAAAGATCCTGAAACGAAATGCTCAGAGGGGTGTCCCAACTCCAATACCGAGGCCAGGACGTCCCCGCAGAACCACAAGGAGGGATGATCGCCAGCTGCACCGGTTAGTCCGCAATGGCCGTACCAAGTCAGCTAATCGGCTTAGGGCTAAGTGGCAGCAACTGACAAATGTGCCTGTATCCAGAAGGCAAGTCAACCAACGACTGGTTCAAGCAGGCTATCGTGCCAGGCGTCCCCTGAGAAAGCCACGCCTGACCAGACAACACCGCCAGCGCTGATTGCAGTGGGCCAGAGAGCACCGTCAATGGCAGCCAGGACACTGGAATCACGTGATCTTCAGTGACAAGTCTAGATTTCTGGTCTATCGTCAAGATGGCCGCGTCCGAGTGCGCAGACAAGTGCATGAAGCCTACAACAAAGATTGTATAGTGCCAAGAGTCCAAGCTGGAGGTGGTGGGGTGACCGTTTGGGCTGCTTTTCATGCAGGGGGCAAAACTGACCTGGTTGTTCTGAATGGAAACCTGAACCAGTTGAAGTACAGGACCATTCTGGAAGAAACATTGCTTCCATTTGCTCGTGCAGCCTTTCGAGGAAACTTTGTCTTCCAAGATGACAATGCACGGCCTCATGTGCTCGCATGATCCAACACTTTCTTGCTGACTGTGGTGTAGAGCATATGGAGTGGCCTGCCATGTCCCCTGATATGAATCCGATCGGGAACTTGTGGGCAGAATTAACGCATCAAATCGACCACTTGGACCAGCAGCCGACCTCTGTGTGTGAATTGCAGCAGACTATTGTCACTACATGGCGAGCGATTCCTGTCCAAACCTTGGCAAATCTCGTGAACAGCATGCCTCAACGTGTACGTGCTCTCCTGAATGCTCGTGGGGGTTACACGAAGTACTGAACTGTAATTTTACTGTCTGTAATCCCAGTCGTAATTTAACTTTTGTTTCTGTTAAAAAAGAATTTGGCTAATGTGCAAAATAAAGAGATACTTCTGGAAAACGTACAGAAGTTTAACACAGTACTGTCCATGAATTGAGTTCGATATCAGTTTACATCACTTTCAAGGATCAATTTATTTCTTTCGAAATGTCAAATGTGGTTTTTGTTTCTTTTAAAGGTCACATTAACAAAATCTAGAATAATTTCAACATAATTCCAATGAACTTTTGGTTCTAAGACATCTTGAAAAGTAAGTTCACCCCCATAAAGAAAATATTCCATATTAAATGCCAAGTCTGTATATATAGTAGAAGAAGATAGAAGATAGATAAAAAGATGTATAACTTTCATCAGTCTCAAACAACAACCTCGTCATGCTCTGGTCATAAACTGCATTATACTGTACCTTGAATCACTGTCACCTTGATGTGCATAAGTCCTTGATGTTATCTTCTGATCTTCCAAAATATGACAAATGCAATAAATCTACCATGATGTAAAACCAAGCATAAGACTTAAAAATAAAAACTACCACAGAAATATCATTGAGCCCACAAAGTTTATGTTACAATGCAATCCCAGTACTACTTACTGCACAGCACGTACAGCAAACAACAATGACATAATGTTAAGGAAGCAAGACCACAATAGGAAGTCAGAAATGTATCATACGAATCACGTAATTTGATGAAATAATTGAAATAATTAATACCAATTGCTTTCTGAAAAAGAATAGAGAGAGGAAGGCATGATAGCGTTGAGGAGAGTACCATGGAGGAGAGGTGAGTGATCTCGAGATAAGGGAGAAGGGGAGATGGAGCGGAACCGGAGAGAGAATATCCAATCAATATATATGTTAAAATATTTTAAATTTGCAGAGATTTGAAAGGCACAAGCCAGACCAACCTAGGCCACTTATTTCTAATGATATGCTTGGTACTATCCATCATGCTGCACATGCAGAGAGCTCATTTCATTCACCATAATCGCCTAGTGCAGCCAAACAAGAAGTATGGTTCATGTCATGTTCCATCAAAATTCCATAACACCTGCAATCAGTGTGCACAAATTGATGAGATGCATGGGGCATTGGGGCACTATCCATAAAGAATGTCGTTGTGCACAAATTCCCGAGAGAAAAATATGATGTGGATCTTTTAATGCAAGAGAGTGTGCACAGGAATTGGGATAGGTACAATATGATTGCAGAGAGCCCTGCAAGCTTTGTTTTCTGAAAACCCTCCCAGTTAGAAAGACACAATGTCAAACATGCATACAAAAAAAGGAGCATTTTGATAAATAAATAAAAAGTAGCTTCTACAGCTACCCCATGCATGTAGCACAATGCGGGGTTAAACAATTGGTTCACCATGTCTGTCTGACATATGTCAGTCGATGATCGAGGAACTACTTAATTTCAATTGGTTCACGAGTTATCAAGTGACCACTATATTCGTCAAGTGTGTGCGTCTGTCTGTGTGTGTGTCTGTGTTTCCGCAGCATAACTACCCGATGATATCATCCGGTCTTGATGAAACTTGGGTGGGAGGTTGATATCATGATCTAGTTGTGTCCTGCCTAGAGTGGGCGTATTGCGCCCATTGTGGGCGGAGCGACACCCGAAAAAGATGTATTTTTAGGGGTAATCGAGTTCAAGCTACATCTTCTCCGAGGGGTTTGGTGGAATCTGACAGGGGTTTCGGTATTTGGTTAGGCCAATGTCATGTGTCTAGCCCCACGGAGCTCGATTTTTCATTTTCGCCCCAAGGTCAAGGTCACAAGGTCACGAAATTTAGAAAAGTCGATTTTTGATGGTTTTATTACATTGTTCGCTTCCTAATAGGGTGAAATGTCGTACATGTTTTTATATTATCACATACATCATGAAATACAAGTTTTCCAACAAATTTCAGAATCTTTGACCTTTGAAGGTCACAAAGGTCAAAGCTTCAAAGTTGTCAGAATCGAACCGAATTTTCGGTATTGTGTAGCTAACTAAACTCATAACTGATTGTACATTATTTTCTATCTCATTTCAAGGTCAGTAACCTTCGTTTTGACATTTCAAGGTCACAAAGGTCAAATTTTCAAAGTTGTCGGAATCGAACCGAATTTTCGGTATTGTGTAGCTAACTAGTCTCATAACAGATAATACATTCCTATTTATATATTTTCAATGTCGGTTTTGACTTTTAAAGGTCACAAAGGATGGCCATTTCAAAGTAGTCCGCCCTTTGTCATTGAATACCGCTAGCTCGTGAACCATCGTCGTCTCCTGACTTGTAGAATACGAATCTGAACTGTTGGTCCGATGGACTCGGAATTTCGCCAGTAGATTTTTTTAAAGGATAAGTATGACGTCATAGGACACGTGGTACAGGCGCCATCTTGGAAAAACCGAAAAACGTTGCACCTCTATATCTCTGAAACTGCTCCATGGAAAACATTGAAACGTGGCTCATTGTAAAGTACTCCACATGGGGAATAAGTGTTGTTAATGATGACGTCATTGGTGCCTTCATTATGACGTAATAATTTGACAAGTACAACACTTAGTCTGATCAATTTGATATTTCTTGAGCATGATCGACACAACAATTATATTAGATAATGTAAATTTATGATGTCATCGGTCACGTGGTCTGGCAGCCATATTAGATCAAAGAAAAAACCCTGAAATAACAGAAGCATTGGCTCGTACCAAGTTGACTTCTCAGGGTAATTATTCTTTGAATACCATGTAGTGGTCTTTGGAGTCGGACTGGGATATAATCCCACAATTATATAATTATTAATGGAGATGGACTGGGTTATAATCCCATAATTATACAATTTAAACATGGCTCATTGTAAAGAACTCCACATGGGGAATAAGTGTCGTTAATGATGGCGTCATTGGTGCCTTAATTATGACGTCATAATTCGAAAGGGACAATGCTTAGTCTGATCAGTTTGAAATTTCTTGAGCGTGATCTATGCCACAATTATATTAATGTAAATTTATGATGTCATCGGTCATGTGGTCTGGCAGCTTTTTTGGATCAAAGGACAAAAAAAACCTTCAAAAACACAAGAGTTGGCTCGCACCAAGTTGACTGCACGGGATAAGTATTCTATGCATACCATCTAGTTTTTAAATCCTTTATTTTATTTCAATTGAGTAGTATACTTAAACACTGTAGAACACAAATCGCTTTGGTTATATATATAATAACCACCTTTAGAGGCCATTTTTCCCCACAAAGCGGGGGTTGGCCTTTTTCGGGGACCGTGGTTGTTGTGGTTTCTGACGCCAACCCTTTTTGCCGCCTTTAACGACAAGCAGGGAATTACCAGTGTACTGGTACTCAATTTGCCGACCTCGGAAGGATGACAGGCTGAGTCAACCCCCCTGGCGTTAATTCAGCGATCGACCGGGATTCGAACCCAGGATCCTAGGATCCTAAGCCGGCACCCTAGCCGCTAGCCCAACACCAGGGTTTGGTTGCACTTCCAAAAACTTCAGTCCAGCAGTACTTGGCCAAAATTTTACGCCACCTTGACCAATCAAATTTTCTGCACGCTCTGAGATCAGTGTTGGCAGAAGATCCATCATGCTGCACATGCAGACTGTTCTGTTTTTTGTATACTGAATCGAGGCTCGTGAAAGAGCTGAAATGTACTGTTCCGTTATGTACTGTTCCGTCTGACCCATTGAAAAGACCTTTCCCATGTCCTCTTTCTCCAAACTATGTGGGGTAAGATATTTTCTGAACTCTCTTGATATAAGTAGTAATACCTTAAAGACGATATATACTGAATCAAGAACAGTATTCCATCAAAAGATAACCATCTATATCTTGTATTTAGGATTTATAGAGGGGTCAATATACGAAAAAAACTCACCTAACCCCCAAAAAATTGATACAAAAGGTTTTTCAATGGATTATTGTACCTTTGGGCATGCTAAATAACATACTAAAAATCTAGTAACATCTGACTTCCGGAAAGGGGTCATTTTCAAGATGGCGTTTAAGATGGCCGCCGGGAGCTTAAAATGGCCATATCTCAATTATTATTCAACCTAGAAAGGTGGTTTTGGTGTCTAACCCTAGGTTTTAGGGCCCAAAGAATCCAATTGAATCAATAAAATTACCATCAGTTAATTATTTATTGACAAGTCCAAGATGGCATCCCAAGGTGACATCCTGATCCACTAAAATGGCTCTGTCGAATAGTAGTCAACCTAGAGAGATATTTTCAGTGTGTATACCTAGGTTTAAGGCACCCAGGAAATCATCAAAATTACTTAAATAAGCACAAAGTAATCAGGTAATCCAGTAAGCCAGGTTTACCAGCCCATTAGGCATTTGTTGTCTTATACAGTTAGTCGCTATTCATCGTCATCGTCCGACTCACCAGCTATTGAACCAAGTGTGTGTTTCAGATTGGAGATAAGAGTGTAATGTGTCTACACCACTAACACCTGCGACTCCAGTCCACAGTATTCAGTGATCATTACAGACAAAGGCTTGTACAAAGCTTCAGCATACGTCTATGTCCAAGAGATGGGTCAGCTTGATATCAACCACCCAGACATATTCAGAAAATTCGAAAAGGGTTTTCATGTTATCCGTCACAGCAGCCAGTTATGGGCAGGCCTCAGTTCAGATCTCGTCATTGAGCAGACGTTGATGAGGTCGTAGAAGACCACTGGAGGTCTGACACGCGGAAGCAGAGTGTCTGAAGAGCAGAGAGCCCTTTGGACGATGTCAAGCCCCATAACATCAGAGTACAATATCGCAATGCAGGAGTTCACAAACCTGTCATACACGACATCTGAACAGCACAAGGATTTGACGGAGTCAAGGATGAAAAGGGACGCTGCTGACCTGGAGGAGATCAGTTCAAAACTTGTCGGATGCTCACCTTTCTCGCCAGACTCTTCATTAAGGAACATTGTCACTGGTGTTGTGGCTCAGGAAGGTGTGAATGTGCATGAATATGAGTCTGTTGGATGCAAAATCATGCACAAAATGATTGGACAGTAATGCCATTTTAGTGGATCAGGATGTCACCTTGGGATGTCATCTTGGACTTGTCAATAAATAATTAACTGATGGTAATTTTATTGATTCAATTGGATTCCTTGGGCCCTAAAACCTAGGGTTAGACACCAAAACCACCTTTCTAGGTTGAATAATAATTGAGATATGGCCATTTTAAGCTCCCGGCGGCCATCTTGGACGCCATCTTGAAAATGACCCCTTTCCGGAAGTCAGATGTTACTAGATTTTTAGTATGTTATTTAGCATGCCCAATGGTACCAGAATCCATTGAAAAACCTTTTGTATCAATTTTTGGGGGGTTCAACCATATATTGACCCGTCTATTAGGCTCAAAGAAAAGCAAGGTGGGTGGATAGAGTGAGGAAAGAGAGCGAAACGTTATGATGGTGGGAAGTGTTGCCACAGTTGGATACATTAAGCAAGGGAATTAATGAATAGGAAACGAGGAAAGAAAGGAGGAGAGGAAGCACACTGACCTGTAAGTAAGAGGATTGGGGGTAGTTAGGGTTAAGGAGTGGAGACAAGATTGCGTGCAGGGATGGGGAATGACATGAGATTGTGCTGCACCACCTGATTTGAGCCCTGTGAAGGAAAATGCAATCAAACTGCGTCTAGAAGGCAGTTCTACAGGACTGTCTCCAATGTAACAGTAACAGGCCTTGTGATTTAGCCTCATCAATGAGGAAGGGATGGAGGAATGAGGAATGAGGGATGGAGTGAGAGAAGGGAGGGATGAAGGGAGGAAGGAGAGAAGGAAGGGAAGAAAGGGAAGGATGGATAGAGTGAGAGAAGGAAGGGAGGGATGAAGGGATAAAGGGAGAGAAGGAAGGAAGGGAGAGAAGGAAGGAAGGGAGAGAAGGAAGGAAGGGAGAAGGAGGGAAGCCTGTAACATGTAAACATGTATGTTTATGTATGTTTACATGTATGTAAACAGGCATGTAAACATGCCTGTAAACTTAACAAATGGAAATTCTACAAAATTCAGGAAAAAGTTTGGTCATGGCTGATGTTGATGTCCAGAAGTTCAAGAAACTAAACCTCTTCAGTGGAAATAGATGGGTGGGATCGTTTGACGATCCTTTCAGAGCAACACCGTGAGACAGTGAGATTTGCCAGAATTGAAAGACATGCTCCATTTATCATACCAGCATCTAATCAACTCCAGATCTGACAGAGCTGCTGTCTGTCTGTCTGTCAGTGGGATGGGGTATTGGATGACACAATGTGGAATCATCTGCAAAAAGAAAGAGTGGGTTTTAAAATGCATCGGAAAGGGTCATTTATGCAGATGAAGAACAAGACTGTGATGAAGATTGCCTTGGGGCACTCCAGCCTCCACTGGGAGAGGAGAGGAGAGAGATTCATTGGCAGCAATGTACTGTATCAGTTTGTTGTTCTATAAATATTGTGGAATGCAGAAGAGCGTAATTGTTATGACTAAACTATTCTGGCTGAAATTATTATTATGACAATTATTAATATTCCAAAGACTAAAGCCGCGATCCTGAAGGCAAAAAGAAAATAGGTTGTAACCGTCAAAACTATAAATGGAATATTTTCAATTAATTTGTCAAATGTATGTTTCTTTTTAGAGGTTAAGGAATCAAGGATGGAGTAGGCATGTAGTATTCAATTCAGAAACTTGGACTCAAGTCAGACTCGTCAAATATTTTCGATAACCCATTAAACGACTTGAAGCTCAAGGGAGGCCAAAATCTCAACGGAACCTGAGACTTAAACTTTTAGATTGGAGTCATTAGACTCGATTTAGTCATTTTTGAATTGTTGGAAATTTAACGAATTGTACACACCATCTCCATGCAATGAGAATTAAAGTAAGCAAGCATTCTGAGTATTGCGCTGCAATACATGTCCCCTACCAAAGTTCAAAGTGCCATAACTTTGTCAAAAATGATCGAATATGCAAATTTATGCACGGTTGATGCTGGTTTTCAAACTTGATCTGAGGTATGCCGAGACACATGTGTGTCACGCCTCGCCTCGTTGATAAGCCCGCAAGGTCGCTCCATGGAGCAGCCTGCACGTGTTGCACTGTGTGAATTATATAATTACCAACTCATGGTCTGAGGTACTAGCAATTCAAGAGATATCCATTTTTTCAAATATTTTCGTTTAATTAACGATATCTGCCAAACCACGTGCCCTATCGCAAATTCCAAAAGGACATTTTAGTAGACTGACGCACTGAACAGATCTGTGAAGTTTCCCCTCGATTGGATCAAAAATGAGGGAGGAGCTCGGTTTTAAAAGTTCATGCTTAAAAACGTCATAATTCTGAAACCATGTGATGCATGACGTCATGCTTGCTGACTTTTTTGTTCGTCATGGGTATGCGATTCTGCCTGCAAAGTTTGGCCTCGATCTGTTCAGCCGTTGCAGAGAAAAAGGGGTTTCCGTGTTTTCACGAAAAACAATATGGCGGCTGAACCACGTGACCCGTAACGTCATAATTACCATTAAAATATTCTACAGACCGAGTTCCTCCTATGGTGAAAATTTGATCGCAATCGGTGCTATTATTGCAGAGAAAATGGTTTTTAAAGGAAATTAAAACTTAAAATGGCACTGAGTTAAGGATCATCAGAATTATCAGAATTCCCAAAGTTCAAAGTGCCATAACTTTGTCAAAAATGATCAAAACGTCGTGAAGTTCGAACTTGATCTGTAACTTATCATGAGGAAACCATGTGCCAAGTTTGAAATCATTAGCTTTAAGCGTTTAGAAAAAAAGTCCGGAAAACTGTTCTTTGCGTGACGGACCGACAGACTGACGGACGGACGGACTGACGGACGGAGGGACAGCGTGCAAAGCTATAGTCCCCTCCGGTGTACACCGGTAGGTGACTAATAAAAGGGGAACTAGAACAGCACTCGGTAGAGAGCATTTTAGCATACCAGGCTGAACATTTTACGTTTTTTATCCCACTGATAGACCGGGATTTGGATTCTGACCTGAACGAAAAGCTATTCGGCTTGTTCTTGTTACATACCCAACTAATCCACCATGTTTTGTCATAATTCGTTCCCAACTTTTTGTGATATTATGCTACATATCGTTTTGGCCCTTTCACTCAATGGTGAAGAATCACTTTACAAAAAAAAAAATTCTCTGATCCGGATCCGGTTTCGAATTTCACGAAAATCGAATCGATTCGTCCTTGTCATACACCAACCTGTCAACCATATTTCATCTGAATCCGTCCACAACTTTTTGAGATACCGGTATCTTGATTTTTATAGTTTTGGCCCTATCACTCAATGGTGAAGAATCACTTTAAAAATTCTCACATCGAAATCCACATCCGAATCTTCACCAAAATATAATAATCGAGTCCTTGTCATATACCTAACCTCCACTAAATTTCGTCTGAATCCATCCACAACTTTTTGAGATATCCTGTTCAGGGCCAAACAAACTAACTCGCAAACCGACAGGGATGAAAACATATAACCTCCGTCCACCTTCGGTGGCAGAGGTAAAAATATATTGTTGTGAGATAAACGTGTGAGGCAGTTTGACGATATTGTCAGGTTGTTGCGTCCGAATGAAAACACATGTGACTTGAGACCGAACTGAGAACTTGATCCATGAGACCCGACTCCGTGTCTGGGAAGAAGGAAGTGCGAAGAGTTGTGCAAGCAGCTATTTATATGAAGCTAACCGTCAATCCGAAATCTCTACCTAACAGTGAGATTTTACATTTTGGATATATTGTAAGCAAACCACTTTTCACATGATGCAAGATAATCATGCAATGTCAGCAAATGAACATGCCTTCTTTTCCTATACCCTAATCAGCAGCACATGCCGACAATCTAATATTTATGGAAGGCCTGATGCAATTATTTTAAAAACATTCCAAGGAAAACAGAAAGCTAGATGGGCATTATGTTACTGTTTGTAGCTGTGTTTCTGAAAGCATTGCCATATGAGGCCCTCGATTCGTTCGATGCATATTTAACATGAATTATCTTCGTCATACCAGGTCGAAAATCCCATAGAAAACCAATGGGACAAATCAAATAAAAAATCCCATAGGAAATTGGACCAGTAGGTCTGGTTTCAATAAGGAAAGTGAAATACTGGACCAGTAGAAAATACCAAAAAAAAAAAACAGTCGGTCAATGGGTGGACCGGCAGAAGACCAAAAGAATACCAATATATAAATTAACAGGATTAAAAACAACCAATGGACATATGCGGGGAAAATTACAAGTCCAGGAAGGGGATTGAACCCAGGTCCTCTATTGAACTGTATTAGTTCTCTGCCACCTGATCGATCTGGCTCCCGGATGGCTATAACTCAATTCAATATGGAACTGTGTGTTTTGCGTTTGTTTTTAACAAAATATAATTAAAGTATTTTGGTTGGTCTATGGGTTTTCAGAAAAGTTGCACCTAATTGTTTCGATTGGTTTAACCCAAATCTGGTTAGGTTTCTACTGGAAACTCTACTGGTTCCTGCAGAAACAAACATCAACTGTGATTTCCAATAGAGACCCATTGAAATGCCCTACTGGACATTGAATGATTGGAATATGCCTGATTTGGTTTGGTTTCTATGGGATTTTCCACCTGGGTTGTGTCATGCTGTGCCCAAGGGTTAACGGTAAAGCATCAAAGAGCACAATATTCCATCATTGGGGGTTATATTTTCATCTTTCTGAGATGTGATCCTGATATTGATCTCAGTAACAAGCATACAAGTACCATCCATGTGTGCCTACACCTTCATAGAATCATGTCTTGATCATTTTCATGACCAGAGATGTCCAGCAGGCATTACCATTGATCCAATAGGGTCAGTGTGCATGAATGGTCACGTGGATCTTCAAAAGTTAATGTTAACCTCAGGCCTGGGCAGTGCTGTTTCTAAATTGAGAGAATTCTTTTTATATGAAAAAAGTTTTTAAAATCATATCATTTGACTGCATCATTATTCATCTTAATTTATCTGTTATGACTTCCCTTTCTTCAGTTTTTATACAATTCAAATCCTATAATACATATAGAGCAAGGTGCAAAAACTGAAACCAATTGGCTGCTTGATGTACAGTGTACACCCTCCAATATATTAGCTGTGGAATGCATACGCCTCCCTCACTTTGATTTGTCGATGCACACATTACTATTTATCTATCTGTTGCATGAAATTCATCCTGTAATCCATCCTGCACATCCTTCTTTCTATTGTTGATATGAGGTACACTATTTCAGACATTATGCACACTCTACCTTCCGTTGTCTGTGTGTGACACATACTGTGCAATCTATTCATTGCATGACTTGCGTGGAATGCAAATCCTGCCCCATGTTGGCTGGGTGATGGTTACGTATTACCTCCCCAAACCCCGGTTACGGTGCACGTCAGAGTCTGGAGCAGGAACACAGCAGAAAGATGTTGTTTTGCGGTTTTTTTTTTTTGGTTTTTTTTGTACACAAGATCGAGGCTCGTGAAAGAGTTAACATTAATCACACAAAAAGTCAAACCGACACACAAAACACAAAATAAGGTGAGTGGTAGACAAGATGGGGAGAGAGGGGGAAGGACACAAACACAACATTTGAGAGCAGGGACATCGAGAGAACTGTGGGAGGGAGAGGGCTTGGGGAGAGGTGGGAGAGATATAAAACATATGGACACTGCAAGGACTTCCAGGTAAGAAGTTGGAATTTCAAAAGAGTGTATCTGGGGTAAAAATTAGCAGGGGTAGAAAAGATCAAGGTTTTGGATGGGGGAAGATAAGAGATGGTGGTGAACAGCTGTTTTAAAGACTTGGAGGGAGAAGTGGGATTGAAGGGAGTGGGGGAGTTTGTTCCAGAGGTGGGAGAAAAGGGGAATGAAAGAGTGAAGGTGAGCAGAGAGCCTAGATTTTGCCAGTTTTACCATCAGAGGGTTGTTGGCAGATCTTGTACAACCTGTAGGAATATTTGGGGGACAGAGCACAGAGAGAGATGGGGGAGCAAGGCCGGAGAGGAGTCGGTAGAAGACAGAAAGACCACCAACCTGCCTGCGGTGAGCGAGTGAAAGGCCCTCGGAGTTAGCTTCATCGCAGGAGATTCCAACGATTCTGAATGCTTTCATTTCAACAGCGTGAAGCCGAGCTGGGTTGTGAGGCAGGAGCACCGGCCCAGAGGGGGAACAGTATTCCATTGAGCTGTGGATGAAAGCTTTGTATGTGGTGAGGAGCTCAGGTGTGCCAAGGAAGGACTTCGCACGATGGAGGATGCCCAGTCGGCGACTGGATTTGGAGGACAGCTTGGAAATGTGGTTTTCCCAGGAAAGATCATGGCAGATAGTGAGACCCAAAAGCTTGAGTGACAGAACTTCTTGGAGAGGATTATTCAGAAAGTGGATGGGAGGGTTGTCCAGTCAGTCTTTTCAGAGAGACATCGTAAGTGTGAGATTTGTCAGGATTGAAAGACATGTTCCCCTTGTTTGCCCAGTCTGTGATTTTGTCCAGGACTGCAGAGAGTGAGGAGGCTGCAGACTGCCGATCTGTGGGATGAGGAATGGAGCGACAGAGAGTAGAGTCATCAGCAAAGAGATAGAGAGGATTTTGAAGAGTCAGAGAGATCATTGATGACACACATGACCACCTTTTAGAGGCCATTTTTCCCCGCAGAGCAGGAGTTGGCCTTTTTCGGGCACCATGGTCCCCTTTTTGAAGCAATGTTTTATGGCCGGATGCCCTTCCTGTCACCAACCCTGTTAGTCGCCTTTTGCGACATACAGGGAATTACCAGTGAACTGGTACTCAATTTGCCGACCTCGGAAGGATGACAGGCTGAGTCAACCCCCCTGGTGTTAATTCAGCGATTGACCAGGATTCGAACCCAGGATCCTAGGATCCCAAGCCGGCACCCTAACCGCTAAGCCAACACCAGGCTCGAGAGATCGGAGACATCGTCGGAGAGATCATTGATGAAGACCAGAAATAGCACAGGGCCTAGAACACTACCTTGGGGAACTCCAGCCAGAACAGGAAGGGGAGATGAGAGAAATCCATGCAGGGCCACACGTTGACTACGACCAGAGAGGAAGTCTGCAAGCCATGCGTGGAGATTTCCATGGATACCATAGGAGGAGAGTTTGGTGAGCAGAGCGGGGTGCCAGACCGTATCGAAGGCACGTGAAATGTCAAGGGAGACGGCTCTGATTTCCTGTTTCGCATTGAGGACCTCCATCCATTGTTGAGACAGCAGAAGCAACATGTCCAGAGTAGAATGACCTGGTCTGAATCCAAATTGATGATCGGAGATCAAGCCATTGGATAAGAGGAAGGATTTGATATCCGAAGCAATGATGGATTCCATGACTTTGCTGATAATTGGGAGCAGGCTGATTGGTCTGTCGTTGCAAGGATCTGTTTTTGCACCTTTTTGTGTAAAGCGGTAATGTTTGCTCATTTCCAAGATGATGGCAAATGACCTTGAGCAAAAGAGAGGGTGAAAAGAACAGAGAGAGGGTGAGATAGAGAGGCAGAGCAGGATTTTAGGACCCGTGGGCTGATGCCGACTTGTCCAGTGGCAGAATCAGAGTCGAGGTTTGACAAAAACTTCTCCACCTTGTCAGGAGAGGACACAGAGTCCAGGAGCAGTTGGGTTCGACTGGGTAAGGTGGGAACAGAGAGAGATGGGTTTGGGACACAAGATTTTGAGGCAAACACAGAGTTGAGGCATTCGGCTTTGTCACGTGCGGTGTCAACTGTGTAGCCATTTGAGGTAAGGGAGGGGATGGAAGGGGAACAAACACCAGAAACGGATTTGACCAGACGCCACCAGGATTTGGAGGAAGGAGACAGGTTTGAGAATTCATTCTTGAGTGTGGAGAAATAGTGCTTCCTGGCACTCCTGAGGGTAGACATACACTTGTTCCGAGCTTGGTGGAAGGAACTTAGATTGCCTTCAGTTGGATTTGCCTTCCGAGAGGCAAAGGCAAGTTGTTTCCGGGCAACTGCCTCACCACAAGACTCAGTGTACCATGGACGGGAGGAAGGGTAAGACAACTGAAGACGAGATGGGATAAATCTGTGCATGAGAGAGAGCAGTTTGCTTTGGAAGAATCCCCAGGAAGAATTGATGTCAGAGGCAGTAGAGATGGGAGACCAGTCCAGATGATTGATGGCTGCTTGCAGACCATGCCATTCAGCCTGAATGAAATGCCAGAATCGTCGGCGCTGAGGAGGCTCTCTGAGAATGGCCAGAGAGATGTCCACTTTAACAAGCACTTGATCAGAAGAACCGATTGGAGCAGAAGAAGAGCAACAGACATTTGCAGGGAAGTTTGTCATAACCAAGTCTAGAAGAGAAGATACTGTAGCGGCTACCGCTGGGTTTTCACAATCGCCTTGCACCTATCAAGGACGCGGAGCGATCACCATGCCGGGCTCGTCCAGGACGCCCGGGCAGGCTCGCCCTCAACTTGCCAGGCCACAGCCAGGACGCTGGGCCACGCCCCCTCTCGCCTTTCCTGGGCAAACGCTCCGGGATAATATGTATATATATTGCTGCCCGATAAACGGGCTTTTCAGAGTGCCTGAGTGTTTGGTTTGATTAAAGCAACTCGGATGAATTCCAGCTTTTTGTCGCGTCCATTCTTCCGATCGACGTGGGAGCCCCAGCTCCTTCATTGGTGACCTACCGACATGGACACGGCAGTCGCCCTTAAACTGCCTACCTTCTGGGAGGCTCACGCGGCGGTTTGGTTCGCACAGGCGGATTCCCTGTTCGCCCTGCGAGGCATCACGGCCGACGACACCCGCTTCCACCATGTGGTAGCAGCGCTCGGTTCGGCCACCGCGGCCCGCGCCCTGAGCCTCCTCGAGAGCCCGCCAGCCGCTGACAAATACGGCGCGATTAAGAAGCTTCTCCTCGACGCTTTCGCCCTCCCATCGGCGGAACGCGCACGGCGCCTGCTCGACCTGCCCGAGCTCGGCGACACGCGCCCTTCCGAGCGAATGGACTACATGCTTTCACTGCTCGGCGAGCACTCTCCGGCATTCCTGTTCCGGGAGCTGTTCCTCCGTCAGCTGCCTAACCCGGTACGCCTCGCCCTGGCAAGCACGACGATCACAGATCCACGGGCCCTTGCCAGAGAAGCCGACAAGATCTCCGCCGCAGGACAGCGCATCGCAGCGGCGACATGGGACCCACCGCCGTCCGACGCAACACCCATGGCGCCCGAGCACCCGGCACGGTCGACGACCGAACTGCCGACGCAATTGGCGGCCGCTACACCGAGCCGACCACCTCCAGCACGACGACCGGGGCCTCCACCTGACCAAGCGTGGTGTTACTATCATGCCAGGTTCGGACAGAAGGCCCGGACATGCCGACCCCCGTGCACCTTCGGCAGGCCGGGAAACGGCCGGGCCGGCGTTCATTACCAGCCATGAGCGCCGGCCACACGGGCAACTTACTGTTCATCACGGATAAAGCGTCCGGACGGCGCTTCCTGTGCGACACCGGCGCCCAACTGAGCGTCATACCCGCCTCTGACCAGGACAGGCAATCCGCGGTTTGCGGCCCCTCCTTGGTTGCGGCCAACGGATCGACCATCCGCACCTTCGGCCCGCGCAACGTCACCCTCTGCTTCGGCAGCCAACGCTTTGCTTGGACGTTTGTAACCGCAAACGTGCCCATGGCTCTGCTAGGCGCCGACTTCCTCTGCGCACATGGACTGCTGGTGGACGTCCAACGGCGTCGTTTAATCAACGCCGAAACCTTCAGCTCCCTGGTATGCACATTGAGCAGCTCCGCGCCGACCGAGCTGGCATGCGCCGTCCCGGCGGCGAACGAGTTTGCTCGCCTGCTCACGGAGTTCCCGGCCCTCACGCGGCCGACATTTTCGGCCGTCGCAGTACGGCATGGGATCGAGCACCACATACCAACCACGGGCCCGCCGGTCTACGCCAGGGCCTGCCGCCTCGACCCAGCCAAGCTCGCCGTGGCGAAGGCCGAATTCGACGCGTTGGAGCACCTCGGCATCGTGCGGCGCTCCGATAGCGCGTGGGCCTCGCCACTGCACATCGTGCCAAAGCCGGGGGGTGGATGGCGCCCGTGTGGCGACTACCGCCGTCTCAATGACGCTACCACCCCTGACAGGTACCCGATCCCGCATATCCAAGACTTCTCCGCCCGTCTGGCGGGACGGGTCATTTTTTCGAAAATTGATCTCATACGGGGATATCACCAGGTACCTGTCAGGGCGGCCGACGTCCCTAAAACGGCAGTCATCACACCGTTCGGCTTATTCGAATTCTTGCGGATGCCGTTTGGTCTCAAGAACGCGGCTCAGGCGTTCCAGCGCTTGATGGACGGCGTGCTGCGTGACCTGCCGTTCCTTTTCGTTTACCTGGACGACATCCTCGTCGCCAGCACGTCCCGGGCCGAGCACCTCCTCCACCTCCGGACACTGTTCGGGCGCCTCAGCGAGCACGGCCTCATCGTCAACCCGGCCAAATGCCACTTCGGCACGACGGCCGTTGATTTTTTGGGCCACCACATCACCAAGAACGGGGCCGTGCCGCTGCCAACCAAGGTCGAGGCCATCACCACGTTCCCGCGTCCCCGCACCATAAAGGCCCTGCAGGAATTCCTGGGAATGGTGAATTTTTATCACCGCTTCGTGCCCCGCGCTGCTCAACTCATGCGGCCCCTCTACGAAGCCCTCCGGGGCAAGCCGGCCAAGCACGACATCGCCTGGTCCGCAGCAATGGATGCGGCCTTCCAAAGCTCAAAGCGGGCCCTCGCCGACGCAACACTGCTCGCTCACCCGGTGCTCAACGCTCCCATTGCCCTCACCACGGATGCCTCCGACTACGCGGTGGGCGCCGTACATGAGCAATGGGTGAACGGGGTTTGGCAGCCACTCGCTTTTTTCAGCCGGCAGCTCTGGCCGAACGAGCTCAAATACAGCACGTTTGACCGGGAGCTCCTCGGTCTACACCTGGCCGTCCGCCATTTCCGCCACCTCCTGGAGGGCCGACCTTTCACGGCGTTCGTCGACCACAAGCCGTTGGTTTACGCCATGGCCAAGGTCACGGAGCCGTGGTCGGCCCGCCAACAGCGCCACCTCTCCGCCGTGTCGGAGTTTACCACGGACATCCGGCACGTCGCCGGCAAAAACAACGCCGTGGCCGACTGTCTTTCCCGGGCCAGCGCGAACGCGATCCACCTGGGCGTGGACTTTGCGCTTATGGCGGCGGACCAAACCACCGACACCACGGTGCAAGCCCTCCGGGCGGCGGACACGGGCCTCCGCCTGGCCGACATCCCCTTCGCGGACACTGTCCTGCTCTGCGACGTCTCCCAAGGCCAGCCTCGCCCCATCGTGCCCGTCACCTGGCAACGCCGCATCTTCGCCTCCCTCCACGGCCTTTCCCACCCGGGCCGGAAAGCTTCCCAGAAGCTGGTGTCGGCGCGGTTCGTCTGGCACGGCCTTCGTCGGGACGTCCGCGATTGGACCAGCACCTGCACAGCCTGCCAACGGGCCAAGGTCCACCGACACACCCAGGCCCCGCTGGCACCTTTCACCGTGCCCGAACGACGTTTCGACCACGTCAACGTGGATCTGGTGGGCCCCCTTCCCCCGTCACGGGGGTTCACACACCTGCTCACCATGGTGGACAGGACCACCAGGTGGCCGGAGGCCGTTCCCCTCGTCTCCACCACCACCGCCGACGTGGCGCAGGCTTTCATCGCCACCTGGGTCGCCCGCTTCGGCGCACATCTCGTCAGACCGCGGACCACAGTTCACCTCCGAGCTGTGGGGCGCGGTCGCCCGCAACCTGGGGGTCAAGCTCCACCATACTACGGCCTACCACCCCCAAGCAAACGGGTTGTGCGAGCGATTCCACCGCTCCATGAAGGCCGCGCTCATGGCCGGCCTTCAAGACGGCGGTTGGGCCGACCGGCTGCCGTGGGTCCTTTTGGGCCTCCGCACGGCCCCCAAGGAGGACCTCCAGGCATCCACCGCCGAGCTTGTCTATGGCCAGGCGCTACGCGTCCCGGGCGAATTCGTGCCCGACGCTACCAGTCCCTGGTCCGCAGCTCACCAGCGCTCGGACCTCCAGGAGGCCGCCCGACGGTTTGCCCCCGTGCCAACATCCCACCACGGTGACCCCCAGTCCTACGTCCCCCCAGCACTTCGCACAGCGGAGTATGTTTTTGTGCGTCACGACGCACATCGGGGGCCACTCCGGCCGCCGTACGACGGGCCCTTCCGGGTGCTGCGACGGGCCAACAAGTCGTTCGTCATCGACATCGGCGGCAGGTCGGACCGGATTGCGGTGGACCGCCTCAAGGCAGCGCACGTGGACGTCGACCACCCACCACGGGTGGCCCTTCCGCCACGGCGAGGCCGCCCCCCGTCCACGGTGCCCCCCACTCGACCGCCCACCACCACACCGGACCCCCTCCCACGACCCGCCAGGGGTCGCTTCGGCCGGGTCATCAGGACCCCCCTCAAATTGACCCTTCCGGTGCAAGTCGATTCTGGGGGGACGTGTGTAGCGGCTACCGCTGGGTTTTCACAATCGCCTTGCACCTATCAAGGACGCGGAGCGATCACCATGCCGGGCTCGTCCAGGACGCCCGGGCAGGCCCGCGCTCAACTTGCCAGGCCTCGGTCGGGACGCCCGGGCATGCTCGCCCTCAACTTGCCAGGCCGCAGCCAGGACGCTGGGCCACGCCCCCTCTCGCCTTTCCTGGGCAAACGCTCCGGGATAATATGTATATATATTGCTGCCCGATAAACGGGCTTTTCAGAGTGCCTGAGTGTTTGGTTTGATTGAAGCAACTCGGATGAATTCCAGCTTTTTGTCGCGTCCATTCTTCCGATCGACGTGGGAGCCCCAGCTCCTTCAATACTCCATTGACTGAGATCCGGGTCGGGAAATTTACAGATTGTGTCAGTCCCAATGAGTCGCAGAAGTCCTTTGCTGAGGTGCCATGGCTGGTTAGAGAGGAACCCATACCCAGCCAGCTGGCATGATGACAGTTGAAGTCACCACATATGAGGAAGAGAGAGTTTGGATGAGTTGATAGAAGTTGGTCCATGTTGTCAGAAAGCGAAATGTAAATGGAGTCATCACTGTTTGGATGACGGTACAGAACACATATGAACAAAAGGTGGGAGCGGAGAGGAAGCCGTAGCCAGAGGTACTCCTGGGGGTGGAGTGGAGAGAGGGCATGTGCAAGGAGAGTGAGGAAGAGAGTTTTTGATAAAGATAGCAACCCCACCTCCAGGACGAGGCTCAGGTCTGTCATACCGGAGGAGGGAGTAACAAGGAAGAGATATTAAGGAATCAGAGACATCTTGAAGGAGGAAAGTTTCTGTTAAGCAGATCAAGTCTGGATTGTCAGAAGCAACCTGAATGGAGAGATCAATCAGGTTTGAGCGAATGCCCCGGATGATTGAGGTCCATACCGTTAATGAGGAGAGAGGGGGAGCATCGGGTGCAAGATAGGGGAGGGGAGGGGTAGGGTCAGATGAAGGATGAGAGGGGGAGGTAGGGAGAGCAGTTGATCATGTGTCAGAGATTACAGAAGAGTTCCAAGAAAGGAAGGATAAGGAGGACAGAAGGATGGATGGTGATGGGATGAGGCACAGTGAGGGGTTGTTTGAGGGGGGGCAGAGGAAGGTAGAATGTTGGGGGAGGTGGAGGTATGAGATAGAAGGGAGACGAAGTGGGGAGGCGTTTTCTAATAAACCATGGTAAAACCACACCAATGCAATTGTGGAGCAAAACAAGTAAATGTATTCACAACTCTCACATACACAATGAATGAATGAATGAATGATCGTTTTTAAGGCCATTATTTCCCCACTAGAGCAGGGGTTAGCCTTTTGGGCCCCATGACAATCATGGGTCCCTGTTTGAGGCAATGTTTTTTTATGGCCAGATGACCTTCCTGACACCAACCCTAAGTCGCCTTTTAGGATGTGCAGGGATACCTATTCTAAATCGGTGTACACACCGTGATCATTCCTTCCAGCAAGCTGGTACTCAATTTGCCGACCTCGGAAGGATGACAGGCTGAGTGAACCCCCCTGGCGTTAATTCAGCGATTGACCGAGATTCGAACTCAGGATCCTTGGATCCCAAGCCTGTGCCCAAACCGCTAAGCCAACACCAGGTTACTCTCACATACACAATAATAACACTATTAAAGAAAGTACAATGAAAATGTCACTTGCATCAAATGAACAATACATACAATGGTACCGTGAAATGGGGTGAATAGGGACACAAACTGAAAAAAGTTCGGAAACTTTTTTCGCTGAAAATTGATAACCATACTGATTTGTTGATATTTGGGGTGAAAGTGTTCTCTTGTTTTTTTAAAAAGCAACTTATAGTCCCTATTAACCCCATATATGGGTTAAATAGGAATAAATAGGATTTTTATGGCTGTCCCTATTCACCCCGTTTTACAGGTGAATAGGGACAGTCACTAATACAAAAATAATAATAATCAAGAAATAGGGACAGTTTGGAGAAACTTTTTATCCCATATTTTTTTTCATTGGCACCGTGGTTTATATTATGGGTGCATATTATGTGCATCCATCTGAGCTCTCAATTTAGCAATAAGTTGGAAACTCAAGATTGTCTGTTGATTATTATTTTTTTTGTATTAGTGACTGTCCCTATTCACCTGTAAAACGGGGTGAATAGGGACAGCCATAAAAATCCTATTTATTCCTATTTAACCCATATATGGGGTTAATAGGGACTATAAGTTGCTTTTTAAAAAAACAAGAGAACCCTTTCAACCCAAATATCAACAAATCAGTATGGTTATCAATTTTCAGCGAAAAAAGTTTCCGAACTTTTTTTCAGTTTGTGTCCCCATTCACCTTGCTGTCCCTATTCACCCCATTTTACGGTGCCATCATTCCCCAATGCTCTCAAAGCAAGGAACTCATGATACGCCAAACGTGAGTGGAATGCAACATTCCCCAAAGTCAGTGCACGGATCTCCACGCTGGTTGAAGATCGAGGTCGTGCAGAACGGCATATCAATGGGCTGGTATCGGCGTGACTGTGGATGAGGATTTACGAGGTGAGAGGTCGATATGGGAATTGAGCCGATATGTAAACCAACGGCAAACAACACGATGAGGTCGATACGGAAATCCAAACGGCAAAACAAAATGCACCAAGCGGACAGCCTCTTCTTCTTCGAAGACACAATGGCGTATAGGCCTGTAATGGAGGCGCTTGATTTCTCCAACGATGACTCACACTGGGTGATAAAACCTGAGACGCAGGTTTAATTGCACTCGCAATATATTATTATTTGACGATGTCGCGGACAATCCCTTTCACGGGAAGCCTCAACTCCTTCGCGACCAGTATCAAAAAAAGTCCACTCATGGCCGTTCTCCAGTCTCCTCCTCCTCCTTCCGGTTCTTTGCCGCGTTTTTTTTTTTCCTCCACAAACATTTATTTTTACCTTTTACGAAAGTCATCTCCATTTCACACAAAAATCTTAGCGACAATATTACCTGAAACTAAAAATCATACAAGTATATAATAACAACAAAGGCGGAAGTGACGAATCTGTAACAGTGATACACTCGTCCATATGTATGCAAGCCTTGTTTACAAGATAAGGTGGATGACTTACCTTACGCCCGTCCCAAATGGATTGCTTCCCATCCTTGGTCAGATTAACATCATATGGCTTTGCTTGTAAAATAAACGGTATGATTTTCAGTGTTCACAGAAAATGCACAAAAATTTCACATTTCACCTCACTTTGTTAGGTGGTTCACTCCAGGATACCACACTCAGCAACAAGCAGTTGCATGGAACACAGATAATAATTAATCAGGTTTCCAGCTTATCTTATGTATTGTTTTGCATTGAATATGTACAAAGAGCAACTAGAGATTGCAAATCCTCACCAGGACTTGTTTGGTGTGATTTATTTTGTGTGGTGTTTTTTTGGTATATTTTGTGTGGTGTCTTTTGTGTTCGAGTTCATTTTGTGTGGTGTGTTGTGGTGTATGTTGCGTGATGTATTTTGTGTGCTGGTGTATTTTGTATGCTGGTTTATTTTGTGTGGTGTATTTTGTGTGGTGTATTTGTGTGCTGGTTAATTTTGTGCGGTGTATTTTGTGTGGTGTGTTGTGGTGTATATTTTGTGTGCTGGTGTATTTTGTGTGCTGGTTTATTTTGTGTGGTGTATTTTGTATCTGTTTTTTGGTGGTTGTTTTTGGACTGAGTATTTTGTGTGGTGTATTTTGTATCTGTTTTTTGGTGGTTGTTTTTGGACTGAATATTTTGTGTGGTGTATTTTGTGTGGTGTATTTTGTGTGCTGGTTAATTTTGTGTGGTGTATTTGTGTGCTGGTTAATTTTGTGCGGTGTATTTTGTGTGGTGTGTTGTGGTGTATATTTTGTGTGCTGGTGTATTTTGTGTGCTGGTTTATTTTGTGTGGTGTATTTTGTATCTGTTTTTTGGTGGTTGTTTTTGGACTGAATATTTTGTGTGGTGTATTTTGTGTGGTGTATTTTGTGTGCTGGTTAATTTTGTGTAGTGTATTTTGTGTGCTGGTTTATTTTGTGTGGTGTATTTTGTATCTGTTTTTTGGTGGTTGTTTTTGGACTGAGTATTTTGTGTGGTGTATTTTGTGTGGTGTATTTTGTGTGCTGGTTAATTTTGTGTGGTGTATTTTGTGTTCTGGTTAATTTTGTGTGGTGTGTTGTGGTGTATGTTGTGTGGTGTATTTTGTGTGCTGGTGTATTTTGTGTGCTGGTTTATTTTGTGTGGTATATTTTGTATCTGTTTTTTTGTGGTTGTTTTTGGGTGGAGTATTTTTTGTTGTGTATTTTGTGTGATGTATTTTGTGTGCTGGTTAATTTTGTGTGGTGTATTTTGTGTTCTGGTTAATTTTGTGTGGTGTGTTGTGGTGTATGTTGTGTGGTGTATTTTGTGTGCTGGTGTATTTTGTGTGCTGGTTTATTTTGTGTGATGTATTTTGTGTGGTGTATTTGTGTGCTGGTTAATTTTGTGCGGTGTATTTTGTGTTCTGGTTAATTTTGTGTGGTGTGTTGTGGTGTATGTTGTGTGGTGTATTTTGTGTGCTGGTGTATTTTGTGTGCTGGTTTATTTTGTGTGGTGTATTTTGTATCTGTTTTTTGGTGGTTGCTTTTGGACTGATTATTTTATGTGGTGTATTTTGTGTGGTGTATTTTGTGTGCTGGTTAATTTTGTGTGGTGTATTTTGTGTTCTGGTTAATTTTGTGTGGTGTGTTGTGGTGTATGTTGTGTGGTGTATTTTGTGTGCTGGTGTATTTTGTGTGCTGGTTTATTTTGTGTGGTGTATTTTGTATCTGTTTTTTTGTGGTTGTTTTTGGGTGGAGTATTTTGTGTGGTGTATTTTGTGTGATGTATTTTGTGTGCTGGTTAATTTTGTGTGGCGTATTTTGTGTTCTGGTTAATTTTGTGTGGTGTGTTGTGGTGTATGTTGTGTGGTGTATTTTGTGTGCTGGTGTATTTTGTGTGCTGGTTTATTTTGTGTGGTGTATTTTGTATCTGTTTTTTGTGGTGTTTTTTGTGTGGAGTATTTTGTGTGGTGTATTTTATGTGGTGTATTTTGTGTGGTTTATTTTGTGTGGTGTATTTTATGTGGTGTATTTTGTGTGGTTTATTTTGTGTGGTGTATTTTGTGTGGTTTATTTTGTGTGGTGTATTTTGTGTGGTGTATTTTGTGTTCTGGTTAATTTTGTGTGGTGTGTTGTGGTGTATGTTGTGTGGTGTATTTTGTGTTCTGGTTAATTTTGTGTGGTGTGTTGTGGTGTATGTTGTGTGGTGTATTTTGTATGCTGGTTTATTTTGTGTGGTGTATTTTGTATCTGTGTTTTTTGTGGTTTTGTGTGTGGAGTATTTTGTGTGGTGTATTTTATGTGGTGTATTTTGTGTGGTTTATTTTGTGTGGTGTATTTTGTGTGGTTTATTTTGTATGGTTTATTTTGTGTGGTGTATTTTGTGTGGTGTGTTTTTTGTGGTGTATTTTGTGTGGTGTATTTTGTGTGGTGTATTTTGTATCTGTGTTTTTTGTGGTGTATGTTGTGTGGTGTATTTTGTGTGCTGGTTAATTTTGTGTGGTCTATTTTGTGTGGTGTGTTTTTTGTGGTGTTCTTTGGAAGTGTATTTTGTGTGCTGGTTAATTTTGTGTGGTATATTTTGTGTGGTGTATGTTGTATGTTGTGTTTTGTATGTTGTGTTTTGTGTGGTGTATTTTGTGTGCTGGCTAATTTTGTGTGGTATATTTTGTGTGGTGTATGTTGTATGTTGTGTTTTGTATGTTGTGTTTTGTGTGGTGTGTTTTGTGTGGTGTGTTTTGTGTGCTGTGTTTTGTGTGCTGGTGTGTTTGGGTGTTGAGTCTATAGACGACACATTGACAATGTCGGTTTATGTTAATACAAACAAACAGACCTTTTTAGGTTTTATCGTATACATTCATTCACGTTCCAATCACATGTATATTATATATGGACTCGCGTTCCAATTGTAGTACTCAATAGACATACATTTGTTTTAATAGTCGGTGCTTTATTGTCCCCCGTCGCACCGTGGAGCGAAAGGGGGACTATGGTTTTCACCCTCCGTCCGTGTGTGCGTGCATGCGTAAGCGAAGGACCGAATTCTAATTTGGTGCGTGGGTGTATCTACGCATAAGGAAGAACGCTATTGAAAATTGGGTCGCCACGTCAAAATCCAAGATGGCCGCCACCATATATGTCTGAACCTTGTGAGCGGATTATCTTGAAAAATAAACGAACTACTAACTTCTAATCTGGTGTGTGGGTGTGTCTCCAACCCACTCGCAAATATTATCGACTCTTCCATGTTTTCTGCGTCTTCCACTTTGTCAACTCGCATCACTTCACCGACGGGGGACCTAGGCGTAACGCTTGTTCATTTTTTTAATAGTAGGTAACACGTTACTAATACCATTTACTTTATAGACATACTCATGTTCTTCATATTACTTTCTTAAATGATGTACTAACCTTCGAGTCGTAAGTTTATGCACTTTATAGAGGTACTGATTGAAAAAAGATAACGTGTAATACAGGTTACCACCAGGTGGCGCCTGTGGCCTTCGTTAGTACATCATGTGCAGACACACAGACAGACAAACAAATGCAGCTAAATGCAATACCCTCTGGTGAGGGCAATGACCACGTTCTCAATAAAGTCACTAACATAGATAGGCAAATCACCAGATCAGACCATAGCCTACTGTCTAAGGCTCTAAGCCATCCAAGACAGATGATCAGTTTAGGATTAGATTTATCAATATATATACTGCACTAGTTTTATATTATTTTCTCAAACATAGAAGTACGATTAAAACATTTGCTAATCATTGATGAGAGGCCATAAATAATAAATTACCATAAAAAGGCAGGCAGCCTTGATGCAGGTAAAGTGGTCTGCTTTCCCCTCTGACCAATGTCCATACAATTCATATCAAGCTCAACCACATGAGTGTTAATGGGGAAAAAAATAATTAATAATGTACAAATTGTCTGTACTCTCCTGTGAGTTATGTCAATACAATTCATAAGCTCAACCGCATGACTATATCAATATAAAATAAAACATCTTAATAATATAGACTATAACGACACTCGGTAGGGCACATACCTCTGCCAGGCTGAACAGTTTACCTTTTGTATCCCACTGATAGGTCGGATCTGGATCCAGACCTGAACCAAAATTCAATCAGCTTGTTCTTGTCAACTAAGCAACTCATCCACTAAATTTCATCCGAATCCGTCCATATTGTTTGAGTAATTGGGCATAGTTTTTGTTTTTTGGGCCCTATTTCTCAATGGTGAAGAATCACTTTAAAATTATGGGATCCAGATCCAGAATCGGAATTTCACCAAAATCGAATAACTTCGTCGTTGTCACACACGCAACCTATCCACCTAGTTTCGGCCGAATCTGTCCCTAACTTTTTGGGATACCCTGCTCCCAGACAGACAGACAAATGGGTGAAAACATAACCTCCATCCACCTTCTGTGGCAGATAGTCAGGTTCACTATGTTTTTTCGTTCAAAATTTTGGTAGATTAGCAAAACTATACATTTTTGGAATATTCAGAGCATGAGGAATCCAAAAATTAATGTTTACATTTGCGTAGACACCTTTGCGAAAATGACACTCAGGACAGTGATGAAGATCTGTAAAAGCATATTCCTGAACGGTATAGACCTCGTAGATCCTGTGTATAGGACTTATAGTTCAATCTGATACTACCTATAACTTCCTATAACAACCTATAACTTCAAAGGACTTGCAATATCATGTATTATGTAATACAGTTATATCACAAATATAAAGACAATGGTTTTCAATTACCTTTGTTTGTTGCTTTTCTATAATCCTGAGCACTATTTTGAGGCCTTTATTGGATTCCTTGACCCAAAAAACATAGGATTAGCATATTTAATTAAGTCTCTAGGTTGACTAGAAGCCGAGATCGCGCAAAATATGTATTTTATGGCGGCCATTTTCAAAATCCAAAATGGCGGCCATGCAGGTGTCTGTGCAAATGCCAACATTGATTTTCAGATTCTCCATGCTCTGAAGATTCCAAAAATGTACAGGTTTGCTAATCCCAAAATTTTGAAAGAAATTATATTTGTTAACGTAGTGAACCTGACTATCTTCATCACTGTCCTGAGTGTCATTTTCGCAAAGGTATCTACGCAAATGTAAACATTAATTTTTGGATTCCTCATGCTCTGAATATTCCAAAAATGTATAGTTTTGCTAATCCCAAAATTTTGAACGAAATTATATTTGTTAACATAGTGAACCTGACTAAGAGATCCAAAATAACTGAAGCCAGAAAATAAAAAAAGAAAATTCTTCAGTTGATGGTATGAGTAATAAATAGCCCAGTGGTGGACTGACAATGATCTCCCCACGATTTCTGAGATTTTATAATAAATTACCTGAATTTGAGGCGAAACCCCCATTTTCAGCCTCGTGTAGTGGGCAGATCCGGATGGTGAGAACTACCCCATGAGACCTTATTGTCCTGATGCATCGTACCAAATCTGGTCCATGTCGCTCAGGTAGTTGTGGAGATGTTTTAGTGAAAATGAGGATTCGGGGAGGGCGCCCGTGGCCCCCTTTATGAGAAAGATATGACCATGAGGAGAACAACTTAATGTTAGGGCATGGTCCCGATGCCTCGTGGCAAGTTTGGCGTGGATCTGTCTGGTGGTTTCTGAGAAGATTTTTTAATTAAATACAATCCCCCTTTAAAGGGGGACATGAGGGGAAAACCCCACTTTCACCCCTTTAAAAGGGCGCATCCGGATGGGGAGCACAATCCCCACAAGACCTTGCATCATACGAAATTCGGTCCATATCGGTTGGGTAGTTTCTTTGATGGTTTAGTCAAATGTTAACGGACGTACGTACGTACGGACAGCCGTACACCGGGTCCCACTCTATGAGGTTATTTTGGAAAAATAACCTAAAAATGGCTCATTTTTGTTGCAAAAAAGTAAAAGAACAAGTGATACAAATAATGCATATTTCTGAAGTGATATTTCTGAAGGTTAACAAAAAAAAGGGCATTTAATCAGCACATCTATGTTTCCCATCAACAAAGTAAGGCAAGGTATATTAAGCTACAATAAACACTACTTATAATTATTATATCAGCCCCAATTGGTGGTAAAACCAAGGACAGAATCCTGTGGAACACCAGAATTGATGGAGCAAGTCGGAGAAGATTGACCCTCAAGTACCACCTTCATCTTGCGATTTGTAAGGAAAGCCGAAATGATTGAATGCATCACTCCAGATACACCATATGACAGAAGCTTGTGGAGCAGACTTTTGTGCCACACTTTACAGTATCACCGCTTTCGAGATATCCAAAGCAACTAATCGAGCTTCAACCTTGAGCTCAATTGCCACATTTAAATGATCCGTAATTGAGGATAGCAGATCACCAGTAGAGCGAGAATAGCGAAAGCCATACTGGCAGTCAGTGAGAAGTTCATTGTCCTCCAGATGGCTGAGAAGTTGTTCATTGATGAAGCATTCAAATACCTTACTTATTACAGGAAGCCGGCTGATGGGGCGATAGTTACTTGGTTCAGACGCTCACCAGGACCCTTAAAAACAGGGACAACAGAAACCACTTTCCAGGATGAAGGAAACTGAAGCAGACAAGCACATGTTGAACAGCTTGACAAAAATCGATGACAGTTCAGGACAACACATCTTCAATACAATCAAAGGGATTCCATCAGGACCAGTCACTTTTGAGGCATCTCGAGTATGAATAATTTTGGCAACTTTCTTTTGAGTAATAAATGGAACAGGAATATCAAAGTCTATACGAGATGGAAAATCATGAAAACCTGATCCTACCTGAATACCTGATCATTGAGGGAAGAAGTAGAAACAAAGCGATTTGAAACGAGGTGAGCCTTATCCAGAGGTGAAATAACAGCCTCAGGTCCATCAAAGAGACGAGGTGTAGAAGTTTTTTTTTGCGGTCGACTACACTGTTGGCAATCTGCCATAAGGTTTGTGGTTTGCACGCATGTTTAAGCATCGTAGCAAGGTGTTTGGGAGTGATATACCACAGTGACTAACTGCTTTCTTGGAGAACTGGAAGAACAAAATTGGTGCAGCAAAGGGAAGCATGGCAACATCAGAGGGTACAAAGAAGTGGAGGGAAGCAGAAAGCTTGGATTTTTGGAGGCTGGGGAGGCATGGTTTCATAGTTAAATCATTCTTTACCTATCGGAGTGCTTGATGGGCAGGCAGCATAGCCTATATGTATGCGCAAGAGTCCATCACAAGAAGTCAAACTAGAGATTCTGTCTGCCAGCACTGGTCCTTGGTACTCGTTAGAGATCTCCTGGTGTCTTTCATGAGGAGACAAGTTATCGCTGGCACCCTGGCCAAATTCCAAATTCCTGGCACCTTCAGGCAAATGTCCGGCCTGGCCTGCAGCAAGTTTGTGAAAGACTTGGCTCAAATAGCACACCTTTGCTATAAAGCTCCTTAATCGGGTTGCAACTCAAATCTTGTGTTAATCTGGAATTTCAACTTTGATTACACAAAACAAGACGTTTAAAACAAAATCACAGAAAAGTATTTTAAGCAGGATGTGGTACGATGGTTTACAGGTCAAAAATGTCGACTCTCCCACTCAAATCGATACAGTTGACAAGTATGACAGAGCATGTGGCAACAAAGTGATAGACGTACTGCGATGTTGGCAAAATGGCATGAGTTGGTGTTTTCCAAAGGAAGATTAACCATATGTATAGTGCTTAAATACTTTTCACAAACAAGGAGAAATGTGAAACTCTCAAAGCAAGAGCTAAGATGGTCAATGATAGACATTTTCTAAAGTAAGCAAGACACCGCAGAGGCCACCAATTTCCTCCTGCACGCTTTGCGTGTAATTGAGCAGCCAATGGAATACCGCATGCTGCTCCGCAAGTCAACCAGGGGTTAAAGCTTTCAGAAGGATTGGGCAGTGGCTGCCAGACGAGGTGCGTACATTTTTTTTTTTTTCAACATGTCATCTCGGCTACAAAACGCTTAATGAGATTAGCAGTCTGCTGGAAATCCCGATAGAACACAATGGTAGGAAGAAATGAAAGAGCTCAGAGTGATATGCTTGAGGCCTTTCTATAGTGTGATGTATGTTCTCCCTCCCATTTATTACATCAGCCAAAAAAGCAATTTGCCCCATTTGTGGTTTGAGCCCCCTTTTTCTCTCGTGCCCTCTGCTCATCTTTCATCTCGGAACTTAGAAATTGTTAAACATGTTTAAAAATTTCGGATTTCTGAGATCTGGAAACGCAGAGGCAAAGGAATATTACTTTTCCCATTAAATCTTTCTGCAAGGTCAAGGTCAAGGTGGTGAAAGAGACTTCTCGTCATATTACATGACCTACCGGAAATTGAAGGAAAGTACCCTGCATCCCTGGGGTAGATAAAAAATATTTGTGAACCGAACATATTTATGTCAACAAAGGTCACCATTTATCACGGAGCCAATAGTATACTCCTTCAGTGTTTTACCTCCAGGCAGTTTGGTCAATGAGAAAACATTTGCCAGTGTCCCACTAGCTGGTACGATAACAGGGAGGTCACGAAAAGCGATAATAAAACACGAGGCTTTGGTCTGAATCCACCCGCAACATTTCATTCGCATTGGCGTTGTGATCGTTAAGGCTTGACAGTTATGTCGACATAAAAATGTGGGTAGATACCTATTCTGGGACGGTTAGTGGAGATGAGTCTGGCATGGTACTCGTCGGTGACGATGGTTTATTTTAATTTGCATCTCACATGATCAACCTTGCTGCACCTCTGCACTCTAAAAAGGCCAATAAGATGGGAGCAGTGATGGAAAAGTAATGAGACCGGGACTGTATCTCTAAAAGGTTACAGATGAACAGACCTGCATTTGCTGAGAGTAAACCAAATTACAATCGATGAGACTTTCATGTAATGCACCATTTGTGATTATTCGCATGTTTTTCCATGAGCTGCCTCATTCTTGGTTTAATTCTTTGTTGGGTATCGAGTTTACTCGACTAAACTACCTTTTTTTTGTAGTACCTGCAGGAGGCATTGCATCTTGGAGCACACTGCCCCTTCATGCAAGTACAGCTGTCCCATTTGCAATCATGTGGGTGCAAAGTATGCACATGTCTTGGATTGGTGTCATAACCACATAAGCTGCTAAACAAAAGGATGTGGATGTTAAATATTCCGAGATATCTGGTTGCTGCCTGTGAGTTAAGCAAATGGTATGTGAAATAGGATGCGGATGTGACACAATGGGCTAAATTTACTCTTCCAGTTTTAAAGATCGTTCATTTTCTTTTTGCAGTGTCTAAGACTCATGGATGAACTTGTACTTAGATTACACGTCAGACAAGGACATTTATTGACAGGTGTCAGTATGCTTTAAAACATGGACTACATGTGGATAAAACAGAAAAATCAACATAGTATGAGGGATTTGAACCTGGGTTTGTGGCATCATGAGCCATGTGCTCACATGCCATAAAACATGGCAACAGGCCAAGGTGAGGTAAGATGCACCTGTCAGGAAAGGTGGGGCAAGATATTAAATCCGGAAGTATCGGGGGCATCCTACCACACATTTTCGAGACCACCTTGCTCTACTACCACCTTGCTGGTATCTTTCCCCACCTTGCTCCACTAGTATTGCATGACTAGTATAAAATCCCATCAAAAATTACGGGTTGGAACAGTTTAATTGACGGTACAGCCTTGTGGGCGTTCCAAAGTCTGAAGCCTCGGCCTAGTGTCAGGTGTGCTTATATCTTCTTCTTTTTTTAATTAGACATCATACAGACATAAATGAACACTCGTTTTATTCTGCGCACGTTGCACATTATGTGCAGCGAATTTCACCTCCCTGCACCTTGTATTTATTGTTTTTTGTTTTTTTAACGCTTCTGTACACTGCCCTTAAGGCCTTAATGCTTGGTTTGCGACCCACCATCTACAATTCCAATGGAAGAGACATAACTACTCTTCTTTGTAAAATATCTTATACTCGAAATACTCGAAAAAATTCGAGTATATTTTATCCTCAAAATATTGACCGTAGTGAACACACATTCATGTTCAAAGATTGACATTTTAAAACCTACCCTTATGAAGGGGGACAGACATCTGCACAAACATCCAAACACACAAACTGCCATTGTGTTTTATATGGTAGATAGTTTTGCGGACCATATAACGTATACCATAATTTTCATTCCTTCCGTTATTTCTTATATTTTACAAGCACATTGGTAACAAATTAAACAAGGTTTACAAGGAAATTGAGGTGAATGCATAAACAAGGTTAGATCACATTATCAAGAAGCCCCAAAGAGCAAAAGTAAAGAGATATAAAAAGACCAGCATAGAGATTAATCTAATTTAGGTCAAAATGGTAAAGTACGATATTCATAACCGCTAATGGGATTTGGTTATCTACCGATAATGAAATTAGCTTCTCTATCTGATTAATTTTACCCGAAGACAATATTGTCCACTGGGTAACTAAATTACCTGCTCTATCTAATCACTGCATATGTTCACTCAGATATGTAATTGTGAAATTTCAAAAAATCCATATCCCACCACTTCCTCCAGAAATAACTGTGCCAACAATGCACATTTTCGTCAATATATTCCCGTAAATGATTTGCAAACATATTTTCGGATTTTACAGCTGAATGACGTTTACCAAGTAGTTGTAACAGCACGATCAAATTGAGGCAAGAATAACTAAACATTTACTGTTTACAACAATAATCTAAGTCTCGTATAATAATATCAGGGAAACTGGGGTGCATTGAGACTCCCCTTACAGGCTCCAGCAGTTATTCTTGAACACCGATGTTACAATTGAGGGCCAACAACACATTGATGCTTGCATCATCATATAAATGTCAATTTATTGGCACTTTATATCATTGGACAATAATAAATATGAGATGAGATGTCGCAATATATCCCAAGATTCTGATTACATGTATAACAAAGATATTCCAAAAAAAATCAGTTAATCTTTATACTGGGCTCACGAAATAGGTTGTCCAACATCCTGGGACAACAAGAACATTTTGTTGGACAACCATACCTCGCTGGTCACCAGCCCAATGGGCATCCTGATTTATTATCTCCTGAACAAACCTTCCCTTGGTTTTAGTTATCCACGCTGGTGTAAATAAATAAATAAAAACCACATTTAGAGGCCATTTTTCCCCGCAAAGCGGGGGTTGGCCTTTTTCGGGGACCGTGGTTGTTGTTGTTTTTCGGTCCCCTTTTTGAAGCAATGTTTTACGGCCGGATGCCCTTCCTGACACCAACCCTTTTTGCCGCCTTTAACGACAAACAGGGAATTACCAGTGAACTGGTACTCAATTTGCCGACCTCGGAAGGATGTGTAACTTCGACTAAAAATGGTCAACAATTCAATCACGGCTGGAGAAATATTAAATATTGTTATGAATTTTGGGGTAGAGTGATATATATATTCAGGTAGATCTGTATAGGTAGTGTGCACTGATTATCATGATAGGGAACCCCACATGTAATAAGTTTGTTTAGGCGGGTTGTTCGCGTAAGTGTATCTTTGTGATCATACAAGGATGATCCTTGTGATAACTAGAGAAGGGATTATGCTAATTCCCCTGTTCGTGAGACCTGTGATTTATCCATTGTCCCAAATGGCACTACACCATAGACACTATGGAGGCCCAATAGCAGCACACACTTACTAATTAATTCCCCCCCAACAATAAAACTCCCCGGGAAGCCAGTTTGGGCGCTGCCGCGAACCACACTGTGGGGAAACACACATTGGAGCAAGCAGGCCAAAAGCCACGCCCTGGGGAACAGGGATTGGCCGGAGCAAAGCAAGAAGCAGCTCGCTGAGTGGTGAAGTAAGAGCAAGGGAAGCGACGTACTGATTGGCCACCGGCCGATGGGATGGGGAGGAGAGTGCGAAGCACTCGGCCAATGGTGAGGGACTGATGCCAGAGGAACATTCTAGAGGTCGAGAGGTGACAGACTGATTGGAAGGGAGGATTGATGACGTCAGACGACGGGCAGTAAAATAATTCGCTGGCCGACATTTTCTCTCTTCTCTTCCTCGTGCGATGCTCTTCCCTCCTCCTCTTGCTACCTTCCTGACGCTATCCTCTGCCCTTGGCTCATGTCCCTTGTTCCGGACCTCGTGAGAAAACAATACCAGGACAGCGGGCTCCAGGCAGCGATCGGAGATGCCACCGGGAGACGTGCCGATTTTTGCAGAGGGAGAGCGGCAGTTTTGCCAGGCAGAAACGACGCGTGGACAAGCGCTGCTTGCCACTGGAGCGTGACGAGGCTGGGATGGGCGAGATGCCGGTGAGGCCTAGCGGCGCGTGGAACCGAATGGACTGCGGCCTTCTCCCCACACGGGAACAGGGTGTGGGGGGGAAGGCTGGACGATTTTGGACAAGGTTCAAGCCACTCGCAGCTAAGTGCACGGTACTCCTACACCATTATTCATTCCAGTTTATTTATTCCTGTGTCTGTATGCAAGTCTGGTGTGTGGGATCCCAAATTAGGTTTTAGTTTTTATTGTTGTGTTTCCTTGTCCCGGTATTCCATTAAAATACATCTTTTCATTATTTTCCCCTGTTCATTTTACATCGGTTTTCGCTTGAGTTAATTTCCACAGGTTTGAAGGCTGCTGTCGGGATCCGTGAGGTAAGTGAGTTTCAGCATCCTCACCCTCCTCCTCTTTACCCTCCTCCCTTCCCGCGTGTATGAACTCTGCCATATTTGAACTGAACGCCTTCGGAGTTAAAGCTTGCTCGGCTAATCTGTTTCCTGGTAAAGATTTTAATCGCCAGGAACACGACAATGTCAAACCCATTACTAATACCTGTCACGAGTCACCATTTTTGTTCTCAGGAAGTGAGTTCCAAACGATTTGCATACCAAAAGGAGATCCACTTATTCATTTAACATACGGTACACCTTTATGTACATCGCGCTATACTGCGTCATCGTGAATAAGTTTCAAGCGGACACAAAATCTGTAAAAAAAAAAAAAAAAAAAAACTTACATTTATCTGTATTTTTTCAAAATGAAAAACCTTGTTGTTAATTGCCACTGACAGTTGTAAATCCACGAATACTATCCAGATGAGGCCATTGATAGTTGGTTTAACAACTGCAAGGGAACGCAGCACCTAGATGAAAAGACTCCTGTTTAATCAACAACACCAAGGCCCAGTGAGTCGGTTCCTCTCGGTAATTATAGCTATGAGGGAAAACATTGAGGACACTTTTTGGACAACTGAAAAAAAAGATTCGGCCAGCCACATTTGCAATGGGGCCTGCCTGAATGGCACTACAATGTCTAAGATTTGGTAAGCCCTGTGGGCCTTAGATGACCTCTAAGAAGAAGTGGACTTTAACATGAATTGCAGGGACATTAATGAGATTTGAGCCTGGGATTTTTAGAGTGACGAGATATGTGCTCAGATGGGAAAATAAAATAGGTAAATATTTATTGTATTTTATTTCAGTGTATTCTTTAAGCTAAATTACAAGTTGTGAAATGTAAAGAATGGTGGATTAAAACAAAATTGATAAATGCGAACTCACAAAATTTGTTTGTTTTTGAATGATCTGCTCCGTTTGATAAAAACAACCGAAGTGATAAATGCACACAGCATGTTAAAATTATGAATGTAAGTGATTATAAAGAAAGGTCAAATCATGAGATGAGCAAGTGTTGAACATCATTAAACAGTGTCCCCATCTGATAAACCATTTGCTCGGTGTCATTCGGGTAACGATAAGATCGCAATTACCGAAATCCTACAAATCGTTTGCAACCAGCAGGTCATTCCCTTTCCCGGCATCTTCTATGTTGTCACGTGCCTTCCGAGCATGATCAGGCAGAGATATTCCCATCCCATCATCTCCCATGAAATCCCGATTATCGAGCTTCCGCGACTGCCACAGCATGGTTTATCCGTTCGCATCTATCCGGTCGATCGCTATGCTCGAGTGGGTAAGAAGAGTCCACGACAATATCAGCAGCTCTCCTTCCTCCCGGTGGTAACACAGTAAGAGCCAAATTTAAAATTCATGTTCGTATTTGAGAACACGGGCAAAATTCTACAATGTCAGTGTTGTTTCAATCTGAAAATTAATCTTTCATTACTTTCAGTGGCGATTCTGCAACCTCAACATTCAACCTTTAAAATGCTGTTACAGCTCAGAAACATCTACATGACATCTGAAATATCTCTAGTATAGAATTATAATTTTACAATCCATCATAGATAATGCAATTCTATTGACTTCTAGTAATGTGGTTGTTCACAGATTATTTGATTTCTGCACTTGTGTCATGTCTGTGAACTATATGAGACAAAATAAAATCTGCAAACTGCTCCAAGTCCAATCAACCACCACTGATCAAAAAGTCCCTTTCCTGATGTCCAGTGCTTTTAATTCTGCTAAAATTTACTGGATCCCCAAAGTGAAGAATTTAAATAGACCTTTCCTTTCAGTGATGAGGTAATTTGACTTCTTAGAGACCTTTGGTACACCTGTACCAAAAAGGTGTGGTTCATGAATGGTAAGCATTTGATGAAGATAGCTGAAAGCGTTCGCGAGTTATCACACTCACAATCAAAGAAACAAACAAACAAACAAACAGAATGCATCAGCCGGTAGCCTGACACGTATGACGAAAATCTAGAGAATCAATAATTGATTGACTAATTGTGTAATTAAACTAAATAAATAATAATCGTAAAATAATTAATTTCTTAATCAATTGGCTAATGGCTTACCTAAACCACCACTGTTTCATCCGAATCTGTAACTTTTTGAAAATTAATTCATCGAAAAGTTTAAAAATTAATCATTTAATTGATTAATCAATAAATCAATTATACCCTTTACAGCCAAATCACTTGATCACTGTCATGTCCAAATATCAGGTTCATAGCTCAAAAGGTGCCTGAGATATTGCCCAGAGGAGAAAGAAAATAAATAAGTACCTCATAAATCGATAATAATGAAGTAATTATTAAAATAATTGATTAGTCAAAACATCTTTAAAAATTTTTTGCCAAAGCACTTTTTTTTTTTTTTTTTTTTTTTTTTTTTTTTTTTTTCTATACTGAATCGAGGCTCGTGAAAGAGCTGACAACCGCGAGGGAAAGACAAAGACAGTACATGGGGACCGCGAGGGAAAGACAGTACATGGGGACCGCGAGGGAAAGACAAAAACAGCACATGGGGACCGCGAGGGAAAGACAAAGACAGTACATGGGGACCGCGAGGGAAAGACAGTACATGGGGACCGCGAGGGAAAGACAGTACATGGGGACCGCGAGGGAAAGACAAAAACAGCACATGGGGACCGCGAGGGAAAGACAAAGACAGTACATGGGGACCACGAGGGAAAGACAAAGACAGCACATGGGGACCGTGAGGGAAAGACAAAGACAGCACATAGGGACCGCGAGGGAAAGACAAAGACAGTACATGGGGACCGCGAGGGAAAGACAAAAACAGCACATGGGGACCGCGAGGGAAAGACAAAGACAGTACATGGGGACCACGAGGGAAAGACAGCACAGGGGGACCGCGAGGGAAAGACAGTACATGGGGACCGCGAGGGAAAGACAAAAACAGCACATGGGGACCGCGACTCCCGCGAGGGAAAGACAAAGACAGTACATGGGGACCGCGAGGGAAAGACAGTACATGGGGACCGCGAGGGAAAGACAGTACATGGGGACCGCGAGGGAAAGACAGTACATGGGGACCGCGAGGGAAAGACAAAAACAGCACATGGGGACCGCGAGGGAAAGACAAAGACAGTACATGGGGACCACGAGGGAAAGACAAAGACAGCACATGGGGACCGCGAGGGAAAGACAAAGACAGCACATAGGGACCGCGAGGGAAAGACAAAGACAGTACATGGGGACCGCGAGGGAAAGACAAAAACAGCACATGGGGACCGCGAGGGAAAGACAAAGACAGTACATGGGGACCGCGAGGGAAAGACAGTACATGGGGACCGCGAGGGAAAGACAAAAACAGCACATGGGGACCGCGAGGGAAAGACAAAGACAGCACATAGGGACCGCGAGGGAAAGACAAAGACAGTACATGGGGACCGCGAGGGAAAGACAGTACATGGGGACCGCGAGGGAAAGACAAAAACAGCACATGGGGACCGCGAGGGAAAGACAAAGACAGTACATGGGGACCGCGAGGGAAAGACAGTACATGGGGACCGCGAGGGAAAGACAGTACATGGGGACCGCGAGGGAAAGACAAAAACAGCACATGGGGACCGCGAGGGAAAGACAAAGACAGTACATGGGGACCACGAGGGAAAGACAAAGACAGCACATGGGGACCGCGAGGGAAAGACAAAGACAGCACATAGGGACCGCGAGGGAAAGACAAAGACAGTACATGGGGACCGCGAGGGAAAGACAAAAACAGCACATGGGGACCGCGAGGGAAAGACAAAGACAGTACATGGGGACCGCGAGGGAAAGACAGTACATGGGGACCGCGAGGGAAAGACAAAAACAGCACATGGGGACCGCGAGGGAAAGACAAAGACAGTACATGGGGACCGCGAGGGAAAGACAGTACATGGGGACCGCGAGGGAAAGACAAAGACAGCACATGGGGACCGCGAGGGAAAGACAAAAACAGCACATGGGGACCGCGAGGGAAAGACAAAGACAGCACATAGGGACCGCGAGGGAAAGACAAAAACAGCACATGGGGACCGCGAGGGAAAGACAAAAACAGCACATGGGGACCGCGAGGGAAAGACAAAGACAGCACATAGGGACCGCGAGGGAAAGACAAAGACAGTACATGGGGACCGTGAGGGAAAGACAAAAACAGCACATGGGGACCGCGAGGGAAAGACAAAGACAGTACATGGGGACCGCGAGGGAAAGACAGTACATGGGGACCGCGAGGGAAAGACAAAAACAGCACATGGGGACCGCGAGGGAAAGACAAAGACAGTACATGGGGACCGCGAGGGAAAGACAGTACATGGGGACCGCGAGGGAAAGACAAAAACAGCACATGGGGACCGCGAGGGAAAGACAAAAACAGCACATGGGGACCGCGAGGGAAAGACAAAGACAGCACATAGGGACCGCGAGGGAAAGACAAAAACAGCACATGGGGACCGCGAGGGAAAGACAAAAACAGCACATGGGGACCGCGAGGGAAAGACAAAGACAGCACATAGGGACCGCGAGGGAAAGACAAAGACAGTACATGGGGACCGCGAGGGAAAGACAAAAACAGCACATGGGGACCGCGAGGGAAAGACAAAGACAGTACATGGGGACCGCGAGGGAAAGACAGTACATGGGGACCGCGAGGGAAAGACAAAAACAGCACATGGGGACCGCGAGGGAAAGACAAAGACAGTACTTGTTCACTATTGTGCCCAGATTTCAGCTTCCCAGCTGAAAGGATGGCTGAGACATCGCCCAGACAAATGAAAGAACCTTGACCTTTGACCTATATAGTCAAAAAACATTGACAGCCTCACTTTTGTCCTTTAGAATCCTCTGGTAACGTTTGACGAATATAGCTGAAAGAGTTTGCGAGTAATCGCACTCATCGACAAACAAACAAGAAAAACCGACATCTTTTTGAAAAATTTCGTCATAACAAACAAAAATACAGGGGTTGATAACATAACCTCCATCCACCTTCGGTGGCGGAGGTAACTAGAACGGCACTCAGTAGAGTGCATACCTCCGCCAGGCTAAACAGTTTATGTTTTGTATCCCACTGATAGGCCAGATTTGGATTCGGAAATGAATGAATGAATGATCGTTTTAAGGCCATTTTTCCCCGCTAGAGCGGGGGTTAGCCTTGCGGGCCCCATGACAATCATGGGGATTTCAGATTTGGATTTGGATTTCAGATTTCAGACATGACAATCCAGATTTGGATTCGGACCTGAACCAAAATCATATTCGGCTTGTTCTTGTCACCTAACCAACTCATCTACCTAGTTTGGTCAGAACTTGTCTACAACGTTTTGTAATACCGTGCAATAATATCGTTTTTTGGCCCAATCTTTCAATGGTGAAGAATCACTTACAAATTTAAAAAAAACTCTCGGATTTGAATTTTCACCAAAATTAAATCAATTCAGTCTTGTCACACACACAGTCTGTCCACCAAGTTTCGTCCGAATCCGTCCACAACTTTTTGAGATATCATTCTACATATCAGTTTTAGCCCAATCACTCAATGGTGAAGAACCACTTTGAACTAGAACAATGTGACTGTGTCGCCAATATGCCTCCGCATAGCCCCACAATGGGTAGATGCCATCACTCTGCATATGTATGGGTAGGGGATCACGTTTGTGAAGTTTTGTGTTGATCGGATAAGGTTCGTTTTTCTATCCAAGATGGCTGCCAAACCACGTGACCTACAACATCATCATTTTCAAACGATATGCAACAGTGCTGTTAGATGACATTTGTAAAATTTTGCATCGATAGGATAAGCGGTTTCCAAGATATAATTATTTAATATTTTCCTTCAATCCAATATGGCTGCGAAACCATGTGACCTATGATGTCATAAATGTAATAATACAATACAAATGGGTCATAGATATGCATACAATTTCAGATTTTTAGGATAAGGAATTCGATGAAAACACTTTTGGCTGGTATACCACTTCATCTATGATGTCATAATTATCATGCTTTTGTTCCCCATTGGGAGTTGTACTTGACAATGTTGCAAATTTAGAATTTTTCCAATCAGCAGTTTCCGAGAAAGAATTTTTTAATTATTTGCCTTTAATCCAAGATGGCTGCCATACCACGTGACCTATGAGGTCTCAATTATCATAAAAACATTCTGCATGGGTGTCACTCCTACCCCGAAAGTTTTGTCTCAATCGGACATAACGTTGCTGAGATAAACGAGGTTTAGCCCGAACGTCAGCCACCATCACCGCTTTGCACAAAAAAGGGGCAAAAACAGATCCTTGCAAAGACAGACCAATCAGCCTGCTCCCAATTATCAGCAAAGTCATGGAATCCATCATTTCTTCAGATATGAAATCTTGCCTCTTCTCCAATGGCTTGATCTCTGACCATCAATTTGGTTTCAGACCTGGTCACTCTACTCTGGACATGCTGCTTCTGCTTTCTCAACAATGGATGGAGGTCCTCAACGCCAAACAGGAAAGGAAATTAGAGCTGTCTCCCTTGACATTTCAAGTGCCTTCGATACGGTCTGGCACCCCGCTCTGCTCACCAAACTCTCCTCCTTTGGTATCCATGGAAATCTCCACGCATGGCTGGTGGACCTCCTCTCTGGTCGTATTCAACGTGTGGCCCTGAATGGGTTTCTCTCATCTCCTCTTCCTGTTCAGGCTGGAGTTCCCCAAGGCAGTGTTCTGGGCCCTGTGCTTTTTCTGGTCTTCATCAATGATCTCTCTGACTCTCTTGAAAATCCTTTCTATCTCTTTGCTGACGACTCTACTCTCTGTCGCTCCATTCCTCATCCCTCAGATCGGCAGTCTGCAGCCTCCTCACCCTCTGCAGACCTGGACAAAATCACAGACTGGGCAAACAAATGGAACATGTCTTTCAATCCTGACAAATCTCACACTCTTACGATGTCTCTCCGAAAAGACCGACTGGACAACCCTCCCATCCACTTTCTGAATAATCCTCTCCAAGAAGTTCTGTCACTCAATCTTTTGGGTCTCACTATCTGCCATGATCTTTCCTGGGAAAACCACATTTCAAATCTGGCCTCCAATGCCAGTCGCCGACTGGGCATCCTCCGTCGTGCGAAGTCCTTCCTTGGTACACCTGAGCTCCTCACCACTTACAAGGCTTTCATCCGCAGCTCTTTGGAATACTGCTCTCCCCTCTGGTCTGGTGCTCCTGCCTCACGCCTAGCTTGTCTTCACGCTGTTGAAACCAAAGCGTTCAGAATCATTGGAATCTCTCGCGATGAAGCTAACTCCAAGGGCCTTTCACTCACTCACCGCAGGCAGGTTGGTGGTCTTTCGTTCTTCTACCGACTCCTCTCTGGCCTTGCCCCCCCCAGCTCTCTCTGGGCTCTGTCCCCCAAATATTCCTACAGGTCGCACAAGATCTGCCTGCAACCCTCTTATGGTTAAACTGCCAAAATCAAGACTTTCTGCTCACCTTCACTCCTTCATTCCTCTTTTCTCCCGCCTCTGGAACAAACTCCCTCCCTCTCTTCAATCCCACTCCACCCTCCAAGTCTTTAAAACAGCTGTTCACCACCATCTCTTATCTTCCCCCATCCAAAACCTTGATCTTTTCTACCCCCGCTAATTTCGGTCCCCTTTTGTTTTATACCTCTCCCCCCCCCCCCCCCTTCCCACGCCTCCTCCCCCCAAGCCCTCTCCCTCCCACACTTCTCCCTGCTCTCAAATGTTGTGTTTGTGTGCTTCCCCTTCTCTCCCCATCTTGTATTCCGCTCCCTCTTTGTATATATTTTGTTTGTCTGGTTGATTTGTTTGTGAAATAAATGTTAGCTCTTTCACAAGCCTCGATTCAATATACAAATATCCTCTCCTATACAATTAGTCGTTTGAATCCGTCCATAACTTTTTGAGATATCCTATTCATAAACAGACAAATAGACAGCGGTGAAATCATAACCTCCTCCCACCTTCGGTGGCGGAGGGAATAACTGCTAAAAATAATGGATGTCCTAAAAAGAATGATGCTTCATTGTACAGAAAATAATTTTAGAACCTACAATATATCATGGATGAAAAGGGCTGACAGGACTCGGCTGAGCTGTCTTGCCTGGTTTTGAATCTCGACCCACCAATAAACTGTCACCCTGGTGTTTCGCAAGGAAGATGAAACATCGATGTGTGCATTATCCATTGGGAGATGGTTAAGCTGGTGGACCTGTATACTAGCACGGGGAGTATTAGTGGACATTAAAGATCCCATGGTGTCTTTCACGAAGAGTAGATGAGTTAAGGCCGATACCTGAGTAATGATGCAAGCAGTGGGTTGAATTATGAATTGAATTCCAGGCAAATATTTATTTGCTAACAACAACAACAACAGCAACAACAACAATGAAAATCTCAGTCTAAGTACAATTTTTTTCTGTGAGAGATTCAACACAGCCATTAAAAAGGATGGTTGGTGAGCAATCAGGATTGGGCTTTTCCCCTTGCACTTCTTTATTTATCAGACACCAATATGTTCCAAAATTTTGCTTAAATCAAAATAACACAGCAGGAAGTTTTGAAAAACAATGGACAACGTGTTAGTCCATGAGACTAGTCATTACAATCCCAGTGGAACACATGTGGATCAGTGAGGCAGGAAAGCTATTGACCAAAAGCAAAATCTGGATAGTGAATAAACTTGGTGAGATGGAGACCCACTGGACAGTGTGCTCACATTGCGCCTTTGCAAATCCACATAATCATCCTCTCAGTGTCCTTCAGCTTCAACAAGCGGGTCCTTGCTCTATGAAATGAGTTTGTATTACATCTTGATCTTTTTGAGTTGTGAGTACAAGTGTTCAAATGTGCATCTTTGAAGATGATGGCTATTGCGTACTGCGTGATTGCCTGTTCACTGAGAACATAACCATAACCCCATCAGTTTTCCAATTTACTTCATAATCATCTACAACACTGCTGTGGGACCTTTCTGGCTTAAGGACTCTAAACTGGAATCATAATGCAATTCAGCACCCATTTTATTGTACGAGAGGAATTTGATTCAGGGATACTTGTCCTGAATGCCAGGATGATTGACTCGCTCTCTCCCACCCCTCAACAGTTTACCCTTTCACAACCTTCCCTTCGTTATATCAAACATACAATTGCACTTGTATGTGCGAGGGTTGTTCAAATTTCACCAATACATAATTGTTTATGTAAGGTAATATATGAAGATGAATAATTTTTGAGAGCATTTATCTTGGTAGCGTTGGTAATGTATTTCTTGTCTTTTATGCATGCGCTTAAAATATAGATGGCAAGTGAGAAAAGTGAGAGAAAAGTGGCAAGTGAGAAAAGAAAGAGGGTGGAACAGCAAAATAATCATGAAATTTTCAGTCAGTGAAAATAGTCAGCCTGTTCAACATACCTTTTCAGTAATGAGTATTATTGTTCAAAGTTTTGAGTGTCCAATTCATGACAAGTTATAGTTACAATTGAAAAAAATCACGGTCAAATGCGAACTATTTTTGTATGGTGCAACAATGTTTACCAAAGATGAAAAATAGCTCATAATGCCGTTTTAAATCCAATTTTAATACTGACTCAATACCTCACAACAAAAGTAGCACTTGGATATTAATTAAGATACAACAAATGAACCACCTTTAGAGGCCATTTTCCACTGCAGAGCAGGGGTTGGCCTTTTTCAGGCACCGTGGTCCCCTTTTTGAAGCAATGTTTTATGGCCAGATGCCCTTCCTGCTGCCAACCTGTGTCACCTCTTGTGACACACAGGGAATTACCAGCAAGATGGTGCTCACTTTGCTGCCCTTGGAAGGATGAACAGGCTGAGTCAACCCCCCTGGCATTAATTCAGCAATCAACTAGGATTTGAACCCAGGATCCTAAGATCCCAAGCCGGCATCCTAACCGCTAAGCCAACACCAGGCCTATTAAGATACTGTGAGGGTTACCCCATTGAGGCATAATCCATAGGCACGGGACCAGCGGGTCTGTTGATGGTATGGGCGTGGCGTGCGCTCGGTTGTTGGAGCCACGCCTCCTTAAGAGGCTGGGGCGGAAGTGATTTGAGTTATAAAAGATGCATGAGTTCCGGTCAGGTTTTAGTTCTGTTGAAATAAAGGAGCCTTGAACAAGTGAAGAAGTGTTTCGCCCTCTCGGTGTCCGCAACTCCTACAATGGTGACCCCGTCTTGCTCTTGAACGTTTTCGGAGCTTCAAACAAACATGGCGACAAGCACAGTTTAGATTAAACTGCCGGAGTTTTGGGAACGACAAGCTGCCGTTTGGTTCGCACAAGCTGAGGCCCAATAAGCCATTCGGAGCATTTCTGCTGACGACACGAAGTATTATTATATCGTGTCTGCGCTCAGCGGCTCCACTGCGACCAGGGTGGTGAGTCTTCTCCAGGATCCTCCAAAGGGCGGCAAGTACAAGACGCTAAAGGCGCTGCTGCTCGAAACCTTCGAGCTCACTGAGGCCGAGCACGCCCGTCAGCTCCTTTCTCTACCCGGACTGGGCGACTCCAAGCCGTCGGAGCTGATGGACCACATGTTGTCTCCTGGGGAGCCACCGACCAAGTTTCCTCTTCAAAGAACTGTTCCTGCAACAGCTGCCAGGACAGGTACGGTCAGCCCTGGCCAACTCGTCTGTTAAGGATTTCCGCGCCCTGGCCAGGGAAGCAGACAAGTTTTTCTCCGCCGGACAGCAATGTAGTGCGGCTGCATGGGACCCCGGCCCCATTGAGCCTACGCCGCTGGCGGACACCGTTGCGGCCGCCATTACGGCCCAGCGGTGGAAGGCCCCAGGCTTGTGCTTTTACCACGCAAGGTTTTGGCCCAAGGCCAAGGCATGCCGGCCACCCTGCAGCTTCAGCGAGTTGGGAAACGGGGTGGCCGGCGCTCGTTAACTGCCATGAGGAGGCCGGGAGTCACGGCCCCGCCCTGGAAGCCACCAACGGCAGTGTTATTCAGACTTTTGGCAAACGGACCGTGGCACTGTGCTTTGGCGGGCAGCGGTTTACATGGGATTTTGTCACGGTGAGGGTGTCCACCCCCTTGCTGGGTGCTGATTTCCTCTGCGCCAACGGCCTATTGGTGGATGTTAAAAATCAGCGGCTCAAATATGCGGAGACATTCAGTTCTCTTACATTCTCGCTGAGCGGGTCCGCCTCGACGAGGCTTGCTTGCACGCTCTCGACCTCTGATGAGTTCGCCCGCCTCCTCACTGAGTTCTCGGCCCTTACACGGCCCACCTTTTCGGCCGTTGTTGTCAGTCACGGAGAGGAGCATCACATTCCGACCACCGGCCCGCCTGTCTATGCCCGGGCTCGACGCCTCGACCCGGCGAAACTCGCTATCGCAAAGGCGGGGTTCGACACGTTGGAGTGTTTTGGCATCGTGCGATGGTCCGACAGCCCGTGGGCCTCGCCTCTCCACATTGCGCTGAAGCCGGGTGGCAGTTGGCCCCCTTGCGGGGATTATCGCCGCCTTAACGACGCCACTACCCCCGACCGCTACCCAATCCCGCACATCCAGGATTTTTCTGCCCGCTTGGCCGGTAAAGTTTTTTTTTCTAAGGTGGACCGCGTTCGTGGTTACCACCAGGTCCCCGTTCGGCCACAGGACATTCCTAAGACCGCGGTGATTACACCGTTCGGGCTTTTTGATTTCCTCCGTATGCCTTTTGGGCTCAAGAACGTGGCCCAGGCTTTCCAGCGCCTGATGGACAGCGTGTTGCGGGATTTGCCGTTTCTGTTCGTCTACCTGGACGATATCCTCATCGCCAGCGCTTCCAGGACGGAGCACATGCTTCACCTGCGAGCGCTCTTTGAACGCCTCAGTCAGCATGGCCTGATCATTAACCCGGCCAAGTGCTTGTTCGGGGTGGCCTCAATTGACTGTCTCGGCCACCGCATCACGAGGGAGGGGGCCGTCCCACTGCCGTCTAAAGTGGAGGCTGTGAAGGGTTTTCCGCGCCCCCTCACCGTCAAGGCCCTGCAGGAGTTTTTGGGCATTGTGAACTTTTACCATCGTTTCGTGCCCCGGGCGGCCCAGCTGATGCGGCCCCTTTACGAGGCCCTCAAGGGCAAGCCTACCAAATGCGTCATTGACTGGACCGAGGAGATGGCCAAGGCTTTCACGGATGCTAAACTGGCCCTCGCCGGCGCAACCATGCTGGCGCATCCGTCGCCCGACGCACCGATTGCTCTTACCATGGACGCTTCGGACTACGCGATTGGCACCATGCATGAGCAGTGGGTCAATGGGGCCTGGCAGCCGCTTGCTTTTTTCAGCCGGCAGCTCCGCCCTAAGGAACGAAAGTACAGTACCTTCGATCGTGAGCTCCTCGGCCTCTACCTAGCTGTCCGACACTTCCGTTACCTGTTGGAAGCCCGCCCGTTCACGGCGTTTGTGGACCACAAGCCCCTGGTTTTGCCATGGCCAAGGTCTCGGAGCCGTGGTCTGCCCATCAACAACGCCAGCTCTCCTTCGTTTCCGAGTTCACGACGGACATCCAACATGTTTCTGGGAAGGATAATACGGTCGCCGATTGTCTCTCCCGGTCCAGAGCTGGCGCGGTTCACCTTGGCATCGACTATGCCCGCATGGCGGCCGATCGGATCTCTGACCCGGATGTCCAGGCCTGCAGGGCGGCGGTCTCGGGACTTCGACTGTCTGATGTGCCGTTCAAGGACACGGGCACCACGCTGCTGTGCGACATATCTTTGGGACAGCCTCGCCCCGTCGTACCCACCAGCTGGAGACGGCTGGTGTTCGATGCCGTCCACGGTCTTTCTCACCTGGGCAGGAAGGTGTCACAAAAGTTGGTGGCGGCGAAGTTCGTTTGGCACGGGCTCAGGAAGGCTGTGCGTGACTGGGCCAACACCTGCGTCGAGTGCCAATGCTCGAAGGTGCATCGCCATACCCAGGTCCCATTGGCGCCATTCATAGTGCCCGAGCGACGGTTTGACCATGTTAACGTGGACGTGGTAGGGCCCCTCCCCCCTCGCGGGGATTCACCCACCTCCTCACGATGGTCGATAGGACCACCAGGTGGCCAGAGGCCATCCCGCTCACATCTACAACGTCCGCCGATCTGGCCCGGGCATTCATCGGCACTTGGGTTACCCGTTTTGGCGCCCCCTCAGACATCTCTTCAGACAGGGGGCCCCAGTTCACTTCAGAGCTCTGGGGTGCTGTTGCCCAGGGGTTGGGGGTAAAGCTCCATCACACCACTGCATATCAATGCCAGGCTAATGGATTGTGTGAGAGGTTCCATCGCTCTATGAAAGCTGCTCTCAGGGCCAGCCTCCGGGATGAGAGTTGGGCCGACAGACTCCCGTAGGTCATGTTGGGCCTCAGGACAGCCCCTAAGGAAGACCTCCAGTCCTCATCCGCTGAGCTCGTCTATGGCCAGCCGCTGCGGGTTCCCGGGGAGTTCATGCCTGACGCCACAAGCCCCTGGTCCGCTGCCCGTCAGCGGTCGGTTCTCCGGGAGAATGCCAAGATGTTTGCACCAGTGCCCACATCTCAACATAGTTTGCCTCAGGCCCATGTCCCGCCGGATCTACATACAGCGGAGTATGTCTTTGTTCACCATAACGCACACCGGGGGCCGCTTCGGCCACCTTACGACGGGCCTTTCCGCGTTCTGGAGGCCGGGGACAAGTCCTTTGTGGTGGACATCAGCGGCAAACCGGACCACCTTTCAGTGGACCGCCTCAAGCCGGCTCCCTTGGACCTAGACCAGCCCCCTCGGTTGGCTCAACCCCCACGGCGGGGCCGTCCCCCGTCGGGTAAGTCCCCGGTTGGCCCGCCTACCGCCAAGCTGCTAACAGTCCCTGCTCGGGTCATCAGGGGTTGTTTCGGCCGGGTGGTTAAGGCCCCCCAAAAACTGACATTGCCCGTGCGAGTGAATTCTGGGGGGGGCGCATGTGGGGGTTACCCCATTGAGGCATAATCCACAGGCACGGGACCAGTGGGTTTATTGATGGTATGGGCGTGGTGTGCGCTCGATTGTTGGAGCTACGCCTCCTTAAGAGGCTGAGGCGGAAGTGATTTGAGTTATAAAAGATGCATGAGTTCCGGTCGGGTTTTAGTTCTGTTGAAATAAAGGAGCCTTGAACAAGTGAAGAAGTGTTTCGCCCTCTCGTTGTCCGCAACTCCTACAATACAACAGATTATTGTACAATTGATCCATTTCATTTGTTGATACGTAACTTCCTGTGGCACTGTGGCATTCAAAAGCTGCTCACAGGAGATGGGAGACAGAGGTTGTTTTCACCCCTCTCTGTTTGTCTGTGAACAGGATATCTCATAACATTGTGGATGGACTTGGACGAACATCGGTGAAGAGGTTGAGTGCGTGACAACGACGAATTGTTTTCATTTTGCTGCAGATCTGATTCAAGATTGGTATATGAGAACATTTTTAATAAGTGCTTCTTCAACTTTGAGAGAAGGGGCCAAAAACGAGATATACGATATCTCAAAAAGTTGTGGACGAGTTATGACAAAACTAGTTGGATGAGTTGGTTAGGTGACAAGAACAAGCCGATTAGATTTTGATTCAGGTGCAGATGCAGATCCGAACTATCAGTGGGAGACAAAATGGAAACTGTTCAGCAGGGGTACAGTGCCTCCAGAAAGTATTCACAGCACTTGACTTTTTCACATTTTGTTGTGATGCAGCTTAAATTTAAAATAGATTAAATTGGTTAAATTGGGACATTTTTGTCACTAACACATAATACCCCAAAATGTCAAAGTGGAATTTTTTTAAAAATTTTTTTTTTACAAAATAATTGAAAACAAAATACAGAAATATCTAAATTAAATAAGTATTCAACCCCCTGAGTCAATACTTCATAGAAGCACATTTGGGAGGGATTACAGCTTCGAGTCTTCTGGGTATGTCTATCAGCTTTGCACATCTGTATTTGGGGAGTTTCTCCCATTCCTCTTTGCAGATTTGCAAAAGCCCTGTCCAGTTGGATGGGGAGTGTCAATGAACAGCAATCTTCAAGTTATTCCACAGATTCTCAATGGGCTTAAAGTCTGCGCTTTGGCTGGGCCACTCAAGGACTCACATTCTTGTTATGAAGCCATTCCAGAGTTGCTTTGGCTGCATGCTTGGGGTCATTGTCCTGCTGGAATGAAAATCTTTGCCTGTATTTGGCTCTGAAGCAGGTTCTCCTCAATGATTTGCCTGTATTTGGCTCCATTCATTGATCCCTCTATCCTTACAAGTCTCCCATTCCCTGCTGCTGAAAAGCATCCCCATAGCATGATGCTGCCACCACCATGCTTCATGGTAGGGATGGCGTTAGATGGGTGATGAGCTGTGCTCAGTTTCCCCAAGACACAGCACTTTGCATTCAGGCCAAAGAGTTCAATTTTCGTCTCATCAGACCACATAATTTTTTGCCTCATGGTCTCGGTCTTTCACGTGCCTTTTTGCAAAGTCAAGGCATGCTGTCATGTGCCTTTTTCTCAGGAGTGGCTTCCATTTGGCTACTCTCCCATTAAGCCTAGATTTCCAAGGATTTCCAAAGCCTTCCATCCAGCAGCTTCTCCCATCTCAGCCAAGGAAATCTGTAGTTCTGTCAGAGTGGTCATTGGTTTCTTGTTCACCCCCCTGACCAAGATCCTCCTTGCCTGGTTGCTCAGTTTGGTTATATGACCAGCTCTAGGAAGGGTCTGGGTAGTTCTTTGTTCTTTCCATTTCCTAATGATGGAGCTCATTGTGCTATTGGGAACTTTCAACACTCTAGAAATTGTTTTATACCCTTCCCCAGATCTATGCCTCCCCAAAATTCTATCTTGGAGTTCTACGGACAGTTTCTTGGACTTCATCGTTGGGTTTCTGTTCTGACATGCACTGTCAACAACAAAATGTGAAGAAATTCAAGGGGTGTGAATACTTTCTGAAGGCACTGTATGGGCTCTACTGAGTGCTGTTCTAGTTCCATATGGGTCCCCTACTCTAAAATATCTACCACAAATCTAGGTCCATCAATCCACTGTAAATGTGACAAAAACGTATTTTTCAAATATTACATCACCCCCATTGTCTGCTTACAATTATGGTGCCAAAAGCATCTCAGTGCAGCTGGAGTTGCTCATTTAGTTAATTACGGGTATGCTCACTGTTCATCTGCTATGAAAACATATGTATAGCCTGAGGTGGTCTCATTGAATATAAAAATGTAATTGAGTGATTTTCACCCACAGACTGGTCTATTTGTCTGGATGAAAACAAAAAATGTATTGTTTGTCTTTACAAGCAATGGATTATTATATGGTAAACATGAAGCAATGCTGGGTCTATACTAGATGGTCGTCTGCATTCACTGTTGAAAGCTGCCAACGTGACGCTTATTCACAAGAATAGTTCTAACTTTGATCCACTCACATGGAGACCGGTATGTCTGTATCAGCAGATAGTGGTCATCCTCCCCATCATAAGCAAATTGATGTAATCTATTATTTCTGCAGAACTCAGGCATTATCTCTTCTTCATCTCTCTCAATGCAGACCATCAGTTCAACTTCTGCCTCAGATATTCTACAATGAAGACTTATGGTTAAACTGCCAAAATCAAGACTCTCTGCTCACCTTCACTCCTTCATTCCTCTTTTCTCCTGCCTTTGGAACAAACTCCCTCACTCTCTTCAATCCCACTCCTCCCTCCAGGTCTTTAAAACGGCTGTTCACCACCATCTCTTATCTTCCCCCATCCAAAACCTTGATCTTTTCTACCCCCGCTAATTTCACCCCAAATCCACTTTTTTGAAATACCAACTTCTGTCCGGGAAGTCCTTGGTGTCCTTGTGTTTTATACTTCTCCCACCCCTTCCCATGCCTCCTCCCCCCCAAGCCCTCTCCCTCCCACACATCTCCCTGCTCTCAAATGTTATGTTTGTGTGCTTCCCCTTCTCTCCCCATCTTGTCTTCCGCTCCCTATTTTTATATATTTTGTTTGTCTGGTTGATTTATTTGTGAAATAAATGTTAGCTCTTTCACGAGCCTCGATTCAGTATACAAAAAAAAGAAGAAAAAAAAGACTTCTTCTTTTAACTCAACAATGGGTAGATGTTTTAAATCTTATTTGATAGATCATCATGATCTCTTTTTCTTGATCTTGAGCCTTTGAAACTTTCTGACACCCAACCTTACTCTCCGGGTTGGCTGCCATTGGCATTCAGTGAGCTTACTTTGAATCATCGTTCTCTGATTTTCTTCACGAGTGGCAACATCGGGTCACTCTTGATGGTATTATGTTTTGAGATGTCCCTCTTGAGGCTGGTGTACCACAAAGCAGCCTTTTCAGACCAAACTTGTTCTTTGCTGACATCAATGATCTCTCCACTTTCCTCTACCATTTTGCTGATGACTCCGCACCCTATATATACCAGTACACCATGCTTTGAGGCAGGCTGGTGTGGCATTCTTGTCTGCATATCTAGGAAAAAAGTAAATGATCAGCAAACAAACACACGACTAAAAATGACAATCTGCACCAGACTGCTTGGTGCACATACATGGAAACCCCAAGTAACAAGATACATCAGGATGGCCTGGACGTGTACCAAGCATGCCAGATAAGGATTTGAGCATAAATCGGCTCACAAAGGTTTTCAAGAAGCTGAAAATGCTTGGAAATGAACCTGTGAGAAAGGGGAGTGCCTCTGCACAACAAAATATTTTGAGAATGTTCTGATCAACTTGTCCAAAAAGTTGACATCTTGCAGCGCATACTGCAAAACCTCCTGACAATATGGGCCCATGAAAGGCCCAAAGGTTCATGGATTGGAGCATTCGTGGACTGCCCAAACTTTCGTGTTTTGGAAGGTCATATCTGTGGCTTGTCGATGCACATGGTAAGTTTAAAATGATGATATTTACTGTTAATCATATTCGGGAGGAAGTATGGGGAGGGGTAGGGGTGAGAGATGATGGGTGTGAGTGGGAGTTATGTGGGCTGTGAGTGCCATTATAAATATGTTTTTCTTCTTTGGTTCTGTGGCCACAAGATAAATTATACTAGATTGTTGCACCTATTGGTGAAAGGAGAAGCATGTGTGTGTGTGTGTTACAAACATAGCTGCTGCTAGCTAATTGTATTAACAGGAAGTCAAACACAGCGGACTCCTCTCATCCATTGATATTAATCTTATTCCTATATTTCTGTGAGTCCGGTTTGCATTTAGGAAACGAACAATTATGGCTAACCATCTTTATCATTAACCATTTGTGTAAATGCTGAAAATTATGTTTAAAAGACTATTTGAATCACAGATTTCACACTAGGTATGGCAGGTTAAAAGTGCCGAGCACACATAAACAAGTCACTGTAAGCGTACACACAGCACATGCACGAATGGTCTAATTTAGCATTCACATGTATTTTCCAAAGTCGCGAATTGGAACATGATTTTTCATGCAGGAAAGGTCCAAGCTCTCAATTTGTCCAGCCATAAGGATCAGCTGTTAAATCACATAGTTTACCTTTCTGGACAACCCCTGGAAGAGGTGGAGTTCATAGACTTCCTAGACTTCAATATCTGTCACTTGTCTTTTGCAGACCATATATCCATCCATGTTGCTCCTTCGGAGATGGTCGAGTCGAAGGTTTTTTTTGTATAATTTCAATCTCCTGGCAGGAAGCCAATTCCCATTGTCTAATTCTCACCCATCGCAGGTAGCTCGGTGGATTCCATTTTCTAACACCTCGCTCCACACACACCTTATATTTCCTCCATGCACTTACAACCCCACTCAGCTTCCCACGCCCCCTCCCCAAAGGCACAGAAATTTTCCATAAACCCACACCTGGTTTCTCTCTCCAGGCTTACGCTGCCGCATGTTCACTTTCATTCCTTCATCTATCTGTTTCCTCATCTGTGGAGCAAACTTACTGCGCCTGTTGTCTCATGTTCTTTCCTGTTATTTTTCAAGCATGCCATCCATTATCACCTCATTTTTTTCCCCACCATACCCATCTCCAATATTTTATATTCTCGCTGACCCCACTTCCCATTCATCATTAAATTATTCATTCTCACTATTGAATTATTGCTACCCAAGTACATGATTTTGCTGTGTGCAGTGTCCATGTGTTTTTGGCTGCTTGTTCCCGTTTCGCCCTGTCAGTCTACAAAGCTGCTGCTCTCTGTTATTTAGGTCCTTCATGAATCTTGATGTCTATATTAAAAACAAAATAACATCCACCGTGACTGACGACTGAAGGAAATTGTTAACTGTGGTTATTTTTTCATGTTTCCGATAAGCAAAGATGGTTGATATGCTGGCAGGCATCGATTTCATCACGCTCTTATGAATGTGCAACCTGTAGTGAAAATGTATCAAAGTTGAACCCAGGTGTGATGCTCGCTTAAACCGCTGAGAGGCGTCTATAAGACCTCGGACGTCCGCGACTCTGGGCCACTCCTGCGACATTGTTCTATGACATGTAGACTCGGATGGTACGTACCCACTCATATTCTAGGCTTGCTTGCATTGACTAATATTATCGATCCTTCCTATATGATGCCAAGATCCTGATATATATTGCATGATTGTATTTTACAGGATGATGCCAGAGATCTGATTGTTATTAAACCTACCTATGGGACAAAGTTGTGGACTTGATTGATTTTCACAACACAACCTACCTAAATGCATCATCCTGCTCTTCTTCTGCTCCGATCGGATCATCTGATCATGTCCTTGTTAAAGTGGACATCTCTCTGACCATCCTCAGGGAGCCTGCTCAGCGTCGACGAGTCTGGCATTTCACTCAGGCCAACTGGCACGGTCTTCAAGCAGCCATCAATCATCTGGACTGGTCTCCCATCTCTACCACCTCTGACATCAACTCATCCTGGGAATTCTTCCAAAGTAAATTGCTCTCTCTCATGCACAGATTTATCCCATCTCGTCTTCAGTGGTCATACCCTTCCTCCCGTCCATGGTACACGGAATCTTGTGGTGAGGCTGTTGCCCAGAAACAACTTGCCTTCGTCTCCTGGAAAGCAAATCCAACGGAAGGAAATCTCATTTCCTTTCACAAAGCCCGAAACAAGTGTGTGTCCACCCTCAGGAGAGCCAGGAAACAATATCTCTCCGTTCTCAAGACCGAACTCTCTTATCTGTCTCCCTCTTCCAAATCCTGGTGGCGTCTGGTCAAATCCGTTTCTGGTGTTTGTTCCCCCTCCATCCCCTCCCTTACCTCAAACGGCTACACAGCTGACTCCGCACGTGAAAAAGCTGAATGCGTCAACTCTGTGTTTGCCTCTAAATCTTGTGTCCCAAACCCATCCCTCTCTGTACCCACCATACCCAGTCGTACCCTGCTGCTCCTGGACTCCGTGTCCTTTCCTCCTGACAAGGTGGAAAAGTTTCTGTCAACCCTCGACTCTGATTCTGCAACTGGACCCGACGGCATCAGCCCACGGGTCCTAAAATCCTGCTCTGCTGCTCTATCTCACCCTCTCTCTGTTCTCTTCACCCTCTCTTTTGCTCAAGGTCAACTGCCATCTGCTTGGAAATCAGCCAACATCACCGCTTTGCACAAAAAAGGTGCAAAAACAGATCCTAGCAACTACAGACCAATCAGCCTTCTCCCAATTATCAGCAAAGTCATGGAATCCATCATTGCTTCGGATATGAAATCTTTCCTCTTCTCCAATGGCTTGATCTCTGATTATCAATTTGGTTTCAGACCAGGTCACTCTACTCTGGACATGCTGCTTCTGCTGTCTCAACAATGGATGGAGGTCCTCAATGCCAAACAGGAAATTAGAGCTGTCTCCCTCGACATATCACGTGCCTTCGACACGGTCTGGCACCCCGCTCTGCTCACCAAACTCTCCTCCTTTGGTATCCATGGAAATCTCCACGCATGGCTGGCGGACTTCCTCTCTAGTCGTCGTCAACGTGTGGCCCTGAATGGGTTTCTCTCATCTCCTCTTCCTGTTCAGGCTGGAGTTCCCCAAGGCAGTGTTCTGGGCCCCGTGCTTTTTCTGGTCTTCATCAATGATCTCTCTGACTCTCTCGAAAATCCTCTCTATCTCTTTGCTGATGACTCCACTCTCTGCCGCTCCATGCCTCTTCCCTCAGATCGGCAGTCTGCTGCCTCCTCACTCTCTGAAGACCTGGACAAAATCACAGACTGGTCAAACAAGTGGAACATGTCTTTCAATCCTGACAAATCTCACACTCTTACTATGTCTCTCCGAAAAGATCGACTGGACAACCCTCCCATCTACTTTCTCAACAATCCTCTCCAAGAAGTTCTGTCGCTCAAGATTTTGGGTCTCACTATCTGCCATGATCTTTCTTGGGAAAACCACATTTCCAAGCTGGCCTCCAAAGCCAGTCGCCGACTGGGCATCCTCCGTCGTGCGAAGTCCTTCCTCGGCACACCTGAGCTCCTCACCACATACAAGGCTTTCATCCGCAGCTCAATGGAATACTGTTCTCCCCTATGGGCCGGTGCTCCTGCCTCACACCTAGCTCGGCTTCACGCTGTTGAAACCAAAGCTTTCAGAATTATTGGAATCTCCCGCGATGAAGCTATCTCTGAGGGCCTTTCACTCACTCACCGCAGGCAGGTAGGTGGTCTTTCTGTCTTCTACCGACTCCTCTCCGGCCTTGCACCCCCAGCTCTCTCTGTGCTCTGTCCCCCAAATATTCCTACAGGTCGCACAAGATCTGCCAGCAACCCTCTGATGGTTAAACTGCCGAAATCTCGGCTCTCTGCTCACCTTCACTCTTTCATTCCTCTTTTCTCCCGCCTCTGGAACAAACTCCCTCACTCCCTTCAATCCCACTCCTCCCTCCAGGTCTTTAAAACAGCTGTTCACCACCATCTCTTATCTTCCCCCATCCAAAACCTTGATCTTTTCTACCCCGCTAATTCACCCCAGATCCACCTTGTTTGAAATTCCAACTTCTTTCCTGGAAGTCCTGGCAGTGTCCATATGTTTTATACCTCTCCCACCGCCCCCTTCCCATGCCCCCCCCCCCAAAGCCCTCGCCCTCTCTCATCTCTCGATGTCTCCATGTCTCTCGGTCCCTGCTCTCAAATGTTGTGTTTGTGTCCTTCCCCCTCTCTCCCCATCTTGTCTACCGCTCCCGATGTTATATGTTTTATGTGTCGGTTTGTCTTTCTGTGTGATTAATGTTCGCTCTTTCACGAGCCTCGATCTTGTATACAAAAAAAAAAAAAAAAAAATCCCATTTAAAATGTGTGCCACAGCAAGCCTATGTATTGATGAGTCAAGATCCTACTCTCAACGACGAAGCAGTGGGCTGAATAATAAGTGTGTTCTCTTCCATTGAGGGGATTGCACCCAAAATGTTGCTTCACCTTCTTTCCAACAAAAGTTAGCATATCTCACTCAATATTTGATTGAGAAAATTATGTGCCCATTATTTTTCCACAGACAGACCAGGTACCTGTATGTAGTCTTTACAAACACTAGTTTTCCACGGAAATAACGTTTAATAAACATTTATTATCCAAACGAAATATTAAGATAAGTATTAGCAGTAATCCAAACGAAATATTAAGATAAGTATTAGCAGTAAAACAAAAATACCTTGAAACGATTCATAATTCATTTTGGTTGCAATACCTCCATATTCTTATCCAAGCTAAGGATAAGTTTTTTTTTAAGTTGTACTGATTTTTAAGTATGTCTTACTGAAATGGTTTGAATATGAATGAATGAATGAATGAGCGTTTTGAGGCCATTTTCCCCACTAGAGCGGGGGTTAGCCTTGCGGGCCCCATGACAATCATGGTCCCTGTTTGAGGCAATGTTTTTATGGCCGGATGCCTTCCTGACGCCAACCCTTAGTCGCCTCTTACGATGTGCAGGGATACGGTGTACCTATTCTAAGCCGGGGTACACACCGGGATCATTCATCCCAGCAAGCTGGTACTCAATTTGCCGACCTCGGAAGGATGACAGGCTGAGTCAACCCCCCTGGTGTTAATTCAGCAATTGACCGGGATTCGAACCCAGGATCCTAGGATCCCAAGCCGGCACCCTAACCGCTAAGCCAACACTAGGCATTTCTTACTGAAATGGTTTCAGCAGTCTAATTAAATACAATTATGAACCAGGGAATGAACCACCTTTAGCGGCCATTTATCCCCACAGTGCAGGGGTTGGCCTTTTTCGGGCACCATGGTCCCCTTTTTGAAGCAATGTTTTATGACCGGATGCCCTTCCTGCCGCCAACCCTGTTAGTCGCCTCCTGCGAAACACAGGGAATTACCAGTGAACTGGTACTCAATTCTGCCGACCTCGGAAGGATGACGGGCTGAGTCAACTCCCCTGGCGTTAATTCAGCAATCGACCGGGAATCGAACCCGGGATCCTAGGATCCCAAGCCGGCACCCTAACCGCTAAGCCAACAACAGTGGATTATGAACCAGGGAATGTGACAATAAAAACAGACAGATAAAAAAAATAGGGTTATATTTGTTCACTGTTAGTAATGAATAAGAGGCATAGCTGGTGGAAGTTGCCACATGTCATTGTCGTGATTGCTGCAGAGCAGTAGGACCAAAATGTCTCATACATTACCATTCCCTTCAACTTATTTTCAATACTCACATACCGTGACCTTGCTTTCCAATGTCCTCCCCATGCCTTCATTTTCTCTATTTACTTCTCCTGCCCACTCCACTCATTTTGTACATAATATTTATATGGCATTTAAAAATACCTCCATATTCTTTCTGGTCAAACCGTCCAACATCCGATATTCATTCTGTGTTTCGATCAATCAAACAATTATATGCTTGGTGGTGGTTTAACGGTTACAGCGGTTGGCTTCGGATCTTAACGTCCTGAGTTCAAGCCCCAGCAGTGCCAAAATAATACCACGTGGGTTGACTCAACCAGTCATCCTTTGGAGGTCGACAAAACGAGTATCAGCTTGCTATAGTGAGCCGGTCAACTGCGTCAGAAAAGCCAACCCGTCCAGGACAGTGGCCCCGAGCCAATGACACTGCTTCGGCAGCCTTATGTACCTGACGACGTGAGGAGGATCATCCATCATCCTCCATTTATCAATCAACTCAAAGACAAAACAAACTTTTCAACATTGACATCAAACATCTAACTCAAGACTTTGGCACAAAAAGCTTCGCCTTAGAGGCACTCTTAGAAGGTTCTAGATTCTCATGCATGTAGTGCAGCAGAAGCTTCTGTGGTTTCTTTGTGCTCTTTATGACAGGAATCAAAGCAGTATGCAAGTTGAAGGCTATATCCGAAAATGGTTTCACATAAAAGTTATAGTGCAGCACCTGTCTGTGTGCTGTCACCTCTTTTAACAAAGTTTTGACTTTTGATGACTCATTTAGTATACAGTTTGGCAATGTATTCACAATGTAGTTGGACTCTGAAAATGAACTTGTTCTATTAGAGTCAGACTTCTCTGACCTTGTTTGACAGCTGAAGTGAGTAATGGACAGATGCGATGGCTGGAACCCAACATTAAGTGGATCTTGTCTTTGCTGAGCAGCAGCAACAGAACCATACAATACTTATTCTGGATGGCACAATGACAGAGCATATTTCCAATTTCCCATACGACCAGAAATATATTTCTACATATTCCTGAATGCAAAGTGTGGTTTAGGTTGCTCTGACTTGAGTCAGGGTATCTGGAAACAAAAACAGAATTCCAGGGAAATTGTATGCGAGGTGTTTTCAACCGATACAATTTATTTTTCAGAATTTGAAGTGGCAAAACCTAACCGTTTTCCCATATGGTGTTTATGTTACATATGAGAGGGGTCCTATAAGTTTCCAGCCTGACTATCAAGGAAAAGTCAGAACCTGATGAAACTTGGTTCATATGTAGTAAAACTTCACTGATAAACCACCTTTAGAGGCCATTTTTCCCCGCAAAGCGGGGGTTGGCCTTTTTCGGGAACCGTGGTTGTTGTTGTTTTTGGGTCCCCTTTTTGAAGCAATGTTTTACGGCCGGATGCCCTTCCTGACGCCAACCCTTTTTGCCGCCTTTAACGACAAACAGGGAATTACCAGTGAACTGGTACTCAATTTGCCGACCTCGGAAGGATGACAGGCTGAGTCAACCCCCCTGGCGTTAATTCAGCGATCGACCGGGATTCGAACCCAGGATCCTAGGATCCTAAGCCGGCACCCTAGCCGCTAGCACAACACCAGGGTTTAAAAACTTCACTGATGAAGAACGAAAACTTATTTAATCTTTATCTCTGTTATTTTTCACAGTGTGACTGAGTTTTCATATTTCACTCCCTTCAGTTTTGTAAAATGGAATTCATCAAATCAAATATTTGCATTTCAAAGGGAATGCTGCCCAAGGAAATTAATGTTGATATGGTGAAAGCATTAGGTCAAGATACCCCTTCATACACCACAGTTAAAGAATATGGTCTACTGATTTGAAGTGTGGCAGACGGAGCACAGAGAATGATCCACGGTCAGGATGGCCCACTGAAGTGAAATCTGTTGACATGACATATGCTGTTCATGACAGGGAGGGTTGACATGCCTATCGCCATTAGGCAATTATCCTGCATCCATCACATGAGAAAAACGTAAGTTGAATGGGTTTTGCATGAAAAGTTAAACATGAACAAGATTTTGGCAACACGGGCACCCAAAAATGTAACAGCAGAAGAGGCGCTCCAGAATTCCAGATGCAAATTCCACTTCAACTTATTGGTGATGTGCGACAATATCCACAGGCTTTATTTGGCCATGTGACCAATAATGAAACATATAGGTACACCACCTTGATGGGGGGCTGACAGGATGGCCTAGGACGGTAGGCACATTGACAGGACGGTACGCACACTCGCCTCTAAACTGTCAAGCCTGGGTTTGGATCCCGACCAAGATATAAGCTGTCTTCCCGGTGTTTCACAGGCAGGGTGATTCATCAATGTGTGTTCTATCCCTCTGATGGACACTAAACTGACGTACCATCTGTTGGCATTAGTCGGTGGACGTTACAGATCCCACGGTGTCCTTCGTGAAGAGAAGTCGAGCTATCGCCGGCACCATGGCCATATTAAATTCCAAATTCCTATCCTAACCAGCAAAGGGCATTGCATCGGTGGCACATCCGCCCCCTCAGCCGAGGATGTTACCCCTCAACCTCATGCTGCATACGAACGAACCAAAGACCACTTTGATCACGAATAAAAATAACAAAGAAAACAATTGGAAAACCACGAGTTTTCCACCCGCAAATAAGGTAAGATAGGTGCCTCAAAGTCATGGCATCAGTTTTCTGGGACTGTGAAGGTGATGTCATGATGGACTGTCTGTAGAAAGGCATGACTACTAATCATACTAAACTATGCAATCTGGTGGCTGTCTGTCTGTGTGTCTGACCGCGATGCATTCAGTCATTACTTATCTAATTTCAACGAAACTTTCCAGGGGGACAAAGGGTCAAAGGAAGGAAGTTCTAGAGACTTAACATGCCCCCTCCCCATCCTCAAGGGGGAAAACATCCACCTTGGACGAAATGTTAAGGTGTATAAATAGCCCAGCGTGGTGTTTCGTGGGGCACCGTACCTACAAACAAACTACCACAAACGATTCTGTCAATTCTTTCAAACATATGATTACCTTTTAACCAGTTGCTACTGAAAGAAATTTGTAGCAAATCCGCCATCCTTGAGGTTCACGTTCCCCACAGAATAACCGAACTGAGCTGTCTCAACTTGCTAGGCCTTTAGGGACGGTGCTCAAATGAGTCTTTATGCAAGGATGATGTACCCCCATTGCATTTCCGATTTTTCTAGCCATAGGATTGCACATGGATTGTTATATATATATATTTATACAGTCACGTGAAAAAGTAAGTACACCCCATGTAAAGTTTAGACTTTTTCAACATATTTCAACATACAGCTATTTGATCTTCATTTCAACAATATTGATAGATAAAGGTGATATAATATAACAAATATCATGAAACATTTACATTTTGTATTCCATTGTATAATTTAAATAAACATAAATGTAAATTTCGCATGTGGAAAAAGTAAGTACACCCCTGGCTCTAATAGGTGGTATTGCCCTTTGCCAGAAACAACCTTAAATAGGCGTTTCTTTTACTGTCTACCAGTCTCTGACATCGACTGGGAGAAATTTTTGCCCACTCCTCCATGCAGAATTCTTTCAGCTGTGCGATGTTTGAGGGGTTTCTTGCATGCACAGCTCGTTTCAAATCCCCCCACAACATCTCGATGGGATTTAGATCCGGGCTTTGACTTGGGCATTCCAGAACCCTCCATTGCTATCTGTTTCAGCCATTCCTTGGTGGATTTACTGGTATGTTTAGGGTCATTGTCATGTTGCAAGGTCCACCATCGGTTGAGCTTCAACTTTCCGACAGATGGCCTCACATTATCCTCAAGCACCCTCTGGTACAATGAAGAATTCATAGTGGATTCTATGATGGTGAGCTGCACAGGCCCTGATGCAGCAAAGCTGCCCCAAACCATAATATTTCCACCACCATGCTTTACAGTTGGTATCAGGTTCTTGTGGTCAAATGCTGTCTTTGGTTTTCGCCAAACATGTCTTCTGGTACTGTGACTTTAGTCTTGCCCTGATGTTCTTTCTGGACAGCAAAGGTTTCCCCCTGGCACACCTCCCATTTAGATCAAATTTGTGCAGCCTCTTTCTAATGGTAGACTCGTGTACTTTGACATCAACATTGGCAAGAGCTACCTGTAGGTCTCGTGATGACATTCTGGGGTTCTTAGAGACTTCTTTCAGCATCTTGCGGTCTACTCTCGGGCTGAACTTGCTGGGGCGGCCTGGCCTGAACAAGTTGGCAGTTGTTTGGAATCTTCTCCACTTGTAGATGATCTTCCGAACAGTCGAATGATTGATTTCAAATTGTTTGGAGATCTTTTTAAATACCTTCCCAGACTCGTCGGCATCTATAACCTTCTTTCTGAAGGCCTCAGAAAGCTCTTTTGATCTAGGCATGGTGACGCCGCACACTTCACCAACAAAGCAAACCAAACAAAATGTCTGAGGTTTAAATTAGACAGGTTCCTCCAAGATACTCTCTAACGATGTTCTAATCATTTGCACCTGAGCTGGTGCACCTGATTCTAATTTTAGGTATTTGAAGTAGTGATAAATGTAGGGGTGTACTTACTTTTTCCACATGCGAAATTTGCATTTATGTTTATTTAAATCATGCAATGGACTACAAAATGTAAATGTTTCATGATATTTGTTATATTATATCACCTTTATCTATCAATATTGTTGAAATGAAGATCAAATAGCTGTATGTTGAAATATGTTGAAAAAGTCAAAACTTTACATGGGGTGTACTTACTTTTTCACGTGACTGTATATATATATATATATATATATATATGTATATATATATATATATATATATATATATATATATATATATATATATATATATATATATATATATATATATATATACATATATATATATATATATATATATATATATATATGTGTGTGTGTGTGTGTGTGTGTGTGTGTGTGTGTGTGTTTGAGTGCATGGCTACAATACTGGGTACACTAAGTGTTACATCTGAGTGGAAAAATAAAGTTTCAGGACACAGTAAGTATGCTGTATTATGTTGTTCTGTATATATTGGAGTATCCAAGTTTGAAGCATCAGACCTGCTACATGCTTCGTTTTCACCAAAATGAAAACGAGAGTGCACTTCGCACTCTGGATTCGTGCATAACGCAGTACCGGAGGACACGGACACAAACACAAGTTCTGATGTCATCCGTAAATGAGTGGTCGTCTGCCAGCGAGTGACTACTTTGCTATCACAACAAATGGGACCCGCGTTACACATAATCAAGTTTCGAGTGATGCGGGTTTCTTTTCACTTTTGCTGGGATGTGATTCGTGCATAATGGGGTGGACACAATAAAAAATACGGCAAGATTATCATGAAAAAAACTTTCTGATTGATTGATTGAATAAGCATCAAGGGCATTCTTCTTAAGATATTTCTTAACCTACACACCTAGTTCATTTCATGAGCCCTTCGTGATTTGAAAATGAAACTGACATCACAATTATTGTGAATTTGGTGGACACCAAGCGCCATGCACGAATCACTTAGTTTGCCACGCATTGCACATTTCAAGGAATTTTAGAAAATGTAAAAAACAACACCAGGAGACATACCAGACATCAAACATTCCATTTAATTGGTTCACGAGTTATCAAGTGACCACTATATTCGTCATGTGTGTATGTCTGAGTGTGTGTCTGAGTGTGTGTCTGTCTGTCCACAGCATAACTACCTGATGATATCATCCGGTCTTGATGAAACTTGGGTGGGAGGTTGACATGATCTAGTTGTGTCCTGCGTAGAGTGGGCGTATTGCGTCCATTGTGGGCGGAGCCACGCCCGAAAAATGTATTTTTCGGGTGTAATCGAGTTCAAGCTACATCTTCTTCGAGGGAGTTCGTGGAATCTGACAGGGGGTTTCGATATTTGGTTAGGCCAATGTCATGTGTCTAGCCCCACGGAGCTCGATTTTTCATTTTCGCCCCAAGGTCAAGGTCACATGGTCACGAAATTTAGAAAGGTCGATTTTTGATGGTTTTATTACATTGTTCGCTTCCTGATAGGGTGAAATGTCGTACATGATCTTATATTATCACATACATCATGAAATACAAGTTTTCAACAAATTTCAGAATCCTCGACCTTTGACCTTTAAAGGTCACAAAGGTCAAAGTTTCAAAGTTGTCGGAATCGAACCGAATTTTCGGTATTGTGTAGCTAACTAACCTCATAACTGATTATACATTATTTTCTATCTCATTTCAAGGTCAGTAACCTTCGTTTTGACATTTCAAGGTCACAAAGGTCAAATTTTCAAAGTTGTCAGAATCGAACCGAATTTTCGGTATTGTGTGGCTAACTAGTCTCATAACAGATAATACATTCCTATTTATATATTTTCAATGTCGGTTTTGACCATTGTCATTGAATACCGCTCGCTCGTGAATCATCGTCGTTTCCTGACTTGTTACAATTTTAATCATCAATGCATATTTTTTATTTAAAGACAATGAAATAAAAGTTGACATAGTGAGAATGTAACACTTTATTTCAAAATATATGCCATTTTTGTCTTGATTAATCCACCATCTCAAATGTAAGTGCATGATCAGGTTTTGTGAAAATCAGGTTTTTGCAGGTCCACAAGACTATTTGCTACAACATAAAACCATAGGTGTCTTTTCATTCAGCTCATTTTTTTAAATTGAGGGAATTTTATTTCATCTGTGTAAAAGTGTTCCGAGTATTGCAGCCATGCACACATATATGGCCTCATATGTCATTTCTCCAAGCCATGGCTTCAAGTGTACAACACAACAACAACATGCATTTTAAGGCCATTTTCCCTGCTACAGCGGGGGTTAGCCTTGCGGTCCCCATGACAATCTTCTCCATTTTGCCCTATTTTCTGCATCTCCCCTTGTTAACCCCCTTGCCCGCATTTCTCCTTCCACCATCTTTAGCCAAGTCTTTCTCGGTCTTCCCCGTCCTCTACTTCCTGCTACATTCATTTCCATCACTCTTCTCAACCAGTCACTTTCATCCTTCCTCAACACATGACCAAACCATCTCAACCTGTTCCTCTTCACAGCATCAATCACAGGCTCTATTCTCAATGGCTTCAAGGCTTAAAGTGTGCCATGTGATAATGCCCCTGACACCCTTACGGCCGAATTGTGATCTTTATTCTATGCATACCCCATTCATAATGCACACCCTCTCTAAACTGTCCAGCCTGGGTTAGAATCTCGATTCATCTACAAACTGCCATTCCGCTGTTTCACAGGCATTCATGAACGTGTGCCGTCCTTCGGATGGACGTTATACTTGGTGTCCCATCTACCCGCATAAGTTAGTGGACGTTAAGGAACCCACGTTGTTCTTCATGAAGAGGAGGTGAGCTATCGCCGGCACTCTGAACAAATTCCAAACTCCTGCTCTAACCTTAATCGAACAGGAGGCCCGGCCAGCTAGCTCGTGGAAGAATTGGGTCAAGCTTCCACCGGTTAAAACGACAAGACTTGGGAATAATCGTGGCCATTAAAGAATCATAATAATAATAATAATTAGAAGCAGATTAATCCACCACCATCCGCATGACCCTCCGCAATCTCCACCCCCACCCTCTCCCTGGCCGTTCACGTAGGGAGCATGTGTTTGTAGTGGCAAGAAGTATGCAAATTAATTATGACAACTATGGAAAGAAATGATGAAAATAATGCATGCAAAGCTCACAAGAGGTGTCTAGCTTCTCCCAGACTTCACTTGCTCATTCTGCAGAAGTTGCAGTGGATGCTGTGAAGGATAGTGCCTTCTGGATTTTTCTGCATCCTACTTATTCACCTGATCTTGCTCCTTCTGGACTCTACATCTTTCTCAGACTGAAATCTTAGCTCGGGGGGAGGCGTTTGACTCCAAGAGGTCATTATTGCTGCTGTGAAGAGGTTTTTGGGGGATTAGGATGAACATTGGTTTCATGACCGTAAGCAATTTGTCTGGGCAGCCAACCTGTCTCAAAATAAATTTGCCTGAACCCAACTTTTGGCTGCAGCTTTGTAAAGACCCTAGGAAAACCATGAATAAATAAATAAAATACTTTTAAACATGGAAAATAACCCATTACACAAAAAGTTAACCTATTGCACAAATAAGGAACTGAAAAAAGAAACGACTTATTAATACAGCCCCTACATTAGGGTGGTCCAAAAAACATCGATCTCTCCGATTTTGATGCTCTACTGGATTATTGTTAGAAATGGTCTAAAACATTCACCCACCAAATATTTTCGCTCAATTCCATCTAGAAACTCATAAACACTTCAATTGAAATATGGCGTTTTTCACCAAATTTGGCTAAATGAGAACAATCCAATAGCAACCTAGGTGGGAAAAGTAGATGCACTATTGTACTAAGCCATTTTGTGGTTCATGACTTTTTGCATGCGCTTGCGCCTGTGAGTGTGAAATCATAATGGTCGAAACATGTTTGACAATGCTTGAAACATGTTTGAAACATGTTCATACATGTCTGACTCATGTTTCGACCATGAGGACTTCACAGGGGTATGTACCATCAATGACATTATTTAGGAAAAAAATATTTCTAAAGTCTTTGTAAGTCATTAAAATTGACCAAAATGACAAATTTATATGTTGAGTGTGTATGAGTTTATAGATGACTCAGATGCAAAATATTTTTTGGGTGAATGATTTAGACCATTTCTAACAATAATCCAATAGAGCATCAAAATCCAGATAAAAAAGTGATTTTTTTGCATTTTTGGACCACCCTACGCTACATGGACTGCATATGTGCACCACTGCAGGTGGTGCACATATGCTCATACCTCAGTACCTCAGTACCTCAATCACTCTCATACCTCAGTCCCAGCACAACATCAAATGACTTCTTTGTCCAAGACATTAATATTCATTCAAAAGGTGTTCCTTGGCATATCTGTCAGATTTTCAGCATATTGTCAGGTAAAGACGTCATGCTGTTTCAATGCTCATTTCTCGACCTGCTTCCATTTCAAACATTTTACAATTCAAAATCACGGTACATTATTTAAACTTTAAATTAAAGTGAAGCAGAACTTTATATTGCACATAGTGTTCCGAGTCCAAAATACTCCAAAAAAAATCTAGAAATCTATACTCCAAAAATAGTTAGATGAATGCACCAAAAAGGCGGAATACAGGTCATTTTTTTGTGATTGATGTTAGCTAACCCCCGCTCTAGCAGGGAAAATGGCCTTAAAATGCCTGTTGTTGTTGTTGTTGTTGATTGATGTTAGCTCTTACACGAGCCTCAATCTTGTATACAAAAAATATATATAAAACATTCAGCATAAATTCTGATTATGAAGGCTTTGGTCTTAATATTTTCTATTTTCATCCGTTTCTGTGGAATTTCTTACATAAACATTTAAACTCAGGATGGTTTGTCAATTCTTAATTAGCCTTACCCATTCCTGAAAGGAGGGGAGCGGTTATTGTAATTGCATGGTCTGTGTATCAGTGACAATGTATGTGAATGTGTGAGTCTGCGTGCAGATCGACTTTAATATATAGATCGTTCATTTCTCAGATCTAACATAATCTACAGGGTGTCCACAAAGTCGCGCATCATAGGCAAAACATATATTTGTAAGGTTGGCTACATTAGTTGTTCGAAATGTGTCCCACCAATCTCAAAACATGTTTGTAAATGGAAAAGCAGGTTTCTCTGAAAGTTCTTCAACATATCCGGGTTAATTCAAAAAATATATATATATATACATAAAAAAATTAACACATTAGATAAATTAAATAATTTCCTATGATGCGTGACTTTGTGGACACCCTGTATATATTTCAACAATGAAATTGGAACAAAGTTGTTTAATTTAACGATAACAAGTGAAGAATGCACAGATTCTGTACAGCATCTGGAGCCAAAGCATATTGTGTGTTTAAGAAAACATTTGCAGCATTTTCAGCGAACCTTAAAACATGGGTAGACTTAGGCACACAGTTTGACAAAGTTTCTCATCTAACTCTTTTTCTTTCTTCTCCTTCCCTTCCCTTTGTAAGGGTGAGGTCTAATGGTACCAATCTTCTGCTCTGCCTTGACAACGAAACTCCTCCACTTCCCCCTATCCTCGGCCAACTCTCTCCACACTCCAACCACCCCCATGTTATTGATATCACTCCTCACACAATCTTCCTACCACTTTACATCCTACCTTTCTCCCTCAACCCCTCCGTTCTCTTTGCCATTCTCTCTTCCCCCATCCAGACTAATTGTCCAGCCCATTTCAGATGGTATTTCACCGATCTCCCCATCAAACCCATCTGCATACCAATCTCCTCTCAGTTCATCCATTCACCTTCTATCCACCCTCTTCACTCCCGCAATCCCTCTGACCCAGTTTTCCTCGCAAACCTGCAGCCTCTGTTGTTGGCTCTCTGTCAGTGCCACCATTTTGAGACCAGAAAGGTAGGCTGGCATTTACACAAGACACAAACTTTCCCTTTCAATTTATTTGTTTTGTCTGCCATCAATCCCTCCACCCTCATCCACACATTTGGCCACAACTGAATCCTCTTTTGCACCTCTGCCACCAACCTACCATCCCCAGACACTGTTCTCCCCCCAAATACTCAATCATATTTCCTAATCTGAACCACTTCCCCTCTAACCTTATATTCATTTATTTTCTCTGCTGTCAGGAGGAAATGTTGAGTTGGATCTTGGAGACGGCATGAAGCTGGAAGGTGTGAAAACATTTTGCTACCTCGGAGACATGCTGAATGGAGAAGGTGGATCAGACTCGGCAACGGTTGCTCGAGTGAGATGTGCATGGAAGAAGTTTCGGGAACTGAGTGGCGTGCTGACGAGGAGGGGAGTGTCGTTGAAGCTGAAGGGAAAGGTGTATGCTGCATGTGTGAGAAGTGTTGTGATTTATGGGAGCGAGACATGGGTAATGAATGTAGAGCAGCAACGAAGGCTGGAAAGGGTGGAAATGCGAATGGTTCGGTGGATGTGTGGAGTATCGTTGAGAGAGAGGAAGACAAATGATGAATTGCGAAAGATGATGGGAATAGAGCCTGTGATGGATGCTGTGAAGAGGAACAGGTTGAGATGGTTTGGTCACGTGTTGAGGAAGGATGAAAGTGACTGGTTTAGAAGAGTGATGTAAATGAATGTAGAAGGAGTAGAGGACGGGGAAGACCGAGAAAGACTTGGCTAAAGATGGTGGAAGAAGAAATGTGGGCAAGGGGGTTAAACAAGGGGAGATGCAGAAAATAGGGCAAAATGGAGAAGATTGTCATGGGGACCGCAAGGCTAGCCCCCGCTCAAGCAGGGAAAATGGCCTTAAAATGCATGTTGTTGTTGTCAAACCCACATCACCTCAGTCTTCTCCAAACTCATCTTCAACACGTTTCCCAAATACCTCCTTCCCTCAGTACCACCTGCATCTCCCACTTACTCTCTGCCAGATTGTCCCCATACAACATCCGCCGCAGACCTAACCATAGCATTTTACGTATAATTTAAACAGATTGCTTCTATATGTTGAATATGGATCATGTCCGAGTTAGTCATGCCTGTTCCTGATGGTGTGTTTATCTGCACCTCAATCTACTCTAACCCACAGCGTTCATTCTAAGGCATTAAAAAAATAGGACCCAAGCACATAGGTTTGCACAGCAATGAAATACGGTTACACATTTTGCAATATAATACTTTTATATACATTGATCTGGGCTCATGTTGGAGCTAAATGACAAAGAGCAGCAGGTTTTACAGACAACCAAAGGGTATGGGGTGATGAAAATACACAAGAACATAAAAGGAAGAATAACACACAAACGAGTAACAATGGCCCAGCGAGGATCACAATTGCTAAAATATAAAAATGTGTTTATAATCTATAAGGGGATCACACTCGGTGGTTTTGTTGTGTGAAAGGGGTCTCTTTGGCATATACCCCAGCAAGCTCCGATCTGCATTATTCAATGCTTTTCCTGGTTATACCTGCTTCCAGTAAGAAAATATGATCACCCAGCTATGGAACAATTATATAATTGACATAATTGGAAAACATTAAATTTTAATCTGCAGGTCATTATCTTGAAATTTTAAATATCTAAGGGGACATCTATATATTATGCACGTAATTAAAATACACCCCTCCTCCCCCTCCCCCTTTTCATTAAGTTCCCCTTTTATCTCTTTTCTATACTCTTGCTCTGATCTAGACTTCCTTTTCGCAATTCCTCTTCATACACTTTAACTTCCTTTTTTCTTCCACCCCAGCCAATTGCATGAGGAAAAGAAATGGTCCCTAAATCCACATTCACCAAATATAAACTGATCAGGCAGGAATTCCCAAACTTAACCACCTCTAAAAATCATGGTCTGGTCAGTCTGGCAAGAATGATCTTACTGCCAGGAAAGGCACCTTGTCAGGTGTGTGAATAGCTTGCAATGCACTGCGGCTGCCGAGGCCCGAAGCTTACTTACCATACATAATTGATGAAACTGCACCGGACTAATGGAACTGGGGGCAGCTTGCAGTCTGAAGTTTTACCACAGATCGAGTTACAGCACAACATTCCCTATCTCATCTTATCCTCCCTAGATCAATGCTGATGAATGGTACGACCACACAAACCTGGTATGGAGACATCCCACAAGACTGATTATCACTTCTCTGTGTATTTACCTTACACATGGAAGAATGTGCTACAAAACAGTATGTTGTTTTTTCTGGACAGCTAAACACATGATAGCAATACATATCGAACTCCAGCTGGATTCAAACAGTTGACCTTTGGATCAAGAAGCAGTCATTAATGGTGCAGTAAATGTTCAATTAAACCACACTTTAATTTTCGATTATTATTTCTTTGTCTGAATCAGTCACTATTCATGGACAAGTTGGAAGAGTAAGATCTGAAAAAAAGTTTGCCAGCCTTCCTCCATTATGATTTGATCTCCATCGCCATTGAGTACATCTGTAGAATTTTTGCATGCAGCAAATCTTTGTCATTTTAGTGACTTCGAACTCCTTCCTGTTCATACATCCATTGCTGTCATAAGTTACCAGCAGCTTCAAGCTCATCCAACTTTAAAAATAAAGTTATATTCAAATTGATGCCATTCACTCCGGTGGGGACAAAGGACCATCACTAAATTGCTGGATTCAAATTGGCAGGTATTTGAATTAGCAAGAGTTCACTCAATTACAATCAACTAGCAACGGTACCTGTCCTGCGGGCAGGGCTTCAATTGGGAGGACCAAATGAAAAGGCAAAATATCAGAAATTGAAGGCTTTTTTATTTTAAACGATTTATATAAACATCCGATAAATCATATCACACGCAAATCATCAGCCTAGCCTTCTTTCTTGCAACAGCTTCCTTGGACGTTTTCGTTAATGAAGATTTCCGTTTGGGAGGCATTTTACCGGTTTATCTGAAACGGTACCTGCCCAGAAACATGTACCAGAGAAAACAAATCGTTTGGGCAATGGGCTCTCCAATATTCTATGTGTTCACGGTTTGAATTACGTAACGTGACGCTTGTGACGATGTTTTCATTGTGGCGATGTTGTGACGATGTTTGTGTTCACGGTAGTGTTTGATGTGACGGTGTGAACGTAATTTCATAATGTTTTTCGTTTTTATTTCCGTAATCGTTTAATGAACATTTAATGTTTAATGAACGTTTAATGAGCGTAAGAATGAGCGTTTTATCATTAAATGAATGAATGAATGTAATGAATAATTCAATGCGAAGAGAAAGCTGCCTCAGAGCTGTCACATCCACAATCACTATGTAGTATGTACTCCCGATACGTGTTTCCTTCATTGTAAAAACTACCAAGTCAACAGTTAAAAGAATTTTGAGCCGATAAGTGTTACGGCCTTGGCAAGATCGATGGAGACAGCGATCTGTTGGCTTATACACCGCCCAAATAGCTCTGTGGAATTCTCTCATGTAGAGATTAAACCCATGTCGTTTGAAATTTGGCTGAGGTCATTATTTACTTTTAATGATGTTTATATACGAATCAAAAAGAAGATAATTGGTTTTGGGTCGTCCTTTCCACATATCTCATGGGATTGTGAGTTGGAGAGACGACGGTGATAGCGGGGAGGGGGTTGGCATTCTCTCAAGCAGGGATTCAACCCATGTCCTTATGAAAGGTCTTTCTCCAAGGTCATTATTTTTAACTGTGTGTTTTCATAAGTCAGGTTGCGATCGGTGCAGCCGTTTGTGCGGTACCTGGGAAAATAACGTTATGCGGGAGTCCAAACCTGAAAATGCTGGAGACCAAAGCTGAAATTGGAAAAACAATATAGCCTATTTTACTCCAGGGGGTCCCAGAATTACCCACCCAAAATATCGTTGCAATCGGTTTAGCCGTTTTTGTGGTACCTGCGAACGGACACAGACATTTGGTGAATTATAGTAAGATTCCCCAATTCAGATGTTTAAAGCTTCTATCCTCGAAGAGATTTTACATCGATTTACATATTATAATACAATTAATACATATGTACTTCCTTGCCTTTCCGCAGAGTACCATATCACAAGGCCGTCACTGTTTAGGTAGTCTGGAAACAACTTGTGATATATAAACACTAATGTATAAACAAGATTTATCTTGTACAACTGCAATGCCAGTGGAAATAAAAATGTTTATTCTTTCATCGTTGAGCTGCCACATACAGGATATTAAACTTCCGTTTGTTGGTGTTCAGGAATTATATATCTGCTTCGACATTAATTCCTTGTTCCATGGTTAATCTACCTCATCTTCATTATCCAAATAATTATACTTTGGATGGAAACGAATCGGGAAGATTTTTCCACAACAGTTCGAGTGTTTTACATCAAGTTAATGAAGAGAACATCCCACGTTCCTCGCAATTCCACAGGAATTAGCCAGTTTAAATTGCAGACTTGTCTATCATTGCTGTGAAACTTATGAATGTGGAAAATGGAGAATGCAGTTTAAGAGCCATTTTAAAATATTTAGACATATATTTTGTAAATTAAAGCCTTATTATATAGAGTGAGTCACAAAAATGTACCCATTTTGAAAAATATATTTCAAAAATATCTTAATAGGTAGAAATATCAAACATAGTGAATTAGGTAGACTAGTGAGGTACCCGTGCTACGCACGGGTGGGAGGCCAGAAGCAAACAGACAATGCAGAAACGGCAAATACTAAAGCATGAAACAAATAAATTCCACATTCCTGTAGCACCTTCAGTCGCACGTCAGACATGGACAGCAAGTTCGTGAAGGACATCCATGAAAAACGTACCTGTTGGCAAACAAATGGGTACGTTTGTTCCATACCCAGTCAATGGCGAATCTGCATATGGCGATCCACAAATTCGCATTTAGAAAGTAGAAACTATCATGGCATTTTGTCATTCACTTGAACTCGATATCTCTTTTTTCATTCCAAACAGCATAACTCCAATCACCAATGAAATAACATTAATATAAAAAATAAACTTTTAACAACATTCGTGACATAAACAAATATTTAAGTCCTGATGTGAAGTTCCATACGGTTGGGTGAACACAATTAAGATTTCAAAATCGTAATTGTATTCACTCAATTCCAATCATCAATTGATACTTTAACAAAACGATTAACATGATTAACGTTTCACGATTTAACATTACGATTGAATGACGGTTGTATTTGGATATTATCAAACCCGGGCATTGCCGTCATCTGTCCACTTCCGCATTTGCGGCAGGTTCATAATTGTCATCAAAATCTAAACAGTATTTGTAGAATTTCAATAAAAGCCACATCACTCTTCATATCGGTAAATATTATTCCATCATGTTTGGAAAATTGGAAAACTTGGAAAAACAATATAGCCTATTTTACTCCAGGGGGTCCCAGAATTACCCACCAAAAATATCGTTGCGATCGGTTGAGCCGTTTTTGCGGTACCTTTGAACGGACAGACGGACATTTGGTGAATTATAGTAAGACTAGTGGGGTCACCCGTGGGAATCCCACAGGCATGGACGTTTGTGACATTTGGACATCTTGATTTCGATGCTGCACATTAAATTTTACAAAATGGTTACTGGCAATTCATCAGATCCAGAAATGGTGTAATGAACACAATTGATTTATTTCACATAATATGTGACCACTCACTCCTCTCTCCACCCTCACGCCTCTCCAATCCCACTCCTCCTCAAACTCTCCTCCAATATCTTCTCACACTCCCCTCCAATACCTCCTCACTCTCCCCTCCAATACTTCCTCACACTCCTCTCCAATCCCTCACACTCCTCTCCAATCTCTCACACTCCTCTCCAGTCCCTCACACTCCTCTCCAATCCCTCACACTCCCCTCCAATCGCTCTTCACACTCCTCTCCAATCGCTCCTCACTCTCCTCTCCAATCACTCCTCACTCTCCGCTCCAATCGGCCCTCACTCTCCAACTCCTTGCTCCTCACTCTACAACATCTATCTCTTCGCTCTCCAACCCCTCGCTCCTCACTCTCCAACCCCTCGCTCTCCAATCCCTCGCTCCTCGCTCTCCAACCCCTTGCTCCTCGCTCTCCAACCCCTCGCTCCTCACTCTCCAACTCCTCGCTCCTCACTCTCCAACTCCTCGCTCCTCACTCTCCAACTCCTTGCTCCTCACTCTCCAACTCCTCGCTCCTCACTCTCCAACTCCTTGCTCCTCATGCTCCAACCCCTCGCTCCTCTCCAATTTCTCGCTCCTCTCCAACCCCTAGCTCCTCACTCTCCAACCCCTAGCTCTTCACTCTCCAACCCCTAGCTCCTCACTCTCCAACTCCTCACTCTCCAAGCCCTCGCTCCTCACTCTCCAACTCCTAGCTCCTCACTCCCCAACCACTAGCTCCTCACTCTCCAAACCCTAGCTCCTCACTCTCCAACCCCTAACTCCTCTCCAACCCTTCGCTCCTCTCCAACCCCTCGCTCCTCTCCAACCCCTCGCTCCTCAACCCCTCGCTCCTCGCACCTCACTCTCCAACCCCTCGCTCCTCACTCTCCAACCCCTCGCTCCTCACTCTCCAACCCCTTGCTCCTCACTCTCCAACCCCTCGCTCCTCACTCTCCAACTCCTCGCTACTCACTCTCCAACCCCACGCTCCTCGCTCTCCAACCCCTCGCTCTCCAACCTCTCGCTCCTCTCCAACCCCTAGCGCCTCACTCTCCAACCCCTAGCTTCTCACTCTCCAACCCCTAGCTCCTCACTCTCCAACCCCTAGCTCCTCACTCTCCAACCCCTAGCATTATAGTAAGATTAAGCATTCAAATTGTTTGTAGCAAATGTATTTTGACATTTATATATATTTCGTTTTTTGTAGGTAGCCCATGGAGCAACTAGATGGTATTCATAGAATACTTACCCTGCGCAGTCAACTTATTGCGAGCCAATTCTTCTGTTTTTGAACATTTTTTTCTTTGATCCAATATAGCTGCCAGACCACGTGAGCGATGACATCATAAATTTATATTCTCTAATATAATTCTTGAATAGATCACGCTCAATACATTTCAAACTGATCAGACTAAGCGTTGTCTCTGTCAAATTATGATGTCATAATTATGGCACCAATGACATCATCGTTAACAACACCTATTCCCCAAATGGAGTTCTTTACAATGAGCCATGTTTCAATTTTTTCTATGCAGCAGTTTTGGAGATATAGAGGTGCAACATTTTTAGGTTTTTCCAAGATGGAACCTGTACCACGTGACCTATGACGTCATAATAATCACTAAAATATTCTACAGGAGGAGGCGCTCCTATGGTGAAAATTTCATGTCAATCGGACCAACGGTTGCCGAGAAAATGAATTTTTAAAATGCAGACACGTACGGCACACGTACGTACGTAACTGAATGCTTAACCCTGCTTTTCGCTTTGCGGGCGCAGGGTAACTAATAGCATAGGAGTGAATCTTCATTGACGAGAAGAATGTAGAGCTGAAATCAATAATAGGAGTGCAGCGTGCGTTGAGAAGACAATTCCCTTGACGTAATACACCAACCTCGAAGACGATATATCAAATAGTTTAAAAGTGGAGAGGGACTGGATCTGTGAAGAACAATAGCGCAGGACACCCTGGACATCCGAGGAATATTCAAACTCCAGAGAGTGGACACAGAATTAACGAAGTGATTGTGTATAGCCGTAGAAATTCAACAAGGCGCATTTCACCATGAAATTGGAGTGTCTCAAAGCAGTGTCATTATAGTGTTAAAGTATGATCTCAAGACTTTCCCTTGCAAAATTCAATTGATGCTGCAGTTAATTTCAGATGACCGAGTCGACGTTGTGAACTTTGTGTGCGATTCGGTGGGATTATTGATCAATAATGACCATCCAGCAAAACCACTTTTATTGAAATACCGACTTTTTTCCTGGAAGTTCTAGCAGAGTCCATGTGTTTTATACCTCTCCCACCCCCTCCCCCCACCCCCCTTGCCTCCTTCCCCCAAGCCCTCTCCCTCCCACAGATCTTCCGATGTCCCTGCTCTCTGCTGTTGTACTTGTGTACTTCCCTCTTTCTCCGCATCGTCTCCCGCTCCCTTTATTGTATGTTTTGTGTGTCCGTTTGTTTTTTTTGTGATTGATGTTAGCTCTTACACGAGCCTCGATCTTGTATCCCCCCCCCCCCCCCCCCAAAAAAAAAAAGAACAGTTTTTTTCAGCAACGAATGTCATGTTTACTTGAATGATATGGTAAAGAAACATAATTGGCTCAGTTTCCCTTTTATCTCTTTTCAAAATAACGATATGATGTGGTCTCAGTGCATGGTCATCGGATTTACAGTCCATACTTTTTTGAACATCAGGGTACTCAGGAAGGGGTGGCTGTGAATGCGGAATGTTACATACACATGATGAACACGTTTTTGGAGCCCTGTGAGAAACCTTCCTGGTGAGAAACGTTTCAACTGGATGGAGCATCTAAACATACAGCTCGCTCGTCCATGAAATGGCTCAATAATCACTTTCCTGGCAGATTAATTTCCCACCCATCTGGATTTCCTTGGCTTCCAAGATCTTCTGACCTCTCACCTTTAGATTATCTTCTGTGGGGATTTGTTAAGGGAAATGTTTTCAAAGAGAACCCAGTGAACATTCCTGAACCCAAAGACGCAGAAACGAGGGTTATTTCCAGAGTCTCGCGTAAAACACCTCAGTCTGATGTCAGGAACTATTCCATACGTGTATGTACTTAGCTTAGAGAGCTTAGTGTACAGAGCTTAGAGGAGGGCATTTTGACCATTTGTTATAGTCAAAAACAAAAAACTTTATGGGATTCTTTATGTATCATATAAGTTATATGGTCTTGAATTTAATTTAAAATAGCAGATTTAATAAACAAAAGAATTGGGTACATGTGTGTGACTAACCCTGCATTTTCCATGTCCTCTGATTTAACTGAAGTCCTTGTCACATGTTCAGTTTTCCATTTACACGAGGTTTCTTGTATATCTCAAAGCAAAACGTCTTAATTTGTCACGAAGACGTTTCTATACTTCAGCTATAACTATTCCAAGCTGATGAGTTTGACCTCTAAATACTCTGCATGACAAGCCATGACATCCTATTATTTGGTGAATCCATATTTCAAGTATATTTAATGCTTTGGTGATGACTGCATAAGACTTTGTAGATGACTACATAAGACTTTAGAGACGGCTGCATAAGACTTTGTAGCTTACTACATAAGATTTTCGAGATGACTGCATAACTTTAGAGATGGCTGCATAAGACTTCAGAGATGACTGCATAAGACTTTAGAGATGACTGCATAAGACTTTAGAGATGGCTGCATAAGACTTTAGAGATGACTGCATAAGACTTTAGAGATGGCTGCATAAGACTTTAGAGATGGCTGCATAAGACTTTAGAGATGACTGCATAAGACTTTAGAGATGGCTGCATAAGACTTTAGAGATGGCTGCATAAGACTTCAGAGATGACTGCATATAAGACTTTAGAGATGGCTGCATAAGACTTTAGAGATGGCTGCATAAGACTTCAGAGATGACTGCATAAGACTTTAGAGATGGCTGCATAAGACTTTAGAGATGACTGCATAAGACTTTAGAGATGACTGCATAAGACTTTAGAGATGACTGCATCACATACTTGAGTGTGATGTTTTCAAGAATGCCAGAGATTCGCCATAACAGGTACCTTGATGGATGACTGAGGTGAGCTGGCATAACTGTTAATGGCAGGTGAAAACTTCACATCTGCCAAGGCAATGTTAGGTGTGTTGTCTCCTAGCATATGGCATGAGGTGCCATCTAGACTCGTATAATTATTTTGGTGAAATCAGCCGGTCATTTATTCAGGCATACTAAGCACTGTGGGAAACAAGAAGCAAGTTCACATTCCGGGTTAAGGTTAGCGTTAACGCCCGTTTTGCATTCGGATTAACGACCGAAATATCAGTGTCTTCTTGGATGTTGCATTTTAACCAAAAATATGTAAAATAAGATGTTCGTACTTGCAAAATCGAAGATTTTTTCAAGCATATTGGTTGGTCTTATGCATTATTACTTGCCGGAAGTTGGTTGGTTGGTCTGTCTGTCTGTTTGTGCGCAGTACTACGTCTACATCGTTGCACATAGCATCGCCATACTTTACACACATATTTGCCTTGCCCTGGAATAGACTGTGCCCAATTATTAACTCTCTAGGCCCAAGGTCAAGCTCAAGGTCACCCAATCAAGGTCACCCAATCATTTGCGCCTCCCAAATGAAGGCCCGCCCTTAGGGTGGGTATCGTAGCTCGTAATAAATAATGGCGATACAACAATTTTTACCGCTTTGCTTTGAAGAACGGGAATGAAGGGGGGGGGGGGGGGGGAGCGTGTTAATATGTCTGGTTGAAGGCTTTGAGTGGTGAGGGTCTTGAAGCCAGATTTTAATCTTACAGCCGCCATGTTGGTGCCCGCCCTCACTGCGATGCGAAGCGAAAGACGCCTCAGAGCTGTTACATTCACAATCGCTATGTCATATGTACTCCTGATACGTGTTTCCTTCATTGTAAAAACTACCAAGTCAACAGTTAAAAGGATTTTGAGCCAATAGGTGTTACGGCCTTGGCAAGATCGATGAAGACAGCGATCTGTTAGCTTATACACCGCCCAAATAGCTATGTGGAATTCTCTCATGTAGAGATTAAACCCACGTCATTTGAATTTTGGCAGAGGTCATTATTTAGTTTTAATGATCCAAAATGCCCGATGAAAAAAGTACATTCTGGCAAGTCCTCGGTCTCTGTCCGATTTTTCATTCTATCTGTTTGTCTGTCTGTTTGTCTGACAATCACCTACAGGTCAGAATTTTAAACCAATGTTCACGAAACTTCACCAGTTGGTAGAGTTGGTTAAAAGGAAGAAGCCTATTGATTTTGAGGTCAAAGGTTAATGTCATCTTGAGGTCCAATTCCTAAAATTGCCATTTGTCATCCAATTGACTTGAAAATTGAACAGCATTTGCATATTGAGTCACTAAATAGGGAAACCAACTATTTTTGAGGTCAAAGGTCAATTCAAGGTCAAACTTCCAAAAGCATCAATTTTCATCTGAAAAATCATCAGTTTTCATCTGATTGACTTGAAAATTAAATAGCAATTGCACAATGCCTCCCTGAATTGGGAAACCAACTATTTTTGAGGTAAAAAGGTCAACTCATGGTCAAACTTCTAATATCATCAATTTTTATTTGAAAAATCTTCAATTTTAATCAGATTGACCCAAGCTTTGATTAAGATCGTCAATTATAATCTTAATGAAAATGGACAATTTGATGTATCCATGGCAACTTTTTATTTTGGGGAGCAGTGGATTTTGCAAGTATCTTGCTCTGCATGATGTCTTCTTGTTTAAAATATTTTCTGGTTGAGAAATTAAAGTGGGTAAAGATTGTTCTTCCATAATCCTCTTCTTCCTCCCCAATATTTATAAACACTGACAGAGCAATTCAAAACAGGTGAAGTTGTCAAAGGTGTATACTGGATTGTATAAAAATGATTGTTTTTTTTGTTTGTTTCTTTGTTTATTTACTAAAATAAAACCTTTTGCAAAGTATTAAACAAAATTATATGCTATTCAAAATTCTGTATATTATAATGCATTTATTTTATATCGCGCTTTTCAGGAAGCCCAAAGACGCTACAAGCCCAAGGAAGCCCAAAGACAAAGCAACAAATCCCTTCAGCGGTTTCGGAGAAGAAGTTTCAAGTGTTTACGGACTGACAGACGGACAGACGGACAGACGGACGACGCATAAGCTCCCCTGAACTTCGTTCCACGTGAGCCAAAAATAAAATGATACAAAGATTACTTCTGATAAACTGACTTTGACATTCTCTAACAGTAGGCATGCTCATAGAAGTGAAAGCATTTGTTTAGAGTAAATGTGTATTGTCTGTTTTGACATTAAGATTTTCATTTTCTGAACACATGCCAGTGGAGCAAAAATTAGAAAAAGTAGAAAAAAAACTACTCGCATGCACACACAAATAAATTGAGTTATGATTTAAATGTATTAATATGAATCTAACATTAAATTGAGCCAGTCCTGGTGACAAATCCATTTGGAATTTTTTGCCAAAAATAAAAACATATCGACTGATAATAATTGTTGGAGGTTTGGCATTTATATCCCACCGAGTAAATTGGCATTTATAACCGCATGGTGGAGTAATCATGCATTATTACCCTGCGCACACAAAGCGAAAAGCGGGGTTAATCAATATGGTTCAAGTCCGTCCATCTGTCTGTCTCCCTGTCTTATCAGTTTATGATCGTCAATTTATGATCGAGGAATAACTTGTTTAAATTGAGTCACATTTGGGACCCGAATCGGAACATGAATAGGAAGACAGGTTTGCCGTTTTTCCGTACTTTGGCTCTGAATTTGTCCCGACCGCAAATGCGCAGAAAGGAGTGAGATTATATTCTACTCTGTCTACCTGGCAGTAAATCAAAATTGAAAATAACCCCAAGGGGGCTGATGGTCATCTACTGATCGTGTAGAAGGGCTGTATCAGGTTTCAAAGCAATTGGTTGGTAAATAAGGGACGAGAAGGGAGCCTAAGTTTGAGGGGGTAATCCCCTCTGGGAGAGCCCATGATACAAAATTTTTGTGTCATGGAGAGCCCATGATACTAAAATCGAAGCCTGAGCGATTGTGCGGGCCATTGTCTCGAAGGGCTGTATCAGGTTTCAAAGCAATTGGTTGGTGAATAATGGAAGATTAGGGATCCAAAGTTTCAGGGGGTAACCCATCACTCCCTCCCCCTCCCCCTGCATCCCCCTGGCACCAGAAGCCTCCTTGATCCGAAATTGGAAAATCAAAACTTGAGCCATTCTGCAGGCCATCAAGTAGAAGGGCTGTCACGTCTCAGAGCAATCGGTTGTAAATAAGGGACGGGTAGGGGTCTGAAGTTTTGGGGGTAACCCCTCATTGAAACCCCTGTGATCCAAAATCGTAATATCAAAGCCAGAGTGATTGTGTGGGCTACTGCCTTGATTTCATGTGTCAAGTTTCAGAACAATCAGCTAGGTGATAAGGGAGGAGTAGCAAAAATTGCAAAATGTTAACGGACGGACAGACGACTGGACGGACAGACATCCAGACATCATGACCCATTTTATAATGTCATTTCTTCGAGAATCGAGATGAGATGACCAAAAAAAATCATTCCAAACAGGAAACTTACCGTTTTTAAGGACATCGATAATAATAGAAGGCAGTGTCCGTCCATCCGTCTCCTCTATAACTCCAGAACCATGAAACCTAGCGGCCCCACACTTTGCATGCATACACCTGGAACTCCAACAGATTGCAATGATGAAAACTGGGTGTTTGGGTGTGTTATAACACCCTTTTTGAAGATGATTAACGAGGTGCTCATAAGAAACAAACCCGATGTGGTGGCTTACAAATTTGGTGGCCCGCCATCTTTGTCATCCCACTGCACCTCTCTGTGTTCTTAAGCTGCCATTTTGTTTCGGCCTATACAAATGTGTTTTGCTTTGGAAACAATCAATTATCATCACATAATTGAAGCATATCATCAACATCTGGAATCGGATATGAGCATTGGATGCTGAATAAATGTCCAAATCTGGAGTGAAATCTGACAAAATTTATCATATCCAGCGATTTTTATAACGAAGTGTATATATTCATGTATTTAAGAGAGGTTGTCATTCTCCTTCTGGGGTTAGTTTTTTTATTTAACTTAATAATAATTTTAAACTTAATTCATACTTCCATGGGATAGGGTGCCACTCCACTGTACGTGCGATCTGTTTTTAAAATTCCTCGGCCATTTCAACCAGAAGCAATCAGCTTGCTATTGCTTGCCAAGCCAGCTGTTCCTTATCACCTATTTCGTTGGAGTGCTTGCTGGAGTGCTTAAGCCACTTGGCGAGGGCTCCACAAAATAAGTCAGAAATACCTGTGTACTTAATTAAGAAGTCACAAGGCTGATTGCCTCAACTCTGTGTTTGCCTCAAAATCTTGTGGCCCAAACCCATCTCTCTCTGTTCCCACCTTACCCAGTCGAACCCAACTGCTTCTGGACTCTCTGTCCTTCTCTCCTGACAAGGTGGAGAAGTTTTTGTCAAACCTCGACTGATTCTGCAACTGGACCAGACGGCATCAGCCCACGGGTCCGAAAATCCTGCTCTGCTGCTCTATCTCACCCTCTCTCTCTGTTCTTTTCACCCTCTCTTTTGCTCAAGGTCATCTGCCAGCATCTTGGAAATCAGCAAACATTACCGCTTTACACAAAAAAGGTGCAAAAACAGATCCTTGCAACTACAGACCAATCAGCCTGCTCCCAATTATCAGCAAAGTCATGGAATCCATCATTGCTTCGGATATCAAATCCTTCCTCTTCCCCAATGGCTTGATCTCCGGTCATCAATTTGGATTCAGACCCGGTCATTCTACTCTGGACATGTGCTTCTGCTGTCTCACCAATGGATGGAGGTCCTCAATGCCAAACAGGAAATCAGAGCTGTCTCCCTTGACATATCACGTGCCTTCGATACGGTCTGGCACCCAGCTCTGCTCACCAAACTCTCCTCCTATGGTATCCATGGAAATCTCCATGCATGGCTTGCGGACTTCCTCTCTGGTCATAGTCAACGTGTGGCCCTGAATTGATTTCTCTCATCTCCCCTGCCTGTTCTGGCTAGAGTTCCCCAAGGTAGTGTTCTGGGCCCTGTGCTATTTCTGGTCTTCATCAATGATCTCTCTGACTCTCTGGAAAATCCTCTCGATCACTTTGCTGATGACTCCACTCTCTGCAGCTCCATTGCTCATACCTCAGATCAGCCATCTGCAGCCTCCTCACTCTCTGCAGACATGGACAAAATCACAGACTGGTCAAACAAGTGGAACATGTATTTCAATCCTGACAAATCTCACACTCTTACTATGTTTCTCCGAAAAGACTGACTGGAAAACCCTCCGATCTACTTTCTCAACAATCCTCTCCAAGAAGTTCTGTCGCTCAAGCTTTTGGGTCTCACTATCTGCCATGATCTTTCTTGGCAAAACCACATTTCCAAGCTGGCCTCCAAAGCCAGTCGCCGACTGGGCATCCTCCATCGTGCGAAGTCCTTCCTTGGCACACCTGAGCTCCTCACTGCATACAAGGCTTTCATCCGCAGCTCAATGGAATACTGTTCCCCCCTCTGGGCCGGTGCTCTTGCCTCACACCTAGCTCGGCTTCACGCTGTTGAAACCAAAGCTTTCAGAATCATTGGAATCTCCTGTGATGAAGCTAATTCCAAGGGCCTTTCACTCACTCACCGCAGGCAGGTTGGTGGTCTTTCTGTCTTCTACCGACTCCTCTCCGGCCTTGCTCCCCCAGCTCTCTCTGTGCTCTGTCCCCCAAATATTCCTACAGGTCGCACAAGATCTGCCAGCAACCCTCTTATGGTTAAACTGCCAAAATCTAGGCTCTCTGCTCACCTTCACTCTTTCATTCCCCCTTTCTCCCACCTCTGGAACAACCTCCCCCACTCCCTTCAATCCCACTCCTCCCTCCAGGTCTGTAAAGCAGCTGTTCACCACCATCTCTTATCTTCCCCCATCCAAAACCTTGATCTTTTCTACCCCCGCTAACTCACCCCAGATACACTTTTTGGAAATTCGAACTTCTTTCCTGGAAGTCCTTGCAGTGTCCATATGTTTTATACCTCTCCCACCTCCCCCCAAGCCCTCTCCCTCCCACAGTTCTCTCGATGTCCCTGCTCTCAAATGTTGTGTTTGTGTCCTTCCCCCTCCCTCCCCATCTTGTCTACCGCTCCCCTTATTTTGTGTTCTATGTGTCGGTTTGACTTTTTGTCAAAGCCTCGATCTCTTCCACGAGCCTAGCTCTTTCATGAGCCTCGATCTTGTATACAAAAAATAATCATAATAAAAAACCCGGGAAAGTTTGGGTGTGGTATAACACCCTTTTTTAATATGATTAACCACCACTTAGAGAACGCTTTTCAGGCTGCTTTTGGAAGCCATGGCGTTGCAGTAGACAGAGCTCCCATTATATTTTTACATACACCATTTTTTTATTGACAAACATTTTTGTGGGATATGCTTTCATTGAATTGATAGATAGTTATATTAATATACCTACAAAAATATACTTATAAAAAAAAAAAAAATCAAACGTGTTTGGAACTCAAATCAAATGTCCGCCATGTCGAACTGTTTAATTGCAAATGTAATGTCGACATTTTGTCTGCTCAGTGGTTTCTACATTTTGCTGATTTGCTGCTTGATTTGCATATTTATAGAAGACTAAAGGTAAATCTGTGTGGTTGCCATTTTTGCCCTCCCCTCCTCTCTCCCCCTTCCCTCCACTTTCCTCCCCCTTCTCCTCCCCTCCTCTCTCTCATCCCCTCCTCTCTCCCCTCCCCTCCTTTCTCCCCTCCCCTCCTCTCTCCCCTCCCCTCCTCTCTCCCCCTTCATTCCCCCCTCTCCCTCCCCCTTCATTCCCCCCTCTCCCTCCCCATTCATTCCCCCCTCTCCCTCCCCTTTCATTCCCCCCTCTCCCTCCCCTTTCATTCCCCCCTCTCCCTCCCCCTTCATTCCCCCCTCTCCCTCCCCCTTCATTCCCCCCTCTTCCTCCCCCTTCATTCCCCCCTCTCCCTCCCCCTTCATTCCCCCCTCTCCCTCCCCCTTCATTCCCCCCTCTCCCTCCCCGTTCATTCCCCCCTCTCCCTCCCCCTTCATTCCCCCCTCTCCCTCCCCCTTCATTCCCCCCTCTCCCTCCCCCTTCATTCCCCCCTCTCCCTCCCCCTTCATTCCCCCCTCTCCCTTCCCTCTTCCCTCTCTCCTTCCCTTCTATTCCCATCCCCCTCCATCCTCTCCCTCCATCCTCTCCTTCCCCCCCCCCTCTCTTCATATTCCCGTCAGGAAGCTACTCATTGTTACCCGACAACGCCGGGTACTTTTGCTAGTTATAAATAACACAAACACTTGGCATGAAAAATTAATGTTACGTGATAGATATGGTGATGTAATAGACACTGGTTAAAATGGCGGTAAAACGTGGAATTCATTTATTTATATGCCTTTAAAACTATTTCAACCTTTATTTAAATTGAATTATATGCTTGAACACTGTGGAACACAAATCGCCTTCATAATACTTCCAAGAACCTCCAGTTTTGCAGTACTTCGATAAGTTATATAGGGCAGTGTATGTAATTGGAGCTGCCAAGCGCAGCCCCTGGTAAGTGGGCGTGGCATGTGATTTGAACACTGCATACCCCATGTTCTATGAACTCTAGTTATTTTTTATGTTAAAATATGAATGGAGGGTCTTAACAAGCCCACATACCTGGACAGATTTCCAATGTACAGGGTATTCCAGGTGAAAAGCCATGATTTTATTCATTTATTGATAATGTAGACATACACACCAAAGATGGATGATGGGATGGTATGGGGTTTGATAGGAGAGGAGAGCCATCAAAAAATAACAACCACGTGTCGGAATGTTGCTTGAAGTGCCGCCCACCATAACATAATGTCGTGTCGTCATCCCCGAATGTCGAATGTTTGAATAAAAGATTAGTTTGGACTGGACCGCCTGGAATAAGAGGAGAAGTTTGACGTTAATTTAGATGCCGTAAGCAGAATTGTAACACATTAATAATTGTGCTTAAAAAGTTTGGTAACAATGTGTAAAGCAGGAAGAGAAGAGATACGAAATGAAAAAAGACAGACCACTGGAGCGACATTGTCCTTTTATATAACTAGGGCATGCCCGTACTATATATATATCTAAAAGTATATCCCCCCCCTCTATTTACATGCAATGGTTTGGTCCAAAGCGAACGGCTTGCGAGTACGGTGACAATCCCCCCCCTCTATTTACATGAAATGGTTTGGTCCAAAGCGAACGGCTTGCGAGTACGGTGACAATCCCCCCCCCTCTATTTACATGAAATGGTTTGGTCCAAAGCGAACGGCTTGCGAGTACGGTGACAACCCCCCCCCCCCTCTATTTACATGAAATGGTTTGGTCCAAAGCTAACGGCTTGCGCTTGCGGAGTTTGGTAATGGTAAAGAAATCGCCATCGCGTGCACAAATGCGCAGGAAAGCGAATAAATCGCAAATTAGTTTAAAAACATAGTTTAACGCCCGAGCGAGTTTAACGCAATCGCAAATCGCATCGCAAAGCGAAAGAATCGCAAATTAGTTGTAATTAGTTTTAAAACATAGTTTAACGCCAACATAGCGCCAACATAGTTTGCCGACGGGAAATAAATGAATACGCACTCAAATGTGCCATCCGAGGCAGAGTGTGTTCGCCACGTTCGGCACACGCGATAGCTCGCTGCTCTCTGATTGGTTGAATCGTTTTTTGGACATAGCTCGGTAAGTAATTGTCCGATTAATATGAAACCTTGAAAAGGCACATCCTCGGGTCCCCAGCAATATACCTGGCAAGTTTAAAGTATATCGGACCCGTGGTTGTCGAGAAACAGCGGTCACAGACAAACAAACAAACAAACACACAGAGATTACTGGAATTATAGATAGATTATATGGAACTATTAATGACCCAAACATAAAACCGGACCAACTAATCAAAGGGAAATACAAAGTTTTGTCTCATGTTCCATATTTTGGCCCCCCAAAAAGAAGGGTCCAATCACTCCCTGTTTGGAGAAGGTACCCATGATCTACACTTTCTGGGGACGAATCGGCATTTCACAGATCTCGTGTTTTCAAGCATACAAAATCTCACATTGTGTCTGTTGACGTCACCAGTAAAATGTAATTATGCCTCATCAGAACATCATAACAGTGAAAAATGGAAGAATCAGTCTCCAACAACCCACAAAAAACCTCTAACCAAAGACTGCATGCTTTCCCTTACTGCCAACTTATTCCATGCATATCATGAATTTTGCATCATGGAATCCTGTTTAAGTCCTTTCAAATAATTCTCCAGGTTGATATTTTTTTTATATGCCTGTGCCTCCATGACAGATGATGCATTGATTTATTTCAGGGAATGACAATCTGGGCTGGCGGGATGGCCCAGGGGTACGCACACTCATCTCTAAGCAGTCTAGCCTGGGTTTGAATCCCATCCCAACTGTCATCCAGGTGTTTCACAGGCAGTGCCGTCCCTCGGATGTATGCCACCCATCCAGGATTCCAACCTTACCAATAGAAACTGCTTCGGCAGCACCGACGTTCTGTATAGAGCATGGTTCATGATCTGATCTGACCTGAATGTCAATCACCCAATCGTGAATATCTTGTACGGCTTCATTGATGCACACAGTCGGCTGATGACGATGTTTGCTTTATCCACACACATTTTCTGTGTTCTGAGATGACTGAATAATCCGCTGAATGGAAGTGACAAAAATGGATCATGAAACCAAACAATTGATTTACCCCTATATATAGTTGTGCTGGTTTCATGTTTGTGGCATCAATAATTATTGGTTTTTAAATATATGCAGAAAACCATGGCATTTCATCTCAAACACCCTGTGCCATAGACATCAGGAATACTATCAAGATGGTGGTGTGAATCTTCACATCATTATTATTCTTCAAAGACAAAGCCTGGTGTTGGCTTAGCGATTAGGGTGCGGGCTTGGGATCCTAGGATCCTGGGTTTGAATCCCGGTCGATCGTTGAATTAACGCCGGGGGGTTGACTCAGCCTGTCATCCTTCCGAGGTCGGCAAATTGAATACCAGTTCACTGGTAATTCCCTGCGTGTCGCAAGAGGCGACTAACAGGGTTGGCGGCTGTAAAACATTGCTTCAAAAAGGGGACCACAGTACCCTAAAAAGGGTAAAACATTGCTTCAAAAAGGGGACCACGGTGCCCAAAAAAGGGTAAGACATTGCTTCAAAAAGGGGACCACTGTGTCCAAAAAAGGCTAAAACATTGCTTCAAAAAGGGGACCACGGTGTCCAAAAAAGGCTAAAACATTGCTTCAAAAAGGGGACCACAGTACCCTAAAAAGGGTAAAACATTGCTTCAAAAAGGGGACCATGGTGCCCAAAAAAGGGTAAGACATTGCTTCAAAAAGGGGACCACGGTGTCCAAAAAAGGGTAAAACATTGCTTCAAAAAGGGGACCACGGTGTCCAAAAAAGTCCAACCCCTGCTCTGCAGGGAAAAATGGCCTCTAAAAGACACCAATTATTCCCTCCTTCTTATGTGGCCAACCCGAGGTGAAAGTTCGAGTTCTACCTAGAACCGTCTGGTCAGGCCTGGTGTTCAACTGGTAGGAAAACGTAATTTGTTCATGGTGCCGGCAATAAATTGCCAACAAGGTCCACCACCAAACATTGCTGGGAGACGTACGTATCATCTGGCTTAACGTCCAGGTAGACGATACACGCATCGATGCATCTCCCTACCTGTGAAACACCAGGGTGTCCGTTTATAGCTGGGTGGAGATTCAAACCCAGGCTTAAGGTAGCGAGATAGGTGGAGTGGTTCATTAGTAGTACTTTATTCACACCATAAATGTATATTCACTTCCAAAGATAAGTAATTGTTTTGGTGAAAAATAAGAAAAACTACAATTTAAAAACAATAAATTTGAACCATGAACACGTTGAATTTGTTGAAAATTAAACGATTTTCTTCATAATGTATCAATTCTGCAGAGAAATTGCTGTGCCTAAAACAAATAAAATGCTTTTCACTCGTGCAATAAATTTTATAAAGTAATGCTATGTGACAACAGATCATACAGAATACTACAGAATAAGAATAAGAAACCAACCGAATACTGTTAAATTCATACACATTCCAACGGATCTGAACGTAGTCATTGATTCTCGCTCCAGTATCCATGCGTTTCTCAAGCACAATCTTGTTTTCTGGGGAATCATATCTATGTCACTGTTCAGTGTCAACTTGTCCATTCAGACATAGAAGGAATCTATCGATGCCCTTGACATTTTCACATAAAACAACACACCTGTACATGTGAGTTCTTCTACTCTGTGCAAGCACCCCCAAACACAATTTGTGTACATATTACGTTTTATGTTAAATTGTGTAGATGATGATGTCCACTCCTGCATCATCAGATGCATATGGCTGCCGAAGCAGTTTCTTGACTGTTGGGCACAATTCTGGTCGGGGCGTCACTCCTACGCGGGACACTCGAATGGCTCATTCATCCTAGTAAGCTGGTACTCATTTTGCCGACCTTCAACAACCAACCGGGATTTGGAACTCAGGACCCGAGAATCGCAAGCCAGCACCCCAACCATTCATCCAACACCAAGCATAAATTGTGTGTATGTACAAATATATATTTTATTTCTATATATATATTTTATTTCTATATATATATATATATATATATATATATATATATATATATATATATATATATATATATATATATATATATATATATATATATATATATATATATACGTATATATATATATATATATACATATATATATATATATATATATACATATATATACACACACACATATACACTTGTGTGTATATATACAGTGCCGATAGAAAGTCTGCACCCCCTTTCAAAATTTTCACCTTTCGTTGCATTATAGCCTGGAATTAAATTGCATTAAAGCAGACTTTTTCCACCTTTATTTACACATCACAATCCAAAACTTGCAAGTGAAAAACAAACAAATCTTTCAGGAGATTAATTTAAAATGAAAAAGTATAATATCTTGGTTGGATAAGGCCCCCCCCCCCCCCCCACCCCCCGCAGTTAATACTTGGCGGAAGCACTTCTGCCAGCAATTAGAGCTGTGAGTGTTGGGATAGGTCGATAATAAGTTTACACATCTTGATTGGGCAATATTTGCCCATTCTTCTGCACAAAACTGTTCAAGCTCAGTCAAGTTGTGTATGGAGCGTTGATGGACAGAACTCGTCAACTCATGTCACCGATTTTCGATTGGATTTAGATCGGGGCTCTGACTGGTCCACTCAAGGACATTTATCTTTTCGTTCCTTAGCCACTCCAGTGTAGCTTTGGCTATGTGCTTTGGGTTGTTATGCTGAAAGTTGAACTTCCGTCCCAATATCAGCTTTCTTGCAGAGGGCAGCAGGTTTTCCTCTCGGATTTTTCTGTATTTTGCTCCATCCATTTTCCCTTCTATCCTGACAAGTGCCCCAATCCCTGCTGATGAGAAACATCCCCATAACATGATGCTGCCACCACCATGCTTCATAGTAGGGATGGTGTTTTTTGGGTGATGTGCTGTGTTGGGTTTGCGCCAAACTTAACGTTTTGCATTTAGGCCAAAAGGTTCCATCTTGGTTTCGTCAGACCACAAAACTTTTTGCCACATGGCTTCAGAATCTCCAGGGTGTTTTTTTACATACCTCAAACGGAACTCAAGGTGAGCATTTTTGAATAATGGTTTCCTTCTTGCCACCCTACCGTACAGGCCAGACTTGTGGAGTGCTTGAGATATTTTCGTCACATGCACACAGTGACCAGTTTACCATAAAGGCCTGTAACTCTTTTAAAGTTGCCATTGGCCTCTTGGTGGCCTCTCTCATCAGTCCCCTCCTTGCTTGGTCATCCAGTTTGGAGGGACGGCCTGATCTAGGCAGGGTCTTGGTGGTATTATATGCCTTCCACTTCTTAATGATTGTATTGACTGTGCTCCAAAGGATATTCAAGGCCTTTGAAATGTTTTTATACCCATCCACTGATCTGTGCCTTTGCACAACTTTATCCCGGAGGTCTTTTGAAAGCTCCTTGGTGCTCATAGTTGAGTCTTTGCTGTGAAATGCACTACCCAGCAGAGGAAACCTACAGGAACAGCTGATTTTATTCTGAAATAATCAGAATCACTACAATTTAACACAAGTGGGTGCCAATTAACATAGTCTGTGATTCTGAAGGTAATTGGTTACACCTGAGCTAACTTACAGTTGCTATTATAAGGGTTTGAAGTTTCGCTTTGGTAGAGAACAGTTTGCTCTAAGCTTGAACAGTTTCGTGCAGAGGAATGGTCAAATACTGCCTAATCAAGGTGTGTAAAGTTAGTAGAGACCTATCCCAAACAGACGCACAGCTGTAATTGCTGTCAAATGTGCTTCCACAAAGTATTAACTCAGGGGTGTGAACACTTATCAACCAAGATATACTAGTTTTGAATTTTTAAATTTATTTTCTGAAATATGTAGAATTTCTTTTTCAATTGTAAGTTGTGGGTTACGATGTGCAAATAAATGTGGAAAAAGTCTGGCTTAATGTATTTTAATTCCAGGATACAAGGCAACAAAAGGTGAAAATTTTGAAAGGGGATGTAGACTTTCTATAGGCACTGTATATATATATATATATATATATATATATATATATATATATATATATATATATATTTATATATATATATATATATATATATATATATATATATATATATATATATATATATATATATATATATATATATATATATATATATATATATATATATATATATACAGTCCGTATCAAAAAAAAGGTAATCCGAATTCAAGGGGTTAATATGCAAAGGTTATTTAGTTTGACAATTTACATGTGGTTTACCTATTATGAGGAGATCCTCAGCTTTCCATTGATGCCTTTCATGCATCATTGCTGTCACACATGACCGAGTACATGTTCATTGAAAATGACAAGTTCAAATCGCATTTTTACAAGTTTGGCTAATTGGTACAAGACAGTTTGAAATGGACACATTACTTGTCTACTGCCACGTTAATTATGTAAAATTGTTAAGCTGGTCTGGTAATTGTCGGTTGCATCATCCTTTGTTTAAGATGGGTATTTAAGATGGGCCTACAGTGTATGGGTTTAGAGACAGTCTGAGTCATTGAAAAGATGGTTCAACTTACGACTGAACAGCAGACCTTCGTGGTTACAACCTTTCACCAAACTGGAAGTTTGCAGCGAACTCATGATGCGTTCAGGGAACGTTTCCCAGAACGGGAGCCTCCAGCAGCCAAAACCATCTGGGCGAATGTTAGAAAATACCAAGAGCATGGCACTAGCCTCAACCACAAGAAGGAGAATTCTGGTTGGAGGCGCACTGGGCGATCGGAAATGAACATTGCAGCAGTAAGGCAGCAAGTTTTGGAGCATCCTAGGGATACCAGTGCAAGACGAAATGGGACGGGATTGCCTTAGGCAACATTCAACCGAATCACAAGACTGGATGCCCACCAACATCCATATCAGATTCACATCCGGCATCAACTTATGCCAGGGGATTTTGCCAGGAGGCTGGTGCTTGCCAGATGGTTGATAGCACGTTGCGAAGCAGATGTCAATCTCGTTATTGGCGACGAAGCTGCTTTCGCCATGGATGGCAAGGTCAATACCCATAATGTTCTTGAATATGCACCGACAGGACAACCCCCGGAATTTAATTTTGACACCAACATGAATCGACAAAAGTGGACTGTTTGGTTGGGACTTTGTGGAAGTGGTCAGGTGATCGGACCATTTTTCTTTCAAAGGAATGTCAATGGTAACAGGTATCTGCAGATGATCAATGATGAAGTTTTACCGCAGCTGGAGGAGAACTTTGAGCGACAGGTTCGTGGTGTCTTCAGATATCTCTGGTGGGCCCAAGACGGCGCCCCAGCACATCGTCTTATCGCTGTCTGAGATCGACTGAGGGAACTCTTTGGAGACCGAGTCATCGCCCTCAACCATGCAGTGGAATGGCCGCCAAGATCACCTGACCTCACACCATGTAATTATTTCCTTTGGGGACATTTAAAGAACAAGGTGTTCGTAACTCCTTCCCGTGATTTTGACGAATTGCAGGGCCATATTCGACATGAAGTGGATGCCTTGCGCAATGACCCGGCTATGGTGAGACGAGCAGTTCAGGGCATGCTCCGCCGCTGTGATCTTTGTGTTGAAAGGGGAGGTGGACATGTTGAAGGTGTGGGTGCATAAAGGCCAATCATTTCTGAGAAAAGTTCACATCTGACGTGCATTTTGCACCAATTATCCTGACTTGCATTGATTAGCCAAACTTGTACAAATGCGATTTGAACTTGTCATTTTCAATGAACATGTACTCGGTCATGTGTGACAGCAATGATGCATGGAAGGTATCAATGGAAAGCTGAGGATCTCCTCTTAATTAGTAAACCACATGTAAATTGTCAAACTAAATAACCTTTGCATATTAACCCCTTGAATTCGGATTACCTTTTTTTTGATACGCACTGTATATATATATCTATACGTATATTAAGTAATGCTGTCAGTCTTTCTGTCTGTCTGTCTGTCTGTCTGTCCCACCCTGAAACATTGAAACATAGAAATGCTCCTTCATAAAAAGAAATTGTGAAGTAAGAGTTGGTTCAAATCAATCCAAACCTATGGGAAAATAATAATTTTTTCAACCAAGCAAAAAAAATTGAACTCAGGTGGGCAGTGTATAGACAACAAACCGCTGCATCAATCACTTCTGAATTATTTTTCTTTGCTGTTAATAAATACATATACACATCCTCCAATTTGGAGCTCTTTCAAAAAAAAATCAATAAAGAATAAAAGGATTCCTGGTTTATTTATTTTTATATTGTGGGTTTACGCTAGTTAGAATATATTAGGATAAACAGGGGGTGTAGAAGAAAACTGGTTGCTCTGAGAAGAAAAACAACAAGCTGACTCGGTGGTGTAATAGTTCCAGCGTCTGCTCTGAGTCTTGGAGGTTGGCGGTTTCATCATGGCCGAGTTATACCAAAGACTTGAAAAATGCTACATGCTGCTTCCTTGCTTGATGTTCCGCATTTAAAACGATAAGAGAATGGCCCATTTCCTATCGTTTAGCATCCATGGGGAGAGAAAATTCCTTCTTAAGAAATGCCGTGCTGGGTGTGGTGAGAAAGGTGGCGCCATTATTGTGACCAGGGCCAGATTTAGGGGCAGGCGACACAGGCGACCGCCTGGGACGCCGGGCTCAGGGGGGCATCGGCAGGGACGTCAAGAGCCAGATGCACCCCGGGGCAATAATAAGTGTCGAACTCCCATCAAATTTTGTTTTAATCAACCTATATGGAGGTTTCCGTATTTTCGTCATCAGAAATGCATGCCATGTTTTAAGGGAAATTGGGGTGTTATTCACTTATTCCGATATGTGGATTCGTTTCTCAACTTATTTCATCCGGATGGGTTTGGCCAACACTCCTGTGATCATTTATGTTATCGCCATCACTAGCACGATAATTATGATGTAAATTGTTCCCACAGTAGTTTATTTTACAAGGGAGGGTGTTACTGCCGTCTGCCCATGGCAATGGAATGCCAGGAATCACCCTGAGTGGCTTGGAGGGAGACAAAATAAAGCTGCCCATGGCGTTTTATCATCACAAATAATTATTATATTAAACCAAATATTTGAAGGAATAATTATGGGCCCCTATTAGGTCTGGGCTCCGGTGTGGTTACCCCCTTCTCGCCCTCCAACCCCCCCCCCCCCCACCCCCTCCTCTCAGCACCCATGGGCATCGAGCTTGGGGTCATCCTGCCACAAAGCCAAAACAAGGAATAGCAAGGAAAGTTGGTGCAGGAGGAGGCCATTTGGATTCGGCCCATCAGGCTTACACTACGCCAACACCATTCCCATATTAAATACATGCATCAAGCTAACGACTCAATTTCATTGGGGAGATTGGGGGGGGGGGGGGGTGGGGATGAGAAAAGTGGGACAGGGATATCACCAGGGTGTTAAAATAAAAATGAAAACTTTTTTGGGAGTGGTGGGAAGCGGTGGGTGAAGGTTGTTTTGGGATGAAGAATACACAGCATAAACCACACAATCCCTTGAAAAGGCTCTCGTTACCCCTTCACCACTGCCTACACTCACTAACCAATCACTATTGCCTGCCACCACTATCCCTTTATGACTATCTGCAGTCACTAACACTTTACAACTGCCTGCCCTCACTATGTCCTCACGACTGCCTGCCCATACTACGTCCTCACGTCTGCCTGCCCTCACTACCTCATGACTGCCTGCCCCCACTACCTCATGACTGCCTGCCCTCACTACGTCCTCACGATTGCCTGCCTTCACTACCTCCTCACGTCTGCCTGCCCTCACTGCCTAATGACTGCCTGCCCTCACTACATCCTCACGATTGCCTGCCTTCACTACCTCCTCACGTCTGCCTGCCCGCATTACCTCATGACTGCCTGCCCTTACTACGTCCTCATGATTACCTGCCTTCACGACCTCCTCACGTCTGCCTGCCCTCACTACCTCATGACTACCTGTTCTCACTACGTCCTCACGATTGCCTGCCTTCACTACCTCCTCACGTCTGCCTGCCCTCACTACCTCATGACTGCCTGCCCTCACGATTGCCCGCCTTCACTTCCTCCTCACGTCTGCCTGCCCGCATTACCTCATGACTGCCTGCCCTCACTACGTCCTCATGATTACCTGCCTTCACGACCTCCTCACGTCTGCCTGCCCTCACTACCTCATGACTACCTGTTCTCACTACGTCCTCACGACTGCCTGCCCTCACTACCTCCTCATGACTGCCTGCACTCGCTACCACCCCCTCATAAGGTATTCAAAAGTTTAACAAACAGAGAGGAGGACCTGAAGACGACCCTGGCCTGGGGCATCATTTCATCTTGGTCTGGCCCTGCTTGTGACGTCGCCGGTACCCAAGAGTGTCCCGGGACGGCACTTCCTGCAAGCTCATTCGCTGTTTGTCTCATCCAACAGTCCTTTGTTGTGTCTTGTGTACTCGTCTGCATGTCCATGTGTGTGACATATTTGTGTACAGCTCCACGAAGCCGTAGATACTGGTAAATAAAATTTTAAAAATGGCAGGAGTTCTCCAAGGGGACATTCTCGCCCCCTTCCTCTTCATCATCACTCTCGACTTTGCTCTACGATCAGCAATCAATGGTTATGAACAGGTAGGATTCACCCTAAATGAGAGCCGCAGCACTCGTTACGCAGCTACCACCATCACAGATACCGATTTCACCCATGATATTAACCTTCTCTCTGACACTAGCTGAAGCGCAACAACTTCGACAAAGGCTTGAGTGTGCAGCCGCAGACGTCAGCCTCACCATCAACGAAGAAAAGACGGAGTTCATGTTGTTTGGCAACACTGGTGATCTCATCTCTCTCAGTGGTACCAAATTGAAGTGTATCCCAGATTTCCAATATCTGGGGTCATACGTTAACAACACTGTTTAGGATATGGATGTCCGGATTGCGAAAGCCTGGGCAGCGTCAGCAAAGATGAATGTTGTTTGGAGGAGCGATTATGCCGAGAACTGAAGGAACACTTCTTCCGCGCCGCAGTCGAGAGTGTTCTCCTGTACGGAGCAGAAACTTCGACGATGACCAACACTCTGTCCAAACGGCTCGATGGTGTATACACCAGACTACTGAGGGCATCACTCAACATTTCATGGAGAGCACACTGGACTAATGGCTCGATGGTGTATACACCAGACTACGGAGGGCATCACTCAACATTTCATGGAGAGCACACTGGACTAACGGCTCGATGGTGTATACACCAGACTACTGAGGGCATCACTCAACATTTCATAGAGAGCACACTGGACTAACGGCTCGATGGTGTATACACCAGACTACTGAGGACATAACTCAACATTTCATGGAGAGCACACTGGACTAACGGCTCGATGGTGTATACACCAGACTACTGAGGACATCACTCAACATTTCATGGAGAGCACACTGGACTAACGGCTCGATGGTGTATACACCAGACTACTGAAGGCATCACTCAACATTTCATGGAGAGCACACTGGACTAACGGCTCGATGGTGTATACACCAGACTACTGAAGGCATCACTCAACATTTCATGGAGAGCACACTGGACTAACGAATATCTGTATGGACACATCCCCAGAGTATCAGTCACTCCTCCAGAAACGTCTGACGTTCAGTGGGCACTGTTGGAGAAGTGTTCGAGAGATGGCCAAGATAGTACTTTTCTGGGAACCTTCTCATGGTCAACGCTCAAGAGGACATCGCACTACAACCTACATCGATACACTGGGCCGCGACACCAACATCAACAGGCGTGACCTCCCTGAAGCGATGGCGAGAATAAAACAGTGGAAAAAGATTGTCTGTAGTGTCCGATCGAGATCGACCCGAGGATGATGATTTAAAAAAATAGACAACAGGCCATTTGGTCCATCATGCCTGTGCTGCATCCCCACTTCAATTAATGTACAGTACATGGATAATGTATCTTCGATTTATGAACCTCGTTTTCGCCATTGAATCGACATAGTATTACATCCAAATCTCTTGATGAATTCACTTAAATATCTTCTGGGAATGTGGGCAGAATACCAGCACACAATGGCCTAATCTCTTGGAGAGAAACCGTAGGACGTATAACCCTAAGTCCACAATTTAAATACAGATGGGACAGCCTGATTTGTGTCTCCAACACAGCTGGGGTCCTATGGGATGGGATGCAACCCACACCCTAAATACACCTGCCCTACACCATACGGCAGTTATTTTCAGTCTCATTTGATCGACCCAGGACCAAACCACTCGGAGTAGGCCCCGCCGTCATCTGAGCCTCACTTCCGTCCATCGCTGTGTGAGAAACGTGAATTCCTCCAAAAAAAAAAAAAATTCAATCTCTTTTGACTTTTCTTGCTAGAAGTTCTTCATGGATGAAGCGTGCTGGACTGAGGAGTTTAAGAGCAATGGTGGTTCACAGAAAACTGGAGAGATAGATGACCCCTCGGCTCTCTGCGCAGGTCAGATAGGGAGATACAGGACCGTGACGTACGCGGGCGGTCATCGCTGGACAGAGAGAACGCGAGAAAGGAAATGTGGCGCGAAGTCGCCGCATAAATCCCGCCGGACGAGCTGTCCAGTGAGAAAGCCTCTTCAATCTCTGTGTAACTCGGGGATGAAGCAGCATCGGCGGCGGTGGTGACGAGGTGAGCACCGTTACATCATCACAAGACCTCGCCGGCTGAGTAGAGTACCTCTCTGCTGCACCTTTACCGTGTTACCGGCTCGCAGGTTAACCCCTCACCATGCCACTTATATTGATCGTCTTAAGATTAGGTGCTCTAAAATAGTGAGGTACGAGCCCGTGGCGTCATTACCGTACCCATACCTCACTGCTTCATACCTTGCCTACTTTTTACCGCCAAATTACCTCACGATCGACATCTCACCCTTGAATTTACTCACCTTCTCACGATCTTTCTTACTCCCACCTCAGAGCTTCACTTGTACTACCTTACAGCCTAAACATCTCATTTTCCTCTCTCCACAGTACCTGACCTTACCGCCCGTACATGTATTGTATACCTGGCGTCGTGCGCGCACCTCTTATAACTTATACCTTCACCCGAATTGGCTTTCTGGCTCTTTCGGAGTCTTTTCCGCAGCAAGAATTTCACTCAGTATCCCTCACGACGAGCACACTCAACTATCAAATGCAGGCAACGTTATCTCTCTCTGTATATTAACGCGGGCGCGGATTGCCGCCTTTTTAACAAGCATTCTTTGAGGTCTGAACCCTCCCCGTGGAGCGCAGCGCCATTCAAGGTGCACTTTTTCTTTTTCTCAAAGCTTACGGCGGGATGGACGCGCGCACGCGACGGCAAACCCACCTGGCCCCTCGTCCATCCCGAAGAGCCGCAGATCGCGCGCCGGTCTGGCCGAGCGAGGATCGGCTGTGCCGTCACGTGACCGCGCACTGCAGAGCGACGCTCCGCCCCCCCCCCCTCCCTGCCTGGCCCCGCCCCGTTCCTCAATCTCTCCATCCCTTCAAACCTCATACTCCTTCTCCAACCACCCATCCTCGGACACCTGACCATTTTTCTTCATATACAGGTACATCACAAGCATTGCGGGTTCTTTCCCTTCTCCTTTCACACCAATCTCCGCATTTCAACTCTGATCCTTTTAGTCTAGTAGGAAGACTAGGTCCCCCTGCACCCCCCGGAGATATACTTCTAATCAGTGTTTCTAGATTGGAAAAAATGTGTAGAAAATGACTAGCTATGGCCCCAAGCTGAAAAAATGTCCCACATACCATTTTTATGCAAATTACTGCTGCAAATTTTATGCAAAATTATGCAAATTTTATGCAAATTTTTGATGAGGAGTAGAGTTGAGGGGTCTTTGAGGGCTTCATCGAGGTGCTCTCGGTTGCAAGACTGGGTCATTCTGAGAAGCACAGCAGGGTCAGAGATCATGATGTTCTCCTCCTCAGTGAATCTCTCCATCAACAGCCTCTCCATTGCCTCACAC